>NC_041392.1:571340103-571573294 GCF_002162155.2 Triticum dicoccoides
ACAACCATATCTCCTATGTAGCCAGAAACTAATTGTTAAGAAAAAAAAGTAGCCAGTCTTCCAATATTGGAAAAAAGGTATCACGTATCCTTCTAGAATTATACTGATGTAGTGGCACCATAACATAAGATTGATATTTTACCGCAATACCTGACATGTGACACAGAGAGTATGGCACAACTGAGTCTTCCCAGACCTAAATTCACCATAAAGCTCCGTGATAGATCCTGTTTCTATTCCTCCTATCAGAATTTGAAACACAATTACATTATTTTTATGTGTCTATTGTATCAGAGTTTCTTTGTGGCAGATAGGAAATGACAAAAGGCAGAGACAGTTACCCTCCAATATTTTATCAAGTTCTCTTGATCCTGTTGTAACTTGGATAATCTCGAGCCTCTGCGCATGAAGTTGGGTAGCACTAGTAAATCCCAGTGGAACCAACTTCGAAGCTGTCAGATGTTTATCAACATTCAGTACCTTTGCATGTGGAAATTCTTTTGTATACGAAGCAATGCAAATAATGTTCCTAAATTCCTATAGTAGAGGGAAACAATTACTTGCCTGCTTCAATTATCTTATCGACTTTGGCTTCACTAATCCCTTTAATTTGCAAAAGATCTTTCCTTGGAGAATAAGCTACAGACTCCACTGTGCAAAGACCAGCATCTTTGAGCTTTTTCACATCAACTGCAGCTATTCCAGATGCCTTCACAGAAAAATTAACATAATTTTAGTCTAGTTGTGACATTAACATTCAGGATTTTCTAAGGAAGAAGACCACTTCATTTCAGTTAACAAAACAGATTACATCCTCAACAGCCTACACGAGAGTCCAGATGGCCTAATGATAAAACTATTTCGCACTATGAATTTCAGACACCTAGCATGGAAAAGTAACTTTAGATACTAAGAATCTGAGATAGGATGCTGAGTTGCTGACAAGAAAATGGGATACGATTTCACAACTGCCATGGCCGATTGGCTGCTGCACATGGTGCCTTGGGGAGAATGTGAATTGCTTTCAGAAGGATGTATCAACATTTCGTACTTTAAAGAATTAGAACATCATAAAATCAAATCGTATAAGCATTACTTCCAGAAAGATAACGCGTGCATGTGCAATGCGTAGGTTTTAGATGCCAGGAATCATAAAGCTTGGAAAACAAAGTACAGGTCCTCTTAATTGCATACAACTAGAGACGGGTATGTCTGCAACTTGTTTAGACTGGTAGTGCAGATATACAGTCCAACTTTTGTCCTGATCCCTTAAAAATGTGGGAAAATCACGCATCAGAAATGGTGACAGCAAACATTAACATTTCAGTAACGATCTTTAAGGGTGATAACAAATCAACTCCGTTGAATCAGTGAATCAAGCCTCTGGTGATACGCCATATGCGGATCGGAAAATTGTGTACCAAAATGAAAGGAGAGCATCTTCATCCATTTCATGCATGTGAAGTTCCCGAGAGAAAAAGGAACCGGGAATTCGGGGGTTCAGGGCCGATAACTCTACCGGAAAGGGACTCCCAAATAGGATAAATCCGCCTCAAAACAACCCAAATAACCGAAGTGCGGACTAAATCTTCGACTTCACGCGGTTCCGAGGGCAAGAACCTAGGGTTTACCGCCAAGAACCCGCCAAATCGAACACCGAAGAGAAAAATGGGGAAAAAGGGGTCAGTCGCATCCAGTTGCGGCGTTCGGCCGCACCCCCCATTCCACGACGGGAAAGGGAGCGGATCGTGACAGAAAACCCCGCTCTCGGCGGCCTCCGCGGCGGAGAAGGAGCGGATCAATTGAGGGGGAGGGGGGCGGGATGGGTGTTGAGCGGAGCGCACCTGGAGGTGCTCGATGGGGAAAGGCCCGTGCTCCCCGGCCTCCTCCTCCTCGACGGGAGCCGCCGCGGCCGCCTTCTGGTGCGCCGCCGCCGACGACATGGGGCCCACCACTCGAAGAGACAGAGAGATGCTCGGGATGTGAGGCGTCTCTCTCTCTCTCTTCTGAGCAGAGGAGGCGGGTTTTGGGGCTGAAACAGAACGCGAAGGCGCCAAAGTTTTATAATTGGGCGTCGTGGTTCTACCGGACGCGGCCTCCCTTCCTTCTCGCGGAAGGCAGCGGCAAGCGGCAAATTTTGTACAGTGGATTTCAGGAAACCATATCTTCAACGCTGCGTTTGGATGTCTTTACAAGTGTATAATCTTACGAGGTAAATACACCAGGAGTCATATCACTTGTACGCGACGGTCAGTTTGATGCACAAACTTATAAAATACGTGTTTCTGGTCATTAAACTTACACAACCGTTCATATACGGTCACATTCCATGTACGCAGACATATCCGTGACATATGTGGCATGCCAGCATGGCCAGGGCCCACTGTAAGCCCGCGCCGCATGGTAGATCTGCAGGCTTTTTCTTTATTTACGTATTATGCACCTATTTTTTAACTTATTAAGCCCCTAAAATAAAATGGTTTTTTATTTACGTATAAAGCCCCTAAATTAAATGGAAAAACAAGGGATGGTACTAGGGACATACCCCTACTAGGCTCGGGTTAACAACCACCAAACCAATGATCATTCATGTCTAGATAGCATAAATAATTTTTATATCATATAAACAAGGCCGAAAAATCAATTCTACAAGAAATGTAACCCCAAAAAAGGGAGCACCGTGGCTCGACTATGTGACCTCGTGGTCAACGTTAACTAAGATTACCACCGGGCTTCGACAACACAACATATCCAAATGGGATAAAATATTTTTCATGCTGTTATTCCTTCTTGTTCTATGTAAGAAAAAAATATTCTTGTGTTTGTGATATTTAATAAGTGTTTATGTGTTACAAAAAAAGGTGTGTAACATTTAGAAAAATGTTTAAGCATCGTAAACCACATTTGTGTAATTAAAAATGATATGTTGCGTTTTAAAAATGTTCATGCATTCCAAAAAAAACTGGTCATGACATTTTTTAAATGCCTATACAATGTATAAAGCTGTTTGTGTAGCTCAAAAATGTTTCGTACCATCCGAAAATGTTGAAAACATAGTTGAAAAAAGTTTCAAAACTTGTATTTCGAAAAAAATGTTAATCATATGTTTAAAAAGTATTAGGCATATGTTTTTTTAAATACTCCAAACATAGATGTATACTGGAGTATTTAAAATATATGTATATCAAAACATAGATGTATAGTGGAGTATTTAAAACATCAAAACATATGTGTATCATATGGAGTATATGTTTCAATACACATAAGTTTCAAAACTTGTATTTGAAAAAATGTTAATCTGGACGTGTTGTGTTGAATGACATTTTTCTCAAATACAAGTTTTTGAAACTTTTTAAAATGACGCGTACCTTTTTTGTAACACATAAATATTTTCTGAATGTCACAAACACAAGAATATAAATTGTTTTCTTACATCTGGACGTGTTGTGTTGTTGGTGGTAATCTTAGTTGACCTTGACCACAAGGTCACATGGTCGAGCCGCGGTGCTCATTTTTTCCGTGTTACATTTCTTGTCAAATTTATTTTCAGCCAATGTTTATATGATACAGAAATTAGTCGTGCTATATAAACATGTATGATCAGTAGTCTGGTGGTTGTCCACGTGAGACTACTATGGCACGTTGCAACTTCAAAACCCCACATCGCTTGTTTTTTCATTTTGTTTTTAGGGGCTGAATACAAAAATAAAAAAGCCAAAGGCTTCTCTGCAGGTCTACATGCTACAGCGGATGACAACGGGCCCTGGCCACACTGGAATGCCACATAGGCCATGAATACGTCCGTGTACATGAAATGTGACCGTATATGAACGCTCGTGCAAGTTTGATGACCAGAAACACGTATATTACAAGTTTGTGCACCAAACGGACCATCGCGTGCAAGTTCTATGACTCCTAGTGTATTTACCTCTAATCTTACGTTGGTTTCCATCCAGGGCTAGTAGTTTACAACCGGAAAAGTGTAAAAGTTTTCTAGGTTGCCAAACAGGGCCTAAGCAATTAACAAACATGGTTCATGAATGTTCATGAATCTCTGCTACTTAAAAAAATGTAAGGTTCTCATTTCACCTTTCTTTCCACCATCCCTTCGTCCAACCTTTCATGTATATGATAATCAATCACCTTAATTTACTTATCTTCTAAATCAATTCCACTTTAATTTACTTACTGAAAGGATCGATATGGTTGAGTAGGGGGGGGTGAATAGGCAACTAACAATTTTTAACTTTTCTTTACCAAATTAAACTTTGCATCAAAGTAGGTTGTCTAGATGTGCAACTAGGTGAGCAACCTATATGATGCAACAACAACAAACAAGCAAGCAAGCAAGAGAAGTAACACTAAAGAGCTTGCACACGTAAAGGTAAGAGATAACCAAGAGTGGATCCGGTGAAGACGAGGATGTGTTACCGAAGTTCCTTCCTTTTGAGGGGAAGTACGTCTCCGTTAGAGCGGTGTGGAGGCACAATGCTCCCCAAGAAGCCACTAGGGCCACCGTATTCTCCTCACGCCCTCACACAATGAGAGATGCCGTGATTCCACTATTGGTGCCCTTGAAGGCGGTGACCGGACCTTTACAAACAAGGTTGGGGCAATCTCCACAACTTAATCGGAGGCTCCCAACAATACCACGAAGCTTCACCACAATGGACTATGGCTCCATGGTGACCTCAACCGTCTAGGGTGCTCAAACACCCCAAGAGTAACAAGATCCGCTAGGGATAGGTGGGGGAATCAAAAATCTCTTGGTGGAAGAGTAGATTGGGGCCTTCTCAACCACTCCCGAGCAAATCAACAAGTTTGATTGGCTAGAGAGATAGATCGGGCGAAAATGGAGCTTGGAGCATTAATGGAGCTTGAGGGGAAGAGGTAGGTCAACGGGGAAGAAGGGGACCCCCTTTTATAGTGGGGGCAACAATCCAACCGTTGCCCCACCAAACAACCCCGCAGAGGGTGGTAGTACCGCTTGGGAGGGCGGTACTACCGCTGAGCCAGCGGTACTGCCGATCCACCTAGCGGTACTGCCGCGCAAAGGAGAGAAGCAGGGACCCAGAGCGATACTACCGCGGTGGTAGGGGCGGTACTACCGCTAAGAAGCAGTACTACCGCCTCTACTGCCGCAACTAGTGCCGCAAAACCCGACACGAGAAAAAGAGCCCTCAAGTCGAGGCGGTAGGAACCTGACAAGCCAGCGGTAGTACAACTGCGGAGTCACGGCGGTACTACCGCCGCGGAGCGGTACTGCCGCTTATGACCCCTCATCGGTACTACCGCTGGGTAGTACGGTACTACCGCTGGGACCCAGACAAGACACACAAGTAGAGAAAAGATCTATCCATCGAAGCGGAAGGGCTCGGAGGGTGAGAAGCGGATGTGTACGTGTTTATTCCACCCAAGCAATACCACAGCGGTCCCCCTCTTGATAGTACGGTGCCCTCTACGCAACTAGACCACCGAAAGAGAAATGAAAGAGCTACACCGTCTTGAATGACACTCCGAGGGGAAGAAATCATCTCGTGCCAAGGATGAATCTCTGAAATGCTCAAAGCACATGATTAGTCTGCAAACACGTTGTCATCAATCACCAAAACCACATCGAGAGAGATATGCCTCAACAATCTCCCCCTTTTTGGTGGATTGATGACAACTAGGGATTTGCACAAGGAAAAGATATAAAAGAAAGGATACTTAGAACTACAAAATATAGACGGGCTCCCCTTGAATGTGTGCACCTAGTTAGTGGAGCCTTTGGAATGCAAGACACACACATTCGGATCAACACTCCCCCTATATTTTATAGTCCAACAATTCTAAGCATAAGATATATGAGAGAAGGGTATAAAACAGGATAAGCATGCAACTCATAAGATACTACAGTACTGAATAGACATAAGTAATAAGGTAGCTATAGGGAGCATATGTCTCACACCATATGTCTAGAACTTAGGTCTCACTGGCACCAAACCAAACCAAGCAAAGACAACTAGAAAAACACACGAGAAGACACAAGACACAAAGACACACTCGCAACACAGCAACAACCAAAATCCCTAAACTCTCTCCCCCTTTGGCATTGAGACACCAAAAGGGCAAAGAGCGTTGCTACGGCTCCAGGTGATGGCAAGCTGAGGATCTCGAACATCACATCTTAGCGTGATCATCTGCATCTCTGTCGTGGGTCAGAAACTGCTCGGCGTTTGAATCAGTCCAAGGGCAATGTTGGTGAATCCATTCCTCCTCTTCAGTGATCTATCCCTCAGAACCGCTGGCAACGGTCGCACCCAGGTGACGCATGAGGTCCTTGTGGCGCACCCTGGCCTGCTTCTCCGCCACATGAGTCATGTATTGACCATGAGACTCCATGCAGAAAAGCTTCTTCATCTTGCGTTTAAGCTTCTTTGCCCAAGAAGGTTCTGCACTAGAGGGCCCAAAGTCCTCCTTGTGATCATCAGTTGCAGCCCCACCCTCGGTCTCCATGGCAGCAGCAGCAGTAGATGGACCCCCTGGTTTAGGCGCTGGGGTGCCCCAATCGTCCTTCTTCCTCAGACGCTTGATCTCATGAGAAATCAAGTCTCCAGTTTCCAGCAACACTCTGGGATAGACATGAGCCCAGGCCTTCTCAATGAGCCTCATGATGAATGGACCATATATCGGGCACTTGCGCTCAGAGACGGCAGAGAGAAGTTCAGACCACATAACATGAGAAATGTCTAGGCTCTCTCCAGTGTTTGCTTCCTTCTCATGCTGGCAAAAAAGAAGCATGTCCACGAGATAGGAGTGGACCATATCCAGATTCCCGATGCGAGGGAAGAGAGTCTCACGGAAGACACGATGAAGAATGTCCAGAAACGTAGACAGCTCATAGGTTTCCTTCTTAGTCACTGGGTGAACCTTCACAGTGTAGTAGGGCCAAAGGGCTTGCTTGTGAGTGGATGTAGCATTGCGGTGAGGGCGGAAGCCTACTGGAGTCTTAAGCCCTTGATCTTCCACATCAAGTAACTCCATGAAGGCCTTCCACTTGACGGAAAGCAACTTGCCATTGGTCATCCAAGTCAGAGTCCTGTCGGCATCAGTTCCAAGATGAATGGTAGCAAAGAATTGAGCCACCAAATCTGCATCGAAATCCTTGTTGAACTGCATGATCCTGAGAATGTTCAGCTGAGAACACATCTGAAGGGCTTCGCCAAAGTACTCAGGGACCTTCTCCATGGCATCTGTGTCGATGGAGCGAACATCAACATAGAGATTTTTCTTGTCCTTGATCACATCAAAATAGATGGCAAACTGAAACCGGTTCCAGAACGGGCGGTTGACCAAAGTGGGATCTTGGTCCGCCTCATAGGGGTTGCGGCGACGCTTTTCCCAAAACTCCTTGGCAGTCATCTCAGTCACAGTCTTTCCCTTTGGCTTGTTGGCGGATCTCTTCGACTGCTGAGGTGGTGGAGGAGCACTTGCAGATGCGCCTGCCGGTGACGGTTGAGTGCTAGAGGAACCACCTGTTGGCTCAGAGGTGCGGTAGCGCTTTGACGTTGCACGCCCGGGGTTGACACGGCGAGCTTGAGGCTCAGGATGTTCATCACCTGGAACCAAACACAAGAACACGCAAAACAACCAGAAAGAACGAGCATAAGCCAACAAACACAACAAAAGGATCAAGGTATGGCAGGAACATGATGGAACTTGGCAGGCAGTGGTAGTACCATGACATGCACGCGGTAGTACCGCCCAAGCGGCAGTACCGCTCCAAAGAGAGCGGTAGTACCGCTCGAGGCGGGGAAATAGCAGTTCCCTACTACCGTGGTCAGATCCGGCACTACCGGACTGCCAAATTCAAAAATATTCCTACCAAACTCTAATCTAGATAGTCTAGTTGCCTTCTCCAACCTACTCAAGATTAGATTTAGCCAAAAATCTAGAGATGCAACCACCATTGCCCCTAAGACACAAGATCTGAAAACGAGACAAAAGGAGAGAAGGAACGGGGGCAATACCAGCATCCATGGCAAGAGAACGAGGTGGGGATCGACTCCACCTAAGGAAATGGAGAGGGACACCCCGGAGACGAAGATCCGCCGGAGCCCTCCCGCGGTGATGCGTGGCTGGAGAGAGGAAGAGGAACGAGGGGGCGAATCGAATGGGTATGGGGGAGAAGAAACCTCCCCCTGCCCCCGATATAACCCCCTGGTCCCATCCCGCAGCGGTAGTACTGCGCTGGGGGCGGTAGTACCGCTTATAAGCGGTAGTACCGCGCACCACCAGCGGTAGTACCGCCCAGCACGCCACGGCAACTAAACAACACGGCTTAGCTCGAGAAAAAAAGAACAAAAGGCAAGAAGAAGAGAGAACACACCAACAAGAGGCCAAGACACACCTCTTCAAGAGAGGGCAGTGGCCGAGGCCACCTATGTTTGAGTCAAGAGGTATGGCGCCGCGAAGATTTTAACCTTGGGCCCATGACCAAAACTCGTCTTTGAAGAACAAGTACCATCAACAATGGCTAATTGTGAAAGACTTGATCAATTTATGCATAAAGGGGGGAGGGAGAGTTCATTGAGAGAACAACACTCCCCCTATGTCCATGCCTACATCTAAACTAGACAACAAACTGAGTGTGGTGGGGTGTGCAAGGGTTCAAGTCACATTGCTCGAATCAATGATATTTAGCTCATGCCTTAACTCGCGAAATCTTGCTTCATCCAAGGGCTTCGTGAAAATATCTGCAAGGTTATCATGAGTGTTGACATAGTTGAGCTCGATCTCTCCTCGCCTAATGTGATCCTGGATGAAATGATACCGAATCTCAATATGCTTCGTCTTGAAGTGTTACACCGGGTTGAGAGAGATCTTGATGTCACTTTCATTGTCACACCAAAGCGGCACTTTTTCACAAATGACACTGTAATCCTTTAAAGTTTGCCTCATCCATAAGAGTTGTGCACAACAACTACCGGCCGCTACATACTCCGCTTCGGTGGACGAGAGAGACACACAACTTTGCTTTTTGGAAGACCAACTTACCAAAGAGCAACCAAGGAATTGGCACCCTCCGGAAGTGGACTTCATATCCACTTTGTCTCCCGCCCAATCGAAATCCGAATACCCTACAAGCTTGAAGTTTGCTCCTCTTGGGTACCATAAGCCAAAGTTTGGGGTATGAGCCAAATATCGAAAGATTCGTTTGACCGACACATAGTGACTTTCCTTAGGTGCGGCTTGAAACCATGCACAAATTCCCACACTCAACATGATATCCGGTCTAGATGCACAAAGGTAAAGCAAGGATCCAATCATGGAGCGATATACCTTTTGATCCACCGCTTTACCATTGGGATCTATATCAAGTTGGCACTTGGTGGGCATTGGAGTGGAAGTCGGCTTGACATCACTTAGCTTGAATCTCTTGAGCATGTCTTGAGTGTATTTGGCTTGGTTGATGAAGGTTCCTTCTCTTCTTTGCTTCACTTCGAACCCTAGAAAGAACTTCAACTCTCCCATGGAAGACATCTCGAACTTTGAGGTCATGAGAGCGGCAAATTCCTCATTGAAAGCTTTGTTAGGGGAACCAAAGATAATATCATCAACATATAATTGGCACACGAACAACTCCCCTTTGACCTTCTTAGTAAAAAGAGTGGGGTCGATTAGCCCAACTTCAAAACCACGGTCTTGTAACAACTCGGTAAGGTGGTCATACCACGCACGTGGGGCTTGTTTAAGGCCATAGAGTGACTTATCGAGTTGATACACATGATCGGGAAAGTAGGGATCCTCAAACCTGGGGGGTTGCTTGACATAAACCAATTCATTAATAGGACCATTAAGAAAATCACTCTTCACATCCATTTGTTGTAACTTAAAGTTATGATGAGAAGCATATGCAATCAACATGCGAATGGATTCAAGACAAGCAACGGGAGCAAAGGTTTCACCGTAGTCGATACCCTCGACTTGGGAGTAGCCTTGTGCTACCAAACGAGCCTTGTTGCGAATGATAATCCCACGGGCATCTTGCTTGTTCTTAAATATCCACTTGGTTCCAATGACATTGTGGTTCCTCGTCGGTCTTGGTACCAATCTCCACACTTTGTTGCGCTCGAAGTTGTTGAGTTCTTCATGCATGGCATTGAGCCAATCTGGATCTTCGAGCGCCTCATAGACCTTGTGGGGTTCGACACAAGAGACAAACGCGTGATGTTCACAATAGTTTGCTAATTGTCTACGAGTGCTTACCCCCTTTCTTAAGCTTCCAAGCACATTCGTCATGAGATGATCCTTGGTGGAGAGCTTGGAAGCAACCTTGGTGGCATGACGCTCCAATTCCTCCTCGGGGGTGAGACGAGGAGTGGTCACTTGATCATCTTGAGCATCGTCTTGAGCTTGTTCTTGTTCTTGAACTTGCTAGGAGGAGAGAACTTGACCTTGGGCATCACTTGGTGTGTCAACACCATCTTGAGCATGATCTTGCCCTTGGTCATGTTCTTGAGGATGAGGGCCTTCACGTTGTTCTTCGGAAGCATGTGGGCCTTGGGTTGGTGATGGCTCCACTTGAGTGGAGCATTGTCCTTCTCCTTTGGCCACAAGGGGTTCCTCGATGGGTAGGATAAAACCAACACCCATTCTTCTTATGGCTTGAGGAGGAATTTCATCACCTACATCACAAGTGCCACTTTGCTCCACTTGGGAGCCATTATTCTCATCAAACTCCACGTTACACGTCTCCTCAATAAGTCCCGTGGATTTATTGAGGACACGGTAAGCATGAGAGTTTGTAGCATAACCAACAAATATGCCCTCATAAGCTCTAGCCTCAAATTTAGACAACCGAACACCTTTCTTGAGAATGAAACACTTACACCTGAACACCTGAAAGTACTTGAGATTGTGCTTGTTACCGGTGAGTATCTCATATGAGTCTTGTTTAAGCCCTAGCGGGGGTAGAGCCGATTGGATGCATGACACGCGGTGTTGATGGCTTCGGCCCAAAAGTTGTATGGAGACTTGAACTCCACCATCATGGTCCTTGCCGCATCCATCAACGTCCGGTTCTTCCTCTCCGCAACACAGTTTTGTTGAGGGGTGTAAGGTGCGGAATATTGATGCTTGATCCCCTCATCACTAAGAAACTCATCCAAGGTGTAGTTCTTGAACTCGGTGCTGTTGTCACTTCTTATTGTCAAGATCTTTGCATTGTGTTGATTTTGTGCTTCATTTGCAAAGTCAATGACGGTTTGTTGGGTCTCGCTCTTCCTCTTGAAGAAATACACCCAAGTGTATCTTGAGTAGTCATCCACAATCACCAAGCAATACTTCCTACCCCCAAGACTATCGAAGGATGGAGGCCCAAAGAGATCCAAGTGAAGGAGCTCCAAAGGCCTCTTTGAGTAAATGATAGTCGTGGGAGGGTGAGCCTTCTCATGTAGCTTTCCTTCGATACAAGCACTGCAAGCATGATCTTTAGCAAAACTAACATTCGTTAGTCTATGAACATGGTCCCCCTTGAGAAGACTTTGCAAAGATCTCATATTGACATGGGCTAGACGGCGATGCCAAAGCCATCCCACATCAACTTTAGCCATTAGGCATGTCGCGGTCTTAGTGGGTCGCTCTGAAAAGTTAATCACATATAGACCTTTCTCGACATGCCCAACAAAGGCTACTTTAAGAGTCTTGCTCCACAAGAGGGCCACGGTATCAATATCAAAGAAAGTGGCAAATCCCATGATTGCAAGTTGACAAACGGAAAGTAAATTGTAGGCAAGGGACTCAACAAGCATGACCTTCTCGATCGTGAGATCATGAGAGATGACTACCTTGCTAAGTCCCAATACCTTAGAAGATGAGGCGTCACCCCACTCAACATTGGTGGGCATAGATGGAATCTTGTGCACGTCCACCACCAAGTCCTTGCTTCTGGTCATATGATTTGTAGCTTCGCTATCGAGCAACCATGATCCCCCACCGGAAGCAAACACCTACAAGAGATCAATGCTTGGTTTTAGGTACCCATTTTGTAATGCGTCATTTGATGTTAGTAACAAGGGTCTTTGGAACCCAAATAGACCATTCAATGTACTCATGAGGAGAACCAACAAATTTGGCATAGACATGCCCATCACTAGCACGACATAACACATAAGAAGGATTAAAGTAGTCGGCTTTGATGGAAGGGGTGGCATTGCCCTTTTTGACACCGCCACCCTTCGCATTGTTCTTCTTCTCCTTGGAAGCACTCTCTCCCTCCTTCACAAAGGTTTGCATGAGAGGAGGAGGTCGTTTGGTCTTGTCATTCTTCTTCTTGTTCTTGGACTCGGGCACGTACCCAACCCCTTCCTTGGCCACAACTCCCTTTTGGTTGGTCAAGAGGTCGTTGAGGTTCTTCTTGCCTTGTATGCAAGTCGCAAGAACTTTCTTAAGTTGCACCTTTAGCTTAGCGTTCTCCTCAACAAGATGCACATGCTCACAACACGGGTTAGTAGCATTTGCATTATCAATTAACATCATACGAGGAAAAGTGGTTTTTTCCTTGGTTAGCTTTACTTGAAGTTGATCATGAGACTCTTTGAGGCTAGCATGAGCACCCTTCAAGACATTGTGAGCCTTGTCAAGTAGATCAAACTCCTCTTTGAGTCTAGCAAGATCAACCTCAAGTTCGGCCTTCTCGGAGTTTAGCACACGAGAAACAATGAGAACATGATCAAAATCTTTCTTTAACTTAGCATGATCAACGTTGTGTGACTCCTCAAGAGCCAAACGAAGACCACACTCTTCCTCAAGAGCATTGGAAAGATCCGAAATCTCATCGGCATAGTCATGACTATGCCCTTCCATCTTAGAGATGGTATCTTCGTGAGCCTCGATCATGTCATTGGCTTCACCAAGTTGTTCCAAGAGAGCAACAAAGTGCTTCTTGGATTTACCCTTAAGTTTGCCCATAAAGGCTTCAAACTCATTCACCTCCACATTAGCTCCCTCATGTTCATCAATGCTATCCGTCGAAGAAGGATGATTAATGATAGTAGTTTTGATGTTGGGGGTTACCTTGTTGGTAGCTTTTTGCCATGAGGCACTTGGCGGTGATGCTCTCATTGGGTGAGTCGAAGAGAGACACCTATGGAGTCATCGCAATGGCAACTAAGGCCATGGCAACCGACTCACCATCTTCATCATCGTCATCATCATCATTGTACTCTTCTTGTACCACCAATACCTTGGGAGGAGTCTTCTTGGTGAAGTTGCTCTTGTTGGGGAACAACTTGGCCTTGTCCTTTCGGATGAGCTTGCCACCATTGTATTCCCTCTTCTCATACGGGCACTCCGCAACAAAATGACTCACATTGCCACAATTGTAGCAAGTCCTTACACGTTGCTTGCTCTTCGTGCCACTTGAGTTATTTTTGTTAAAGTTTGGCCTTGAGTTCTTCTTGCTCCAAAATTGCCTTGAAGCAAGTGCCATGTGTTCATGATATGCATACTTTGTATCTTCGGGGTTGCTCTCCTCTTCTTCCTCTTCTTCTTCTTCTTCTTCAACACAGACCTTGGCCTTCAAAGCAAGGTTGGGCTTCTTTGCCCTTTGAGAACGGAGCACCGCATTGTCGGCGGTCTTGTCCAAGATGTTCATGGCCACAAACTCATCCAACACTTCGCTTGAGGTCAAAGTGTGGAAGTACGGCCTTTGAAGAATGACGGAGGACATGGCCTTGTGGTAGGGCATCATTGCCTTGAGGAATTTGCGCTTGATCCAATTGTCATCTGTGTCCTTGCTCCCTGATCTCAGAGTGAGACCGTGAGTTTGGTTACTCTCCGATAAAGCTCACGAGGTTCTTCATCTTCTTTCATTGCAAACTCATCGGCTTCATCTTGCACCACTTCATAGTTGGAGCGTTGAATGCTTGCGCTTCCCCGGTAGAGTGAGACAACACAAAGCCGTGCGTCTTTGGCCAAGGCGAAGGGCCGAAGATGAGGTAGATCTTCGGGTGGAATTGCATCTTGAATGATGAAGAGAGCATTCCCATTGAATTGATTATCCGCGGCTTCTCGAGGAGTGAAGTTGCTTGGATCATGCAGATGGAAACCTTCTTCAATTATTCTCCAAAGATTAGTGTTCACATGATTTAAATGACGCTTAAAGCGGTAAACCCAAGAACCAAAGTCCTCATTTTTCAAAATCTTAGGGGGAGGACCGGCATGATTCAAATGAGTGGAAGGAACCGGTCCACCATAAACAAGTGGTGGTTCCACATGAGCAAAGATGTCGGTGCCATTCTTACCACTAGAGGAAGGAGCATTTTCACTACTAGCTTCCCCTTTGTCGGAGATAGCATCCGTCGCCTTGTCGGTGGGATTACCCACTTTCAACGGTGCGGTGGATAGTTTAAGCCCTTCAAGGAATTTAGTAAACATGCTTTCAACCTCGGTCGTCATGGAGGTTTTCAATGTCTCCAAGGCCACATTGAACTCCTCACGAGAGACCGAGGTTCCCCCATCGCCCGTAGACAAGATCGGATTCACACCAGAGTGTTCCTCCACACCGTCTACAGTATCAACCATACTCTTCGGACGGTAAAGTCCTTAATAAAGAGACGAGGCTCTGATACCAATTGAAAGGATTGATATGGTTGACTAGAGGGGGGTGAATAGGCAACTAACAATTTTTAACTTTTCTTTACCAAATTAAACTTTGCATCAAAGTAGGTTGTCTAGATGTGCAACTAGGTGAGCAACCTATATGATGCAACAACAACAAACAAACAAACAAGCAAGAGAAGTAACACTAAAGAGCTTGCACACGTAGAGGTAAGAGATAACCAAGAGTGGATCCGGTGAAGACGAGGATGTGTTACCGAAGTTCCTTCCTTTTGAGGGGAAGTATGTCTCCGTTAGAACGGTGTGGAGGCACAATGCTCCCCAAGAAGCCACTAGGGCCACCGTATTATCCTCACGCCCTCACACAATGCGAGATGCCGTGATTCCACTATTGGTGCCCTTGAAGGCGGCGACCGGACCTTTACAAACAAGGTTGTGGCAATCTCCACAACTTAATCGGGGGCTCCCAACAATACCACGAAGCTTCACCACAATGGACTATGGCTCCGTGATGACCTCAACCGTCTAGGGTGCTCAAACACCCAAGAGTAACAAGATCCGCTAGGGATAGGTGGGGGAATCAAAAATCTCTTGGTGGAAGAGTAGATCGGGGCCTTCTCAACCACTCCCGAGCAAATCAACAAGTTTGATTGGCTAGAGAGATAGATCGGGCGAAAATGGAGCTTGGAGCATTAATGGAGCTTGAGGAGGAAGAGGTAGGTTAACAGGGATGAAGGGGACCCCCTTTTATAGTGGGGGAAACAATCTAACCATTGCCCCACTAAACAACCCCGCAGAGGGCGGTAGTACCGCTTGGGAGGGCGGTACTACCGCTGAGCCAGCGGTACTGCCGATCCACCTAGCGGTACTGTCGCGCAAAGGAGAGAAGCAGGGACCTGGACCCAGAGCGGTACTACCGCGGTGGTAGGGGCGGTAGTACCGCTGAGAAGCAGTACTACCACCTCTACTGCCGCAAAACCCGACACGAGAAAAAGAGCCCTCGAGTCGAGGCGGTAGGAACCTGACAAGCCAGCGGTAGTACAACTGCGGAGTCACGGTGGTACTACCACTGCAGAGCGGTACTGCCGCTTGTGACCTCTGATGTCTAATACACAACCTTCTTCTTGTAGACGTTGTTGGGCCTCCAAGTGTAGAGGTTTGTAGGACAGTAGCAAATTTCCCTCAAGTGGATGACCTAAGGTTTATCAATCCGTAGGAGGCGTAGGATGAAGATAGTCTCTCTCAAGCAACCCTGCAACCAAATAACAAAGAGTCTCTTGTGTCCCCAACACACCCAATACAATGGTAAATTGTATAGGTGCACTAGTTCGGCGAAGAGATGGTGATACAAGTGCAATATGGATAGAAGATAAAGGTATTTGTAATCTGAAATAATAAAAACAGCAAGGTAGCAAGTGATAAAAGTGAGCGTAAACGGCATTGCAATGATAGGAAATAAGGCCTAGGGTTCATACTTTCGCTAGTGTAAGTTCCCTCAACAATACTAACATAATTGGATCACATAACTATCCCTGAACATGCAATAAAGAGTCACTCCAAAGTCACTAATAGCGGAGAACGAACAAAGAGATTATGGTAGGGTACGAAACCACCTCAAAGTTATTCTTTCCAATCAATCCGTTGGGCTATTCCTATAGGTGTCACAAACAGCCCTAGAGTTCATACTAGAATAACACCTTAAGACACAAATCAACCAAAATCCTAATGTCACCTAGATACTCCAATGTCACCTCAAGTATCCGTGGGTATGATTATACGATATGCATCACACAATATCAGATTCATCTATTCAACCAACACATAGAACCTCAAAGAGTGCCCCAAAGTTCTACCGGAGAATCACGACGGAAACGTGTGCCAACCCCTATGCATAGGTTCATGGGCGGAACCCGCAAGTTGGTCACCAAAACATACATCAAGTGAATCACGTGATATCCCATTGTCACCACAGATATCCATGACAAGACATACATCAAGTGTTCTCAAATCTTTAAAGACTCAATCCAATAAGATTACTTCAAATGGGAAACTCAATTCATTACAAGAGAGAAGAGGGGGAGGAGAAACATAGGATCCAACTATAATAGCAAAGCTCGCGATACATCAAGATCGTATCACCTCAAGAACACGAGAGAGAGAGAGAGAGATCAAACACATAGCTACTGGTACATACCCTCAGCCCCGAGGGAGAACTACTCCCTCCTCGTCATGGAGAGCACCGGGATGATGAAGATGGCCACTGAAGAAGGATTGCCCCCTCCGGCAGGGTGCCGGAACGGGTCTAGATTGGTTTTCGGTGGCTACGGAGGCTTCCGGCGGCGGAACTCCCGATCTAATCTCCGTTCTGGAAGTTTTAGGATACGTGGGTATATATGGGTGAAAGGAGTACGTCGATGGACCGAAGGGGGGGCCATGAGGCAGGGGGCGTGCCCCAGGGGGGTGGGCGCGCCCCTACCCTCGTGGGCACCTCCTTCATCTTCTGACGTAGGGTCCAAGTCTATCCAGTAGGTTTCCTTCCAAAAATAACTTCTCCAGTTGATTTCGTTCCGTTTCGACTCCGTTTGATATTCCTTTTCTTTGAAACACTGAAATAGGCATAAAACAGCAAATCTGGGCTGGGCCTCCAGTTAATAGGTTAGTCCCAAAAATAATATAAAAGTGGAAAATAAAGCCCAATATTGCCCAAAACAGTAGATAATATAGCATGGAGCAATCAAAAATTATAGATACGTTGGAGACGTATCAACCTCTCAGCGGTACTACCGCTAGGACCCAGACAAGACACACAAGTAGAGAAAAGATCTCTCCATCGAAGCGGAAGGGCTCGGAGGGTGAGAAGCGGATGTGTACGTGTTGATTCCACCCAAGCAATACCACAGCGGTCCCCCTCTTGATAGTACGGTGCCCTCTACGCAACTAGACCACCGAAAGAGAAACGAAAGAGCTACACCATCTTGAATGACACTCCGAGGGGAAGAAATCGTCTCGTGCCAAGGATGAATCTCTGAAATGCTCAAAGCACACGATTAGTCCGCAAACACATTGTCATCAATCACCAAAACCACATCGAGAGAGATATGCCCCAACACTTAGCAAACTTCTAATCAAAATATAAGGTAATTCACTTGTAGAATTTGATGAACATTTATTTACACAATCGCATTATTATTGACAGGTAAATCACAAGCTAACGTACTAGAATATTTATATCTCGTTGCAACAACAGGCATTGTTCTAGTAAGCTTAAAATTGTTTTAAATAACATACCCCAATCTATTAAATCCATCCAATATATCATTTGTATTGGCAGTGTGTCATGTGGTTGGAACAAATTATAGTCACACAATGTATAAATTTTAGTTTGATGCATACAAAACATAGCACTATACCCAATTTCATAGTTTGCCATCCAAACATGATTTGGTATTGAAACTTCACCGTTCCATTAACCAATTCAATGAGCATCCAAACAAGCGAATTCGTATTCATGACTTTTATAGTTTCCTCACCGAATTGAAATTGTAACCAATTTAATTCAATATGAAGGCCTTTAATACAGACATCCAAACGCTACGAAGAGCATTTATGGCAATTTTTCGCTAAGAGCATTTAATGCCCTTAGCTAAGCATAATGCAATCTATCAAGTATTATCATCTTTTAACCTCTCAATAAGACAACTTGATATCTTAGGAGGATTAGCAAACTTTCTATTAATCATAACACTTCTAGGCAAAAATTCCAAAAGGTTGGTGTCAAAGAAAGGTTCCTTTTTTATCTTTATGAAATTAGGGTGAACACTTATCATTTTTAGATCTTCCTTCTCCTTACTTGAAGAAGCACCCTTATTGTTGGGAAACGTAGTAGAAAACAAAAAAAATGCTCTACGATCACCCAGAAACAATTTGAGATGTATTAACAGTTTGGATTTGATCGTTACCGACTCTGAGTTGCAGCAGAAGAAGACGAGTTGGTGTAGGTCGTACTTGGAGTCCCTCGAACCACAGATGAATGATCCCGTGAACTGCTCACAGATAGTCCCTCAAATGGAGGACCGAAAGCATGGCCTCTCTACGAGTTGCAAGCGTACGGTTTTCACGATCTAGCAGCGCTTCACCGTCCAGAGCTAATCATCGTCGAAGAATTAGAAGGACGAGATTATACCACATTGAGCTTCTAATTATCAGGATTATAGGATCAAGGTAAATCTCCAATTGATCAACTAGGACCAAGTAGAACTAGAACTAGAAAACTAGAGGAGGCTCCAAAAGTTGTGTTAGTCAAAAGTGCCAAACCTCTAGTATATATGGGTTGGAGAGAGGTGAGGACGTGCCACACAAGGGGGAAAAGTCTTTTCCCTTGGCCAGCCAAGAGGAGGGGGACTTCCCCTCCCTTCCTAAGTGGGAGAAGGGGGTGCCACTGATGTCTACTGCGCAACTTTATTTTTGTAGACTCGTATTGGGCCTCCAAGCGCAGAGTTTTGTAGGACACCAGCAATTTTCCCTCAAGTGGATGACCTAAGGTTTATCAATCCGTGGGAGGTGTAGGATGAAGTGGTCTCTCTCGAACAACCCTACAATCAAATACAAGAAATCTGTTGTGTCCCCAACACACCCAATACAATGGAAAATTGTATAGGTGCACTAGTTCGGCAAAGAGATGGTGATAAAAGTGTGATATTGATGGTAGAAATATATTTTTTAATCTGAATAAATAAAAACAACAAGGTAGCAAATAGTAAACGGGCACAAAAACGCCTGCGGCGGTGGAACTTCTGATCTAGGTTAACCCCGAGGGTTTTTGGAATATTTAGGATTTTATAGGGCGAAGAGGGGCGCAGGAGGCCATCGAGGTGGGCACAACCCACCTAGGCGCGCCCTGGTGGGTTGTGCTCCCCTCGGGGCACCCCCAGGTGCTGCTCTAGCCCATTGGTGGTCTTCTGATCCATTAAAAATCCACAAAAAGTTTTGCGGTGTTTGGACTCCGTTTGATATTGATTTCCTACGCTGTAAAAAACAAGCAAAAAACAGCAACTGGCACTGGACACTGGGTCAATAGGTTAGTCCCAAAAAATGATATAAAGTTGCTATAAAGTGATTGTAAAACATCCAAGAATGATAATATAACAACATGAATACTTCATAAATTATAGATACGTTGGAGACGTATCAGCCACCTCCTTTTGGTCCCAAGTGGCCCAAGTAGCTTTTCACCACTCAACCTTTTAAAGGTTTAAGATCTCCACTTGGTCCGGAATTTTTGGCTAGCAAAGTTGGGGGGCAAGCACCACATGTTGAAGGATCTATGACAATATATTGTAAGTGCATCTAGTGCCCCTTAGTGATTTGGGTGTATTAAAGACTTATAGGTTAAGGGACTAATGTGTTTGTGAGTGTACACATGTCTATAAGTCTATGAGGAGTTTGATATTTATAGAGAAAGTCGACCCCTAAAAATGAATGACTTCGACCGAAGACTTTGGATTTCTGAAGACTTTCTGAAAACTTTGAAAGTGAAGAAATTGGTGTGACCGTGAAGACTTGTTATTCATACGAGGAACATGAAGCGTGAAGACTTTTGTTTCTATAGTTTCATTTTCTCTTTCTTGAGTCATAGGAAACACCGTATTGTTAAAGGGGGTCGAGGTAAAACTAAGGAAAAGTTTCCAAGTGATGCTCAACTCAAAATCCTACACCTACCGATCCCTTCGAGTGAAGCCATTGGAAATCTCATACAGTTCAGTCAATTTGTTCAGTGACAGAAACGAAGTTCTTCTGGTCTCTGAGGAATTTGTTCTGACTGAGGAGTTAGGAATTCGCCAGTGCGGATTGCCTATAAGTGAGGAACATGATAGCCCTGAGGAATTTGATAGTCAAATTTCCGACCGTTGTTGTGCTATGTGCCAACTGTCCCAAAAATATCTACCCACCTAACGGGCATATCATTGATGGGCATTTATGTCTTATCATGTCGGGCTGGTCCCTAGGCTATAAATAGCCGCCCCCTACAACAACTAGCTGGTTGGCTGCTTTGCGAGAAACTAACACTTGTCATTGAGAGCATCCCATCCTCCGAGGACTTTGAGCGAAAATCATCAAGTGAGGAAAAACCCAAAAACCCTAAACCAAACACCTACAACCCAAAGTGATTGAGCATCACTAAAGAGATTGTTCCTGTGTGGAACCGACACTTGTTACCTTTGAGGACCGTGCATCCTCTAGACGGTTAGGCATCATGGTCTAGAGCATCCAAGAGTGTCGGTGTACAAAAATAGGGGCGCATCTTTGTACCCCTTTTCCTATGCATGGGCAGTCAGAGCCGCGCCCACGGCCACACTAAGCAGAAGGGAGGTGAGCCAAGGTAAGATTGAAGCCCAAGACAATCAAAGCAACACCAAGGCCAAGACCACAAAGAGAAGAGGGATGAAGCAGGTTCCCCCGGCAAGACTCTTGCCGGGACAGCTCGCCCCACGCCAATAGGGCAAGCCACCCTTGAGCCCACGGCCCCCAGTGCCGTCATTAGCATAGGGTCAGGGCTCGGAAAGGCACCCCTGTGGTGGCATACAGATCTTTGTGAAGACATATTCAGGATCAGATTAGAAGACGACGATCCTCCGCAGGATCCCCGCTAAGGAAGGCCACCAGACCCCCAGCAAGATCCTTGCCAGGTACGACAACACGCCATGGCGAGACCCCTTGCCGGGCCACCCGGCAAGGCCCTCGCCAAAGACGCCGAGGCCACCGCCAAGCCCACGTCAGCCAAGCTCCCATCGCCGTTCACATGCAGCTGCCAGCCCAACCAGCTGGGCGGGCACCTGCGTGGCAACATGCTGCTCCCAGGCCAACTCATCAAGTGCCTGCGTGGCGGCATGCAGTTCTTCGTGAAGGCTCCACCACCACGCAAACTCAGCTGCCTGCCTGCCTACATGGCACCACATGCATCCCTGGCTGAGGCGCGTGTCGAAGCGAGGAGAAGCGGCGACGGATGGGACGGGCCTCTCCCCCGTCCCCGATAAAGCAAGAGGACACCTAAGCGGTGCATTAAATGCACATTGTCCTATAATACGAGGGATAACCTCGTGCCACTGTAGACCTTTCCACCTCCTGTGTGCCACTGTGGCAACCCCTTTTTCCTATAAAAGGGGCCCGAGGCGACAAGGAGAGGGATTCGGCTCTATGAAACCACACGCTGACCACAGCTAGTTCGAGAGCTCAAGAACTCTCAGAAATACACCCACCAAAGCAGGACTAGGGTTTTACGCATCCTTGCGGCCCGAACCTGGGTAAACGATCCTCGCGCTGTCTACTAGCCCTGCTCTCCTTGCAACCCTGCGCCCTTGATACGTCCATTTTGCATCATGCTTTTATATCGATATTTATTGCATTATGGACTGTTATTTCACTTTATGTCACAATACTTATGGCCAATCTCTCTTATTTTACAAGGTTTACATAAAGAGGGAGAATGCCGGCAGCTGGAATTCTGGTCTGGAAAAGGAGCAAATATTAGAGACCTATTCTGCGCAACTCCAAAAGTCCTGAAACTCCACAGAACGTCTTAAAAGAAATAAAGAAAATTCCGCGCCAAAGATGAAGGCCAGGGGGCCCACATCCTACTCATGAGGGTGGGGGGCGCCCCCCCCTAGGGCGCGCCCCCTATCTCGTGGGCCCCCTGGTGGCTCTCCGATGCCCATCTTCTCCTATATGAGGTCTTTCGATGAGAAAAAAATAGGAAGGAACTTTTCGGGACGAGACTCCGCCGCCACGAGGCGGAACCTTGGCGGATCCAATCTAGAGCTCCGGCAGAGCTATTCTGCCGGGGATACTTCCCTCCCAGAGGGGGAAATCATCGCCATCGTCATCACCAACACTCCTCTCATCAGGAGAGGGCAATCTCCATCAACATCTTCACCAGCACCATCTCATCTCCAAACCCTAGTTCATCTCTTGTATCCAATTCTTGTCTCAAAGTCCGGGATTGGTGCTAGTAGGTTGCTAGTAGGTTGCTAGTAGTGTTGATTACTCCTTGTAGTTGATGCTAGTTGGTTTAATTGGTGGAAGATCATATGTTCAGATCCTATATGCATATTATTACCCCTCTGATTATGAACATGAATATGCTTTGTGAGTAATTACGTTCGTTCCTGAGGACAAGGGAGAAGTCTTGCTATGAGTAGTCATGTGAATTTGGTATTCGTTTGATATTTTGATAAGATGTATGTTGTCTAGCCTCTAGTGGTGTTATGTGAACGTCGACTACATAACACTTCACCATTATTTGGGCCTAGAGGAAGGCATTGGGAAGTAATAAGTAGATGATGGGTTGCTAGAGTGACTGAATCTTAAACCCTAGTTTATGTGTTGCTTCCTAAGGGGCCGATTTGGATCCATATGCTTCATGCTATGGTTAGGTTTACCTTAATACTTTTGTTGTAGTTGCGGATGCTTGCAATAGAGGTTAATCATAAGTGGTATGCTTGTTCAAGTAAGAACAACACCCAAGCACCAGTCCACCCACATATCAAATTATCAAAGTATCAAACGCGAATCATATGAACATGATGAAAACTAGCTTGACGATATTCCCATGTGTCCTCGGGAGCGTTTTTCCTATTATAAGAGTTTGTTCTGGCTTGTCCTTTGCTACAAAAGGATTGGGCCACCTTGCTGCACTTTATTTACTTTTGTTACTTGTTGCTCGTTACAATTTATCATATCACAAAACTATCTGTTACCACTTATTTCAGTACTTGCAGAGAATTCCTTGCTGAAAACCGCTTATCATTTCCTTCTGCTCCTCGTTGGGTTCGACACTCTTACTTATCGAAAGGACTACGATAGATCCCCTATACTTGTGGGTCATCAAGACTCTTTTCTGGCGCCGTTGCCGGGGAGTGTAGTGCCTTTTGGTAGGTGGAATTTGGTAAGGAAAAATTTATATAGTGTGCTGAAATTTATTGTCACTTGTTACTATGGAAAGTAATTCTCTGAGGGGCTTGTTCGGGGTATCTTCACCCCGTCCAGTAGAGCAAAGAGTTGCTCCTCAACCTACTGAACCTATTGAAAATGAAACTCCTTTTGAATTTCCTGCGGCTATGATGGAATAACTGCTAGCTAACCCTTTTACAGGAGATGGAACATAGCATCCCGATGCGCACTTAATATATGTGGATGAAGTTTGTGGATTATTTAAGCTTGCAGGTATACCCGATGATGTTTCTAAGAAGAAGGTCTTGCCTTTATCTTTGAAGGGAGACGCATTGATATGGTATAGGCTATGTGATGATATGAGATTCTGGGACTATAAAAGATTGAAGTTGGAATTTTATCAAAAGTATTACCCTATGCATCTTGTTCATCGTGATCACAATTACATATACAATTTCTGCCTCGCGAAGGAGAAGTCATAGCTCAAGCTTGGGGGAGGCTTAAATCAATGTTATATTCATGCCCCAATCATGAGCTCCCGAGAGAAATAATTATGCAAAGTTTTTATGCTCGGCTTTCTGAAAACAATCGCAACATGCTCGATACTTCTTGTGCTGGTCTTTTATGATGAAGACTATTGAATTCAGATGGAATTTATTGGATAGAATTAAACGCAACTCTGAAGATTGGGACCTCGGCGAAGGTAAGGAGTCAGGTATGACACCTAAGTTTGATTGTGTTAAATATTTCATGGATACCAATATTTTCCGTAAGTTTAGCACTAAATATGGACTTGACTCTGAGATAGTAGCTTCTTTCTGTGAATCTTTTGCTACTTATGTTGATCTCCCTAAGGAGAAGTGGTTTTAATATCATCCTCCCATAGAAGTAAAAGTATCTGCACCTATTAAAGTTGAAGAAAAGACTATCACTTATAATGATCCTATTGTTCCTACTTCTTATATTGAGAAACCACCTTTCCCTGTTAGAATAAAGGATCATGCTAAAGCTTCAAATGTTGTTCGTAAAAGCAATATTAGAACTTATACACCTCCTGAACAAGTTAAAGTATAACCTAATATTGCTATTGTTAAAGATCTCTTGTCTAATAATATTGATGGGCATGTTATTCAGTTCGAAGGTGAAACTGCTAGAATTGCTAAACCTTGTGCTAAAGATAAACATAGACCCATGGTAGGCGTGCCTGTTATTTCTGTTAAAATAGGGGATCATTGTTATCATGGCTTATGTGATATGGGTGCTAGTGCTAGTGTTATACCGCGTACTTTATATGAAGAAATTAAGAATGAAATTGCACCTGCTGAGTTAGAAGATATTGATGTCACAATTAAACTTGCCAATAGAGATACTATTTCAGCAATGGGAATTGTTAGAGATGTTGAAGTCTTGTGTGGGAAAACTAAATATCCTGCTGATTTTCTTGTTCTTGGTTCCACACAAGATAGCTTTTGTCCCATTATATTTGGTAGACCCTTCTTAAATACTGTCAATGCTACCATAGACTGCACTAAGAATATTGTTACTGCTGGCTTGGATGATATGGTTCATGAGTTTAATTTCTCTAAATTTAGTAAACAACATCATGAGGAAGAATTACCTAGTAAGGATGAGATTATTGGTCTTGCTTCTATTGCAGTACCTCCTAGTGATCCTTTAGAACACTATTTGCTAGACCATGAAAATGATATGCTCATGAATGAAAGAAGGGAAATAGATGAAGTATTCTTTAAACATGAACCTGTTCTGAAACACAACTTGCCTGTTGAAATCTTAGGGGGTCCTCCTCCACCCAAGGGTGATCCCGTGTTCGAGCTTAAACCTTTGCCTGACAATCTTAAATATGCTTATCTTGATGAAAAAAAGATATATCCTGTTATTATTAGTGCTAACCTTTCAGAGCATGAAGAAGAAAGATTATTGAAAACTCTGAAGAAGCATCATGCTGCTATTGGATATACTCTTGATGATCTTAAGGGCATTAGTCCCACTCTATGCCAACATAAAATAAATTTGGAAGCAGATGCCAAACCAGTTTGTGATCCTCAACGACGTCTAAATCCTAAAATGAAAGAAGTGGTAAGAAAAGAAATACTAAAGCTTCTGGAGGCAGGTATAATCTACCCCGTTGCTGATAGTGAGTGGGTAAGTCATGTCCATTGTTTCCCTAAGAAGGGAGGTGTTACTGTTGTTCCTAATGATAAAGATGAATTGATTCCACAAAGAATTATCATAGGTTATAGGATGGTAATTGATTTCCGCAAATTAAATAAAGCTACTAAGAAAGATCATTACCCCTTACCTTTTATTGATCAAATGCTAGAAAGATTATGCAAACACACACACACTATTGCTTTCTAGATGGTTATTCTGGTTTCTCTCAAATACCTGTGTCGGCTAAAGATCAATCAAAGACTACTTTTACATGCCCTTTTGGTACTTTTGCTTATAGACGTATGCCTTTTGGTTTATGTAATGCACCTGCTACCTTTCAAAGATGCATGATGGCTATATTCTATGACTTTTGTGAAAAGATTTGTGAGGTTTTCATGGACGACTTTTCTGTCTATGGTTCCTCTTTTGACGATTGCTTGAACAATCTTGATCGAGTTTTGCAGAGATGTGAAGAAACTAATCTTGTCTTGAATTGGGAAAAGTGCCACTTTATGGTTAATGAAGGTATTGTTTTGGGGCACAAAGTTTCTGAAAGAGGTATTGAAGTTGATAAAGCCAAGGTTGATGCTATTGAAAAGATGCCATGTCCCAAGGATATCAAAGGTATAAGAAGTTTCCTTGGTCATGCCGGGTTTTATAGGAGGTTCATTAAGGACTTCTCAAAAATTTCTCGGCCTCTAACTAATTTATTGCAAAAAAGTTATACCATTTGTCTTTGATGATGATTGTGTAGAAGCATTTGAAATACTTAAGAAAGCATTAGTCTCTGCACCTATTGTTCAGCCACCTGATTGGAATTTACCCTTTGAAATTATGTGTGATGCTAGTGATTATGCTGTAGGTGCTGTTCTAGGGCAAAGAGTCGATAAGAAATTAAATGTTATTCATTACGCTAGTAAGACTCTAGACAATGCTCAAAGAAATTATGCTACTACTGAAAAAGAACTTTTAGCAGTTGTATTTGCTTGTGATAAGTTCAGATCTTATATTGTTGATTCCAAAGTAACTATCCAAACAGATCATGTTGCTATTAAATATCTTATGGAAAAGAAAGATGCTAAACCTAGACTTATTAGATGGGTTCTCTTGCTACAAGAATTTTATTTGCATATTGTTGATAGAAAGGGAGTTGAGAACCTCATTGCAGACAACTTGTCTAGGTTAGAAAATATTCTTGATGACCCACTACCTATTAATGATGACTTTCCTGATGAGCAATTAAATGTTATAAGTACTTCTCGTAGTACTCCATGGTATGCTGATTATGCTAATTATACTGTTGCTAAGTTTATACCACCTATCTTCACATACCAACAAAAGAAAAAGTTCTTCTATGATTTGAGACATTACTTTTGGGATGACCCACATCTTTATAAAGAAGGAGTAGATGGTGTTATTAGGCGTTGTGTACCTGAGCATGAACAGGAACAGATCCTACGCAAGTGTCATTCTGAGTCTTATGGAGGACACCACGCTGGGGATAGAACTGCACATAAGGTATTGCAATCTAGTTTTTATTGGCCTACTCTCTTCAAGGATGCCCGTAAGTTTGTCTTGTCTTGTGATGAATGTCAAAGAATTGGTAATATTAGTAGACGTCAAGAAATGCCTATGAATTATTCTCTTGTTATTGAACCATTTGATGTTTGGGGCTTTGATTATATGGGACCTTTTCCTGCCTCTAATGGGTACACACATATTCTAGTTGCTGTTGATTACATTACTAAGTGGGTAGAAGCTATTCCAACTAGTAGTGCTGATCATAACACTTCTATTAAAATGCTTAAGGAAGTTATTTTCCCGAGGTTTGGAGTCCCTAGATATTTAATGACTGATGGTGGTTCACACTTTATTCATGGTGCCTTCCGTAAAATGCTTGCTAAATATGATGTTAATCATAGAATTGCATCTCCTTACCACCCACAGTCTAGTGGTCAAGTAGAATTGAGCAATAGAGAGCTCAAATTAATTTCGCAAAAGACTGTTAATAGGTCTAGAAAGAATTGGTCTAAGAAAGTTGATGATGCATTATGGGCTTATAGAACTGCATATAAAAATCCTATGGGTATGTCTCCGTATAAAATGGTTTATGGAAAAGCATGTCACTTACCTCTCGAACTAGAACACAAGGCATATTGGGCTATTAAAGAGCTCAACTATGATTTTAAACTTGCCGGTGAGAAGAGGTTATTTGATATTAGCTCACTTGATGAATGGAGAACCCAAGCTTATGAAAATGCCAAGTTGTTTAAAGAAAAAGTTAAAAGATGGCATGACAAAAGGATACAAAAGCGTGAGTTTAATGTAGGTGATTATGTATTGCTATACAACTCTCATTTAAGATTTTTTGCAGGAAAACTTCTCTCTAAATGGGAAGGCCCCTACGTCATCGAAGAGGTCTATCGTTCCGGTGCCATAAAAATCAACAACTTCGAGGGCACAAATCCAAAGGTGGTAAACGGTCAAAGAATTAAACATTATATCTCAGGTAATCCCATAAATGTTGAAACCAATATTATTGAAACCATAACCCCGGAGGAACACATAAGGGACACTTTCCGGAATGTTTCAGACTCCAAAAAGGAATAGGTATGTGGTATGGTAAGTAAACCGACTCCAAAACAATTTTTAAGGCAATATTTCTCTGTTTTGGAATATTTAGGAAAATAGAAAAATAAGTAGCAGTCCGGGAAGGACACGAGGGCCCCACGAGGGTGGTGGGCGCGCCCCCTACCTCGTGAGCGCCTCGTGTGCTTTCCGGACTCCGTTTTCTTGCACGATACGTATTTTGGTTGGTAAAAATTCATTATATATTCTCCCAAAGGTTTTGACTCCCGTATCACGCAAAAATCTCATGTTTTTGTTTCGAGCTGTTTTTCTGACAAATCTAGGTTATCATGACGGCCCCAAGCGCCTCCAATGACAAGTTCTTCGAGAAGGTCATCAACCCTTACCTCGCGGAGGTGCTGCGACACCCTCAAACCATTGAGATGCGTGATGGGTTGCTACACATCCGTGATGAAGAGGGACCCAAGGGGACCGGAAGCATGGAGATGAGGCTCGAAGCAGTGGAGCAACAAGTTTTCAAGTGCCAAAGGATGGTGGAGCGTGGAATCAACGCTAGCCACATGATGCTCGCGGAGTTCACTAACAACTACAAGCCGGATGCCAAGAACACCAAGGAGGCCATCTTCAAGCTACATGAGAAGATCGAGCACCTCCAAGCCCAAGTCTATGACCTTCAAAACCAAAACTGTGAGTATGAATATAGATTCAAAAGAATGAGTTTGGCTGCAGATTTGAGGATTCCGGATACTCGATCATCTTTCTATGACGGTGAACCTATGCCTTGGAAGATGGATGACAAGCTCGCATCATCAACAACACCTCCACCGTCTCCTCCAACAAAGAAGAATTGAGTATCTGGGTATGGGCACTCCCCTTGGCAACTACCAAGCTTGGGGGAGGTGCCCCGGTATCGTATCACCATCACAACCCCTATCTTTACCGTTTTCTTAGTTCGATCCTATTAGTAGTATCTTGATCTAGTAGAATAAAGTTTATGGCATGATCTAGTTTTGAGTTTTGTTTTATGATCCCTCTATGTAATTGAGTCCGTGAGTTATATATAATAAAGATTAGTGTTGAGTCAAGGGCTTGATTATTTTGCCATAATCTTGGGTGAGTAAAAGAAAGAAGAAAAGAATAAAAAGAAACAAAAAGTTCATATTGATCTTATTGAGAGTAATGACTTCACATGGAAAGAGTATGATGATTAAAAGTTGTTGGGAATTGGCAGACATAGCTTTGGTCATTGTTGCAATTAATAGGAAGTAATAAGGAAAGAGAGGTTTTCACATATAGATATATTATCATTGACATCTTTTATGATTGGGAGCACTCATTAAAATATGACATGCTAAAGAGTTGATGTTGGACAAGGAAGACAACGTAATGAGTTATGTCTTTCTTATATCTAAGATAAAGTATGTTCGCATGGTTCCTCTAACTTGTTGAGCTTGCCTTTCCCCCTCATGCTAGCCAAATTCTCATCACCAAGTAGAAATGCTACTTGTGCTTCCAAATATCCCTAAACCAGTTTTGCCATGAGAGTCCACCATATCTACCTATGGATTGAGTAAGATCCTTCAAGTAAGTTGTCATCGGTGCAAAGCAATAAAAATTGCTCTAAATATGTATGATTGATTGGTGTGGGAGAAATAAGCTTTATACGATCTTGTGATGTGGAAGTAATAAAAGCGATGGACTGCATAATAAAGGTTCATATCACAAGGGGCAATATAAGGTGACGTTCTTTCGCATTGATTTTATACATCCAACCATAAAAGCGCATGGCAACCTCTACTTCCCTCTGCGAAGGGCCTATCCTTTATTATTATCTTCTACCTTATGCAAGAGTCATGGTGATCTTCACCTTATCTTTTTTATTTTATCCTTTGGCAAGCTCAGCATGTTGGAAAGAACATGATATATATATCTAATTGGATGTAGGGGAGCATGAACCATTATTGTTGACATTACCCTTGAGGTAAAAGGTTGTGGGGCAAAACTATAAGCCCCTATCTTTCTCTGTGTCCGATTAAAACTCTGTAACCACAATTATCACGTGAATGTTAGCAATTATGGAGGACTAAATGATAGTTGAGTATGTGGACTTGCTTTTCAGCTCTAACATAGACTCTTTCCGATGTTATGATAAATTGCAATTGTTTCAATGACTGAGATTATAGTTTGTCGGAGCCCAATAAGGTTTATGATTTATACTTTTGCATTGTGAAAATATCATCACTTGAACATAAGTAATCATATGACAAAACCTATATATGTCGCTGTTATAAGAATAATCATGATGCCTTCATGTCCGTATTTTATTTTTATCGACGCCTCTACCTCTAAACATGAGGACATATTTATTGTTATCGGCTTTTCGCTTGAGGACAAGCGAGGTCTAAGTTGGGCGAGTTGATACGTCCATTTTGCATCATGCTTTTATCTCGATATTTATTGCATTGTGGACTGTTATTTCACTTTATGTCACAATACTTATGGCTATTCTCTCTTATTTTACAAGGTTTACATAAAGAGGGAGAATGTCGGCAACTGGAATTCTGGTCTGGAAAAGGAGCAAATATTAGAGACCTATTCTGCGCAACTCCAAAAGTCCTGAAACTCCACGGAACGTCTTAAAAGAAATAAAGAAAAATCCGCGCCAAAGATGAAGGCCAGGGGGCCCACACCCTGCTCACGTGGGTGGGGGGCGCCCCCCCCTAGGGCGCGCCCCCCTATCTCGTGGGCCCCCTGGTGGCTCTCCGATGCCCATCTTCTCCTATATGAGGTCTTTCAATGAGAAAAAAATAGGAAGGAACTTTTCGGGACGAGACTCCGCCGCCACGAGGCGGAACCTTGGTGGATCCAATCTAGAGCTCCGGTAGAGCTGTTCTGCCGGGGATACTTCCCTCCCGGAGGGGGAAATCATCGCCATCGTCATCACCAACACTCCTCTCATCGGGAGAGGGCAATCTCCATCAACATCTTCACCAGCACCATATCATATCCAAACCCTAGTTCATCTCTTGTATCCAATTCTTGTCTCAAAGCCCGGGATTGGTGCTAGTAGGTTGCTAGTAGTGTTGATTACTCCTTGTAGTTGATGCTAGTTGGTTTAATTGGTGGAAGATCATATGTTCAGATCCTATATGCATATTATTACCCCTCTGATTATGAACATGAATATGCTTTGTGAGTAATTACATTCGTTCCTGAGGACAAGGGAGAAGTCTTGCTATGAGTAGTCATGTGAATTTGGTATTCGTTTGATATTTTGATAAGATGTATGTTGTCTAGCCTCTAGTGGTGTTATGTGAACGTCGACTACATAACACTTCACCATTATTTGGGCCTAGAGGAAGGCATTGGGAAGTAATAAGTAGATGATGGGTTGCTAGAGTGACAGAAGCTTAAACCCTAGTTTATGCGTTGCTTCGTAAGGGGCCGATTTGGATCCATATGTTTCATGCTATGGTTAGGTTTACCTTAATACTTTTGTTGTAGTTGCGGATGCTTGCAATAGAGGTTAATCATAAGTGGGATGCTTGTTCAAGTAAGAACAGCACCCAAGCACCGGTCCACCCACATATCAAATTATCAAAGTATCGAACATGAATCATATGAACGCGATGAAAACTAGCTTGACGATATTCCCATGTGTCCTCGGGAGCGTTTTTCCTATTATAAGAGTTTGTTCCGGCTTGTCCTTTGCTACAAAAGGATTGGGCCACCTTGCTGCACTTTATTTACTTTTGTTACTTGTTGCTCGTTACAATTTATTATATCACAAAACTATCTGTTACCACTTATTTCAGTACTTGCAGAGAATACCTTGCTGAAAACCGCTTATCATTTCCTTCTGCTCCTCGTTGGGTTCGACACTCTTACTTATCGAAAGGACTACGATAGATCCCCTATACTTGTGGGTCATCAGCCCCGGCTACCGTAGTAGGGATTCTTGTGATCCCATAGGTGTCGTTTCACACCGACATCTTTTGGCGCGCCAGGTAGGGGGAGCAATTGTGAGAATCTGGTCTAGTAGTTAGCCTAGCAGTTCTTCGTCGCCATGGCCCCTAAGAATAAGACGACCACGGTGGTTGATTCGTTGGGAGCCGAGCGACCCGTGCCGGTGTGGACGAGTAGCGGACCGGTCGCAGACAGGACCCGGGCCGCGGCCCGTGAGCACCAGCATCGCCCAGGCAGTCGGAGCTTGGTGAGCAGCGTTGTTCGTGCGCCAGACGATCGGCTACACATCGCCGGATCCAAGGACGGAGCTGGCCCCCCCGCAGGCGGCGCGGGGGGCCCCAGGGGTGTCGCGGTGCCGACTCCGGGCGGCGCGGTGACCTCAGGGACGTCTACACCGGCGACCACCGCGTGTTCCTCCCATGGTGTGCACGCCGAGCAACGTCACCACAATGGTGACCCTGGGCACCGCCGTGGGAAGAGCCCTGTGCATCATCAACAAAATGAGGGGGGGATAGCACGCTCGCCGAAGCGCTGGCGAAAATGGCACGCAGCCGCCAGGTCGTGACAGAGCTCCTTCTAACGTAGTTAGAAGTCGAAGCACGCCGTGATCCATGAAGCTGTCGCCGCTGCCCATGCCAGCGGAAGCTTTGGCACACGCATAGCTGCTCCTCGACTTCCCTCCTGCTGCGGAGAAGCTCGACGAGTGGAGGGCCACCATCCGGAGCCTCGCCGCCATCGCAAACAAAGACGATCCGCGACCGACGGGGCCCTCGGGCCGGCGCTCCACCAAGCCACCACATGCTGGTGCTGGGAGGACCGGGGGAGCTGCGGCCACCATGCACTCTCCTCCTTCTCACCAGCCGCCGCGGACGTCGGCCCGTCGCGACGACGCTTGTGATAACATCTCCATAGCGTCGTCCGACCCGCGGACCCTCCGCGACCAGCGCCGGGTCCTTCGGGAGCGAGCTCATGAAGACGCTCGAACCACCATCGAGCGCCGGCACGAAACGCACCGCCAGTCGGACAAGCGGGCGGGACCCTCTATGGACCACCCGGCACCGGGGGGCCTCGGCGGCCTACCTTACGAGGTGGGCTGCCCGGCTTTTACCCGTGAGCTGAGGCAGTTCCAGTGGCCGTCCCACCGCACGTTCAAGCCCGACATCGGCGAGAAGTACACCGGCAAGACCCATCCGTCCGAGTTCCTCAACACCTACAGCATCGCGATGCAGGCCACTGGGGCTCGTGATGACAAGGTGCTTGCCAACTATTTCACGCTGGCACTCAAGCCCAATGTGATGTCTTGGTTGATGCACTTGCCAGTGGATTCCATTTCTTCCTGGTCAGATCTGTGCCATGAGTTCGTTGGCGCCTTCACAGGGGCCCACCAAGCTCATGGCCAGGACAATGATCTGCATATCATTCCCCAGAAGGAAGGGGAGACCCTACGCAAGTACATCCAGAGATTCAGCCGGGTGCAATACAACATCCCTGACGTTCATCCCGCCGCTGTGATTAGCGCATTCCACCAGAACGTACGCAATCGCAAGATGCGCGAGGAGCTGGCGATGACCAAGGTTAAGGATGTGGCCGAGATCTACGTTCTGGCCGATAGGTGCGCTTGGTCTGAAGAGGGAAGGAAGTACCCCGGTGAAGACGCCGGCGTGGAAACCGACTCTATTGATGAAGACGCCGCCACTCCGACGAAGAAGAGCCGGCGTCGTAACATGAAACGCAAAGGCAAGGCCGTGCTTGCCATTGAGGGATCTGATGATACCGGTGCCGGCAAGAAGGTCAAGGCAGACGCCCCCCGCAAGGAGATTGCTGGGTGCGCCACCTACCAGGCCCTAGCGGCTACTGACAAGCCAGGAAGCTCCGGCAAGCAATACTGCAAGATCCACCGCACCAAGGGCCATGACCTCCAGAACTACCGACAAGTCAAGCTGCTTGCTGAGAAGCAAAATGCTGAGTACGAAAGGCGGGACAAGGAGAAGGACTAGGACGGTGCTGAGAGATCCGGCAAGAAGCGTGGCGGCTAAGGAGGCTGCCCCAGCAAGGACAACCAGCAAGATAAGCCCGCCCGGGGCCGCAACAAGAAACAAGAAGACGACGACCACGACGAGGACGACGAGTCTGGTGAGCAAGGGTTCCAGAAGGCTATGGAGGCCATGTGCGTTGATGGCGATGCCTCGCTGCATACCTCTCGCCGCCAACTCAAGTAGTGGGCACGAGAGATTACAGCAGCAGAGCCGTTGTTCAACGCTCAGAAGCCGCTGAAGTGGTCCAGCAGGCCCCTCATCTTTGACGCCAAGGACCACCCTGACCGCACTACCGCGGTTGGGTGTTTTCCATTGTTGGTCTTGCCAACAATATGCAACCTCAGGGCGAACAAGATGTTGGTTGATGGCGGGGCCGGCCTAAACCTGATCTCGCCTGTCGTGATCAAAAGGTTGCAAATCCCTGATGGAGACCTCGAGGAAACGAGCACATTTCAAGGGGTCAATCTGGGGAGGAGCCAGATGAAGGGAAAGGTCACACTGCCCGTGACATTTGGAAGGGAGTTGAACTACAGGACGGAGAAGATCGTCTTCGACGTGGCCAAGATCCCCTTGCCCTACAACGGGATCCTCGGCCGCCCGGCATTGGCCAAGTTCATGGCAGCGTCACACTACGCCTACAACATGCCGAAGATGCCCAGGCCATTGACCATCATCTCCGTGAAGGAAATATGCCCTAGAGGCAATAATAAAGTTATTATTTATTTCCTTATATCATGATAAATGTTTATTATTCATGCTAGAATTGTATTAACCGGAAACATAATACATGTGTGAATACATAGACAAACAGTATGTCAATAGTATACCTCTACTTGACTAGCTCGTTGAATCAAAGATGGTTAAGTTTCCTAGCCATAGACATGAGTTGTCATTTGATTAACGGGATCACATCATTAGAGAATGATGTGATTGACTTGACCCATTCCGTTAGCATAGCACTTGATCGTTTAGTTTGTTGCTATTGCTTTCTTCATGACTTATACATGTTCCTATGACTATGAGATTATGCAACTCCCGTTTACCGAAGGAACACTTTGTGTGCTACCAAACATCACAACGTAACTGGGTGATTATAAAGGTGCTCTACAGGTGTCTCCGAAGGTACTTGTTGGGTTGGCATATTTCGAGATTAGGATTTGTCACTCCGATTGTCGAAGAGGTATCTCTGGGCCCACTCGGTAATGCACATCACTATAAGCCTTGCAAGCATTGCAACTAATGAGTTAGTTGCGGGATGATGTGTTACGGAATGAGTAAAGAGACTTGCCAGTAACGAGATTGAACTAGGTATTGAGATACCGACGATCAAATATCGGGCAAGTAACATACCGATGACAAAGGGAACAACGTATATTGTTATGCGGTCTGACCGATAAAGATCTTCGTATAATATGTAGGAGCCAATATGAGCATACAGGTTCCGCTATTGGTTATTGACCGGAGACGTGTCTCGGTCATGTCTACATAGTTCTCGAACCCGTAGGGTCCGCACGCTTAAAGTTCAGTGACGATCGTAATTAGGGTTTTTGTGTTTTGATGTACCGAAGGTTGTTTGATGTCCCGGATGTGATCACGGACAAGACGAGGAGTCTCGAAATGGTCAAGAAATAAAGATTGATATATTGGAAGCCTATATTTGGATATCGGAAACATTCCGGGTGAAATCAGGATTTTACTGGAGTACCGGGGGGTTACCGAACCCCCCCGGGGGTTATTGGGCCTACATGGGCCCTAAGGGAGAAGAGGAGGGCTGGCCAGGGCTGGCCGCGCGCCCCCTCCCACCTAGTCTGAATAGGACAAGGAAGGGGGGGGGGGCTTTCCTCTTTCTCCCTTCCCCCTTCCTTTTCCAACAAGGCAAGAGGGGGGAGTCCTACTCCCGGTGGGAGTAGGACTCCTCCAGGCGCACCCCTTGGGCCGGCCGCACCTCCCCCTCTCCCTCCTTCATATACGGGGGCAAGGGGGCACCCCATGACACACAAGTTGATCTTCGTGATCGTTCCTTAGCCGTGTGCGGTGCCCCCTTGCACCATATTCCACCTCGGTCATATCATAGCGGTGCTTAGGCGAAGCCCTGCGTCGGTAGAACATCATCACCGTCATCACGCCGTCGTGCTGACGAGACTCTCCCTCAACACTTTGCTGGATCAGAGCTCGAGGGACGTCACCGAGTTGAACATGTGCAGAACTCGGAGGTGCTGTACGTTCGGTACTTGGATCGGTCGGATTGGGAAGACGTACGACTACTTACTCTATGTTGTGTCAACGCTTCCGTTGCCGGTCTACGAGGGTAGTAGACAACACTCTCCTCTCTCGTTGCTATGCATCACCATGATCTTGCGTGTGTGTAGGAATTTTTTTGAAATTACTACGTTTTCCAATGGTGGCATCCGAGCCTAGGTTTTATGCGTAGATGTCATATGCACGAGTAGAACACAAGTGAGTTGTGGGCGATAGAAGTCATACTGCTTACCAGCATGTCATACTTTGGTTCGGCGGTATTGTTGGATGAAGCGGCCCAGACCGACATTACGCGTACGCTTACGCGAGACTAGTTCTACTGACGTGCTTTGCACACAGGTGGTTGGCGGGTGTCAGTTTCTCCAACTTTAGTTGAACCGAGTGTGGCTACGCCCGGTCCTTGCGAAGGTTAAAAGAGCACCAGCTTGACAAACTATTGTTGTGGTTTTGATGCGTAGGTAAGAACGGTTCTTGCTCAGCCCGTAGCAGCCACGTAAAACTTGCAACAACAAAGTAGAGGACGTCTAACTTGTTTTTGCAGGGCATGTTGTGATGTGATATGGTCAAGACATGATGAGATATAAGTTGTTGTATGAGATGATCATGTTTTGTTAAAGTTATCGGCAACTGGCAAAAGCCTTATGGTTATCTCTCTATTGCATAAGATGCAAACGCCAAATAATTGCTTTACTTTATCGCTATGCGATAGCAATAGTTGCAAGAGCAATTGTTGGCGAGACAACCATGTGACGACACATTGATATAGATCAAGATGATGGAGATCATGGTGTCATGCCGGTGACGATGGAGATCATGATGATGCTTTGGAGATGGAGATCAAAGGCACAAGATGATGATGGCCATATCATGTCACATATTATGATTGCATGTGATATTTATCTTTTATACATCTTATTTTGCTTAGTTCGGCGGTAGCTTTATAAGATAATCTCTCACTAAATTATCTAGGTATAAGTGTTCTCCTTGAGTATGCACCATTGCGAAAGTTCTTCGTGCTGAGACACCACGTGATGATCGGGTGTGATAGGCTCTACGTTCAAATACAACGGGTGCAAAATAGTTGCACACGTGGAATACTCAGGTTAAACTTGACGAGCCTAGCATATAATAGATATGGCCTCAGAACACGGAGACCGAAAGGTCGAGCGTGAATCATATAGTAGATATGATCAACATAGTGATGTTCACCATTGAAACTAGTCCATCTCACGTGATGATCGGACATGGTTTAGTTGATATGGATCACGTGATCACTTAGAAGATTAGAGGGATGTCAGTCTAAGTGGGAGTTCTTAAGTAATATGATTAATTGAACTTTAATTTATCATGAACTTAGTCCTGGTAGTATTAGCATATCTATGTTGTAGATCAATAGCTCGTGATGTTGCTCCCATTTTATTGTGTTCCTAGAGAAAAATTATGTTGAAAAATGTTAGTAGCAATGATGCGGATTGGATCCGTGATCTAAGGATTATCCTCATTGCTGCACAGAAGAATTATGTCTTTGATGCACCGCTAGGTGACAGACCTATTGCAGGAGTAGAGGCAGACGTTGTGAATGTTTGGCTAGCTCAATATGATGACTACTTGATAGTTTAGTGCACCATGCTTAACGGCTTAGAATCGGGACTTCAAAGATGTTTTGAATGTCATGGACCATATGAGATGTTCCAGGAGTTGAAGTTAATATTTAAAGCAAATACCCAAGTTGAGAGATATGAAGTCTCCAACAAGTTCTATAGCTAAAAAGATGGAGGAGAATAGCTCAAGCAGTGAGCATGTGCTCAGATTGTCTGGGTATTACAATCGCTTGAATCAAGTGGGAGTTAATCTTCCAGATAAGATAGTGATTGACAGAATTCTCTAGTCACCATCACCAAGTTAGTAGAACTTCGGGATGAACTTTGATATGCAAGGGATAACGGAAACGATTCCCAAGCTCTTCGTAATGCTGAAATCAACGAAGGTAGAAATCAAGAAAAATATCAAGTGTTGATGGTAGACAAGACCACTAGTTTCAAGAAAAGGGCAAAGGGAAGAAGGGGAACTTCAAGAAGAACGGCAAGCAAATTGCCGCTTAAGTGAAGAAGCCCAAGTCTGGTCCTAAGCCTGAGACTAAGTGCTTCTACTGCAAAGGGACTGGTCACTAGAACCGGAACTGCCCCAAGTATTTGGTGGATAAGAAGGATGGCAAAGTGAACAAAGGTATATTTGATATACAGATTATTCATGTGTATTTTACTAGTGTTCGTAGCAACCCCTCGGTATTTGATACTGGTTTAGTTGCTAAGAGTAGTAACTCGAAACGGGAGTTGCAGAATGAACATAGACTAGTTAAGGGTGAAGTGACGATGTGTGTTGGAAGTGGTTCCAAGATTGATATGATCATCATCGCACACTCCCTATACTTTTGGGATTAGTGTTGAACCTAAATAAGTGTTATTTGGTGTTTGCGTTGAGCATGAATATGATTTGATCATGTTTATTGCAATACGGTTATTCATTTAAGTAAGAGAATAAATTGTTGTTCTGTTTACATGAATAAAACCTTATATGGTTACACACCCAATGAAAATGGTTCGTTGGATCTCGACTGTAGTGATACACATATTCATAATATTGAAACCAAAAGATGCAAAGTTAATAATGATAGTGCAACTTATTTGTGGCACTGGCGTTTAGGTCATATTGGTGTAAAGCGCATGAAGAAACTCCATGCTGATGGACTTTTGGAATCACTTGATTCTTGCGAACCATGCCTCATGGGCAAGATGACTAAGACTCCATTCTCCGGAACAATGGAGCGAGCAACTGACTTATTGGAAATAATACATACTGATGTATGCGGTCCGATGAGTGTTAAGGCTCACGACAAGTATCATTATTTTCTGACCTTCACAGATGATTTGAGCAGATATGGGTATATCTACTTAATGAAACACACGTCTGAAACATTTGAAAAGTTCAAAGAATTTCAGAGTGAAGCGGAGAATCATCGTAACAAGAAAATAAAAGTTTCTACGATATGATCGCAGAGGTAAAATATTTGAGTTAAGAGTTTGGCCTTCAGTTACAACAATGTGAAATAGTTTCACTACTCACGCCACCTGGAACACCACAGTGTAATGGTGTGTCCGAATGTCATAACCGTACTTTATTAGATATGGTGCGATCTATGATGTCTCTTACCGATCTACCACTATTGTTTTGGGGTTATGCATTAGAGACAGCTGCATTCATGTTAAATAGGGCACCATATAAATCCGTTAAGACGACACCGTATGAACTATGGTTTGGCAAGAAACCTAAGCTATCGTTTCTTAAAGTTTGAGGTTGCAATGGTTATGTGAAAAAGTTTCAACCTGATAAGCTCAAACCCAAATCGAAGTAGTGCGTCTTCATTGGATACCCAAAAAGAAAATGTTGGGTACACCTTCTATCACATATCTGAAGGCAAGATATTTGTTGCTGAGAATGGATCCTTTCTAGAGAAGGAGTTTCTCTCGAAAGAAGTGAGTGGGAGGAAAGTAGAACTTGATTAGGTAACTGTACCTGCTCCCTTATTGGAAAGTAGTTCATCACAGAAATATGTTCCTGTGACTACTACACCAATTAGTGAGGAAGCTAATGATGATGATCATGTAACTTCAGATCAAGTTGCTACCGAATCTCGTAGGTAAACTAGAGTGAGATCTGCACCGGAGTGGTACGGTAATCCTGTTCTGGAGGTCATGTTACTTGACCATGATGAGCCTATGAACTATGAGGAAGCGATGATGAGCCCAGATTCCGCGAAATGGCTTGAGGCCATGAAATCTGAGATGAGATCCATGTATGAGAACAAAGTATGGACTTTGATTGACTTGCCCATTGATCGGTGAGCCATTGAGATTAAATGGATCTTCAAGAGGAAGGCGGACTTTGATAGTAGTGTTACTATCTACAAAGCTAGAATTGTCGCAAAAAGGTTTTCGACAAGTTCAAGGTGTTGACTACGATGAGAGTTTCTCACTCGTATCTATGCTTAAGTCTGTCCGAATCATGTTAGAAATTGCCGCATTTTATGAAATCTGGCAGATGGATAAACAAAATTGCATTCCTTAATGGATTTATTAAAGAAGAGTTGTATATGATGCAACCAGAAGGTTTTGTCAATCCTAAAGGTACTAACAAAATATGCAAGCTCCAGCGATCCATCTATGGACTGGTGCAAGCATCTCGGAGTTGGAATATATGCTTTGATAAGTTGATCAAAGCATATAGTTTTATACAGACTTGCGGTGAAGCCTGTATTTACAAGAAAGTGAGTGGGAGCACTACAACATTTCTGATAAGTATATGTGAATGATATATTGTTGATCAGAGATAATGTAGAATTATTCTACAAAGCATAAAGGAATGTTTAAAAGGAGTTTTTTCAAAGAAAGACCTCGGTGAAGCTGCTTACATATTGAGCATCAAGATCTATAGAGATAGATCAAGACGCTTGATAAGTTTTTCAATGAGTACATACCTTGACAAGATTTTGAAGTAGTTCAAAATGGAATAGTCAAAGAAGGAGTTCTTGCCTGTGTTACAAGGTGTGAAGTTGAGTAAGACTCAAAACCCGACCACGGCAGAAGATAGAGGGAGAATGAAAGTAATTCCCTATGCCTCAGCCATAGGTTCTATAAAGTATGTCATGCTGTGTACCAGACCTATTGTATACCCTGCCCTGAGTTTGGCAAGGGAGTACAATAGTGATCTAGGAGTAGATCACTGGACATTGGTCAAAATTATCCTTAGTGGAATAAGGATATGTTTCTCGATTATGGAGGTGACAAAAGGTTCGTCGTAAAGGGTTATGTCGATGCAAGTTTTGACACTGATCTAGATGACTCAAAGTCTCAATCTGGATACATATTTAAAGTGGGAGCAATTAGCTAGAGTGGCTCTGTGCAGAGCATTGTTGACATAGAAATTTGCAAAATACATACGGATCTGAATGTAGCAGACCCATTGACTAAACTTCCCTCATAAGCAAAACATGATCACACCTTAGTACTCTTTGGGTATTAATCATATAGCAATGTGAACTAGATTATTGACTCTAGTAAACCCTTTGGGTGTTGGTCACATGATGATGTGAACTATGGGTGTTAATCACATGGTGATGTGAACTATTGATGTTAAATCACATGGCGAAGTGAACTAGATTATTGACTCTAGTGCAAGTGGGAGACTGAAGGAAATATGCCCTAGAGGCAATAATAAAGTTATTATTTATTTCCTTATATCATGATAAATTTTAATTATTCATGCTAGAATTGTATTAACCAGAAACATAATACATGTGTGAATACATAGACAAACAGTATGTCACTAGTATGCATCTACTTGACTAGCTCGTTGAATCAAAGATGGTTAAGTTTCCTAGCCATAGACATGAGTTGTCATTTGATTAACGGGATCACATCATTAGAGAATGATGTGATTGACTTGACCCATTCCGTTAGCATAGCACTTGATCGTTTAGTTTGTTGCTATTGCTTTCTTCATGACTTATACATGTTCCTATGACTATGAGATTATGCAACTCCCGTTTACCGGAGGAACACTGTGTGTGCTACCAAACGTCACAACGTAACTGGGTGATTATAAAGGTGCTCTACAGGTGTCTCCGAAGGTACTTGTTGGGTTGGCGTATTTCGAGATTAGGATTTGTCACTCCGATTGTCGAAGAGGTATCTCTGGGCCCACTCGGTAATGCACATCACTATAAGCCTTGCAAGCATTGCAACTAATGAGTTAGTTGCGGGATGATGTGTTACAGAACGAGTAAAGAGACTTGCCAGTAACGAGATTGAACTAGGTATTGAGATACCGACGATCAAATATCGGGCAAGTAACATACCGATGACAAAGGGAACAATGTATATTGTTATGCGGTCTGACCGATAAAGATCTTCGTAGAATATGTAGGAGCCAATATGAGCATCCAGGTTCCGCTATTGGTTATTGACCAGAGACGTGTCTCGGTCATGTCTACATAGTTCTCGAACCCGTAGGGTCCGCACGCTTAAAGTTCGGTGACGATCGTAATTAGGGTTTTTGTGTTTTGATGTACCAAAGGTTGTTCGGTGTCCCGGATGTGATCACGGACATGATGCGGAGTCTCAAAATGGTCGAGACATAAAGATTGATATATTGGAAGCCTATATTTGGATATCGGAAACATTCCGGGAGAAATCGGGATTTTACCGGAGTATCGGGGGGCGTTACCGGAACCCCCCGGGGGTTATTGGGCCTACATGGGCCCTAAGGGAGAAGAGGAGGGACGGCCAGGGCAGGCCGCACGCCCTCTCCCCCCCTAGTTAGAATAGGACAAGGAAGGGGGGGGGGGCTTTCCTCTTTCTCCCTTCCCCTTCCTTTTCCAACAAGGCAAGAGGGGGGAGTCCTACTCCCGGTGGCAGTAGGACTCTTCCAGGCGCACCCCTTGGGCCGGCCGCACCTCCCCCTCTCCCTCCTTTATATACGGGGGCAAGGGGGCACCCCATGACACACAAGTTGATCTTCGTGATCGTTCCTTAGCCGTGTGCGGTGCCCCCTTGCACCATATTCCACCTCGGTCATATTGTAGCGGTGCTTAGGCGAAGCCCTGCGTCGGTAGAACATCATCACCGTCATCACGCCATCGTGATGATGAAACTCTCCCTCAACACTTTGCTGGATCGGAGCTCGAGGGACGTCACCGAGTTGAACGTGTGTAGAACTCGGAGGTGTCGTACGTTCGGTACTTGGATCGATCGGATCGGGAAGACGTACGACTACTTCCTCTATGTTGTGTCAACGCTTCCGTTGCCGGTCTATGAGGGTACGTAGACAACACTCTCCTCTCTCGTTGCTATGCATCACCATGATCTTGCGTGTGCGTAGGAATTTTTTTGAAATTACTACATTCTCCAACACTCCGTCCCCTCCGACAAGAAGGACGCGCTGATCTGCGTCGACAAGCTCTACCGGGAGGCAGTTGCAGCAGCTGCCGTCAAGGCACCTGCTCCTACCGCTGACGGCCCGGGGGGGGGGGGAAGGAGCCCGGCAAGACCTCCCGCACCCACTCCAGCAAGCGCACCTCCTCGGAGTGTTGTGCTACCGTTGAGGACGTGCCAGAGAGCTCTACCGACAAGAGCAAGAGATCCAGAGCCGAGCCGCCGCAGACCAAGAAGGTGCCCGTCGGGGAGGATGGCACGGGAGGGGGCTTCATTATAGGCTCCACCCTCGACGGCAAATAGGAAGGCGCGGTCGTCACCTTCCCGCGGGCAAATGTCGACGTGTTTGCATGGCAAGCATCTGACATCCCCGGTGTTCCCAGGGAGGTGATTGAGCACCACCTAGCTGTCTGTCCCCACGCGCGGCCCGTCAAGCAGAAGGTCAGAAAGCAGGCTTTGGAAAGGCAGGAGTTCATCACAAGGAGATCAGGAAGTTGGAAGCGGCAGGTTTGGTGAGAGGGGTGCCCTACTCGACGTGGCCGGCCAATCCAGTAGTGGTGCGCAAGGCAAATGGGAAGTGGAGGCTGTGTATTGATTACACAGATATTAATAAGGCTTGCCCTAAGGACCCCTTCCCGTCGCCATGCATCGACCAGATTGTTGACTCCACGGCCGGGTGTGATCTGTTATCATTCCTCGATGCCTACTCAGGCTACCACCAAATCTTCATGACAAGAGAAGATGAAGAGAAGATGGCATTCATCACCCCATGTGGTACGTATTGCTTTTTACGGATGCCTTCCGGGTTGAAGAGTGCCGGCTCAACGTTTGCAAGAGAGGTCCAAATTGGTTTTGAACCTCAGCTCCATAGAAATATGGAGGCCTACATGGATGACATAGTGGTCAAAACCAAAGACGGGACCACTCTTGTGCAAGATCTGGAGGAGACATCTGCTAACCTGCGCAAGATCAACCTCAAGCTGAACCCTGAGAAGTGTGTCTTCGGTGTCCCGTCCGGCAAGCTTCTCGGATTCTTTGTGTCGCAACATGGGATCGAGGCAAACCCAGACAAGATCAAGGCATTGAGCAGATCGAGGCACCCAAGCGGATCAAGGATGTGCGTCGGCTCATCAGCTGCGTTGCCGCCATGAGTCGGCTCATCTCCAAGTCCGTCGAGCGCGCCCTTCCTTTCTTCAAAATCTTGAAGAAGGTAGGCCCAATAGAGTGGACACCAGAAGCCGAGGTAGCACTGCAGGATCTAAAGAAGTACCTTTCCTCCATGCCGATATTGGTTGCGCCTAAACCACAAGAGCCGTTGTTGCTGTATTTGGCAGCGACGAATCAAGTGGTCAGCGCCGCACTGGTGGCATAGAGGGAGGTCGACGAGGGGGCGGCAGTGGCGGCAGAACCAGCGGATGGCCAGCCAAAGATTCCCTCGATAGGGCCTGGTGCCGGCAAGGCAAGGCCCTTGGCGGAGTCTGGTGCCACGAAGGCAATGCCCGCGCAGTCAAGCGAAGTGGTGCCAAAGAAGAAGATGATGCAGCACCTGGTTTACTTTGTCAGCTCCCTCTTGCAGGGGGCTATGTCGAGGTATTCCGGCGTCCAAAAATTGCTCTTCGGCCTCCTTATGGCCTCGAGGAAGCTGCGTCACTACTTCCAGGCCCACGCGATCACTATCGTCACCCGCCTCCTGTTGCAACGGATAGTGCACAACCCGGACGCAACCGAAAGGATTGTGGAATGGGCCTTGGAGCTGCCAAGTTTCGGTTTAAAGTTTGAAAGTACCTCGACAATTCAAAGCAGAGTCTTGGCAGAATTCATTGCAGAATGGACCTCGACGCCTGACGAAGAAATCCAGGAGACCACTCTCCCCGGCAAGGAAGCAGATCACGACTGGATCATGTAATTTGATGGAGCTTTCTCGCTGCAAGGCGCCGGTGCCGGTGTGCTACTCGTCTCACCCACCGGAGAACACCTCAAGTACGTGATCCATATGCACTTCCCCAGGGAGATGTCCACCAACAACACTACCGAGTACGAGGGATTGCTTGCCGGTCTCAGGATCGCGGCAGACCTCGGGGTTAAGAAGCTCATCGTCAAGGGCGACTTGCAGCTCGTTGTTAGGCAGGTCAACAAGGATTATCAGAGCCCATTGATGGAAGCCTACGTAGATGAGGTGAGGAAGCTAGAGGAACGCTTTGACGATATCCAGGCGGAGCACGTCCCCCGAGCAAAGAACGACATCGCTGATTACCTGTCAAAGTGTGCCGTATTCAAGCTACCTGTGCAACCAGGTACCTTTTTGCTCCGGTTAACTCAACCATCTGTCGAACCATCAGTAGGGTAGAACAAGCGGAGGAAATCTGGTCCCGGCAAGTACTTTCCTACCGAGCCCCCTGGGGCCGCCGGCAAGGGTGCTGCCGCAGACGCTGAGCCTGCCCAAGAGCGACTGGCTCCGACAGGGCGTCAAGCCCTGGCCGTAGAGACAGTCGCTCTCATGGCGTAAGAAATGCCTTTGGTCCTTGCCGTTGAGCCCCAGGCTCCGGCATGGGCGCAACCTACCGTCCACTTCCTCCAAACAAGGGAGCTTCCTGAGGAGCAGGAAGAAGTAGAGAAAGTAGCCCGTCGGTCCGCTCTGTACCAGTTCGTCGATGACATCCTGTACCGAAGGAGGCCAAATGGTGTGAAACTCAAGTGCATTCCCCGAGAGGAAGGACTGGAGCTGTTGGCAGAGATACATGGAGGCATATGTGGCTCCCACATAGGGTCAAGGGCCCTTGCCGGGAAGGCGTTCTGGCAAGGTTTCTTCTGGACCACCGCCCTCCAGGATGTGATGATACTAGTAACCAAGTGTGAAGCATGCCAGTTCCATTCAAATAAGCTTCATCAACTGGCTCAAGCCCTTCAAACAATCCCTCTCTCCTGGCCATTCTTGGTCTGGGGGCTCGATACTGGGCCCTTTCTCCCGCGCTATCAGGGGCTTTGAGTACTTGTACGTTGCAATCGATAAGTTCACAAAGTGGCCGGAAGTGGAAGCAGTGAGGAAGGTGACTGCTCAGTCAGCCGTTAAGTTCTTTAAAGGACTGGTCTGCCATATTGGTGTGCCAAACAGAGTCATCACCGACAACGGCACGCAGTTCACAAGCCACGCCTTCATACAGTACATCCAAGACCTCGGCAACAAGGTCTGTTTTGCTTCCGTGGCACATCCACGGAGCAACGGCCAAGCGGAGAGGGCAAATGCTGGAGTGTTGCGAGGCTTGAGAACGAAGACCTTTGACAAGCTGCACAAGAGTGGAAGGTGCTGGATTGATGAGTTGCCGGCGGTCTTTGGTCGATCACGACGACGCCAAATCGAGCCACCGGCCAGACACCTTTTGCCCTGGTATACGGGGCAGAAGCAGTTCTCCCCACGGAACTCATATACGGGTCACCTCGAGTGCTCGCTTATGATGTGTAACATCCCAAATTTTCAATTTGGAATGTTATACACTAGATCATCATTGCATATCATATTTTATTGCTTTTGGCCTGATCCAGAAATTCTACGCAACTCAAGGACCCACGGAGAGGGTTGGGGATTTCGTTATTTTCATATTTCAGTTTTCTCAAATTTTGAAAATAGGATCATTTGATTTTATTTATTTTATCCTCAATTATTTTAATTATAAAAATAAGTGAGAGGGAATAAAATGACTTTCCCAAAATAAAGAAATATTGAGGATTTAATAAAAAATCAAATAAGATTTTATTTTGGAGTTTTTCCGCTATTTTATTTGAATTTAGGAAAAATGCGCGTTTTTAAAAATTGCATTTAGGCCCCAAATAAAGGTTCACCTTGTCCGGCTTGATTTTAGAAGTTGGGGAAAATTTATTTCGATATTTTTGGAGCCCGTTTAGTATTTGTTTTTCTGCGCGTAATTCTTTTTTTTAAAACGCGAACCGACCTTGGGCCGTATTCGGCCAGGACTCCCCTGGCCTGCCCCCTTCATATAGCGCCCGAGCCCACCCTAGCCCACCCCAAACCCTAGCCCCGCCGCCGCCGCCCGTGATCCGCGCAGCCGCCGCCGCCGGTTGCCGCCGTCGTTGACCCGCCGGAGGTAGACACCGTAGCCGCCGTGGTTTTTGAGAGAAAACCGTCGGTTTATTTTTTTAGGAACCCGATGTATTTTTTAGATCGGTTTTTTTTGGTTTAGTTATTTAGCGGACGTTCGTCCATACGTTCGTTTTAACGAACGGTTTTTGTCATTTAGCCGCAGACAGCGAACGTTCGTTCGTTAGCCTGTTCGTCCATTTTTCTTTTTCTCTGATTTTTCGCGATTATTTTGAATCGCGATTTCTGATCCAATTTTCGTTTTAGTATAACTTTTCGCTCGTTTATCGAAATCACGCGATTCAAGAGCCTAGAGTTTCGTCTCGAAACCCTCTTTCTGTTTAACCAACTCAAACAAGTTTTTGCTTATTTAAAATTTTACTTAGATCTAGATTAGTAAACGAAGCTTGTTTCTTTCGCTGTTTGACTTTCGTTGCTTCGTTTGATTTGTTTCTTTTTGCAAACCGGAGTTCTTAAGTTGAACTTTCTGGTTAGTTCACTTATTTGAGTTTTACCTGTGCATTAGATGAGTGCTTATTGTATGCTTGTTTGTTTGTGATAGAGTACCCGGAGTGCGCCGCTTGCTACTTCGAATATCTAGGTTTCACGGATCATCAGCAAGGCAAGTAACACTTTGATCATACCTCTTACTACCCAGTTTTGTTGCATTAGATCAATCCCCAAACATTGCATGATTAGGATCTAATTAAATTGTGGGTTTTGGGAAGTAGATGAGGTAGTACCTATTACCTGTTTTAGTATCAAACCCTTGGGAGTTATTTTTATGTTTGCTTATATTGCCATGCTGTGCTAGTAGACGTGGATTGGGTGAGTGTATCCATGACAAATGTGAGATTGTTAATTAATGGTTTATTTAAGGTGGCAACTTTAATACACATCTGGGTGGATTGAGGCACCTGGGTATTCCAGCGATTGCCTGTTTTTCTTTATGGACCGCCACCCAGGCTCAAAGGGATCATGAGATTATTCATACTAGAAACTTCCATGTGCAGCCACAAGCTACTATGGGCTCTAGCATAGTTGAATAAGTTGTGCGAACTCTTACAATGGTAGACTAGCAGATGTAGGGGAAAGTAGGTGTAACGGTCTACCCGATCATAAGGTGCTAGCGCTTCTGAAAGACTATGTCTCGGTCATCTGTTTCTCAAACACCATGTAGTGCGAGAATACCAATGGAGGAGATCGAGTCTTGTGGGGAAAAGTGCGCAAACCTCTGCAGAGTGTATAAACTAATCATGGTTAGCCGTGTCCCCGGTTATGGACAGTCCTGAGTATCTAGTACTTGGATTATCATGTGAATCTCATCATGTTACTTTAATTAATTTTGTTGGGTTTTAAATGATGATGCTTAATTGGGATTGAGAGGGTGTCTACACTCTCAATGTTTAACAACCACCATGATAGTTAAATAAAATTTATTCCTTTGCAGTAGGGTAAAACAGGCTTTACGCAAAACTGTAACCATAGAGCTTTCCACCAGCCATATATGCATGTAGTATAGCCTATTTCTATTCATTACTCTCTATGTGTTACATTGCCAGCATATTCCATGTGCTGACCCATTTTTGGGCTGCAACATTCATGTTGCAGACTTTTCAGACGATGAGTAAGGTGCCATTAGGTCGTGGTTCTATACTCAGTGATGCCGTTGGAGTTGATGGACTCACTTATCTTCCAAGCCTTCCACTGTTATCGTTATTAGATGGTCTTAAGCCATATTATTTGTAATAAGTTCTCTTTTGATACACTCGGTGTAATAAGTGTGTGATTGCTACTCTGTTATAAATCCTTCAAGTACTATGCGTGTCAGCATTAATGATCCAGGGATGACACTGATGCACAGAGATTAGAATGTTTGAGGTCTGGTCGCTACAAGATGGTATCAGAGCACAGGCTGATTGTAGGACACAACCACTAAGCTAAAAGACCTAGATCACTACTCTCTTCTCATTTATTACTTCTCATCTTTTCTACTCTTTTAGGATGGCTTATGCAAGGAACAAGTTCACGCAACCGGATGAAGATACACCCTTTGGACGCCACCTGAAGGAAGTCACTTAGTACCTGAACATCGGAGTACCAAGCTTCACCGGGACCTACAACGCCACTTTACCCGAGGCGGAGCGCTGGATTATTCAAGTTCAAGTTCCAGGAAGGACATTCGCACCAGTCACTGATCCCATAGAGTTTTCCTTTGATGCACCAACCTGGAGTCTAGGAAAGAGCATGGCAGCCCACATCACCATGGGACGTATTGGAGAAGTTTACTGCAATGATCTCAAGGATACTATCTACCAGATTTTTGGGCACCGAGATGAGCATTGGGAGATGATCAGCACCAGGAAGGATAGATCAATCGCAACTTTTATCCAGGAGTTAAACCAGCACATTCGACGTCAGGAGAACCAGATGTGCGCAGGCATGATAGATCTAAAGAAGGCGATGACAAGAATCATGGAGCTAGAGGAAGAACTCAAGGCTACACGTGAAGATTATGAGGAGGAAATCGTCATACTAGTGGAGAAGAATGACGACCTGATTAAGAAGATCGGAATATTCATGGGAGACCCTACACCCGTAGAAGAAGACAAAGAACCCAAGGAGATTCGCCTGGAAGACTACATCATCATCGACGACACCGACTCTGACCTGAGCGATGATGACTTTGAAGACGAATCTAGAGCAGATATCATGGAGTCTGCAACCGAGGAATATTTCTAGTAGACCACCATAACAGTAGTAGAATTCCACCATGTAAATAGAGTAGTCCGAGCACTTTCATGATAGTTCTAGACTGATTGTATGCCCTTGTTTGGATTGAATGAAGTGATTTTGTTTGTGTTTGTCTCATGTGCATATGGGTAGTGCTTTCTCATTAGACCTCATTCTATTCTAATCTCTCCCGTCTAAACCCATCAAATGCCTCCGAGAGGTGACAATGGATTTGCTTTCCCACCGGAGCTCACCCAGTTGATCCAGCAACAGAATGCATTGATGCAATTGCTAGTTCAGAATCAGAATCAGGGGAATAACAACAACAACAACAACAACCCACCACCTCCACCCGTTGATCACTTAACCCGTTTCCTTAGACTAAATCCGCCAGTGCTCTCTAGTAGCACCAAGCCTATAGTAGCAGATGATTGGCTCCGCAAGATAGGAAGGGAGTTAAACACTACAGGATGTACTGATGCTGAGAAGGTGCGGTTTGCCGCACATCAGTTGGATGGACCAGCAACATCATGGTGGGAGAATTACACTGTCACCTACCCTATAGCCACGGTGACATGGGACCAGTTTCAGCAAGCTTTTCATACTGCCCATGTTTCAGCGGGAGCTATGGCCATGAAGAAGTGTGAGTTTCGCAACTTGCGCCAAGGAGGATGGACAGTTGGCCAATATGTGGATGACTTTAGTAAGTTAGTGCGTTATGCCCCGGATGACGTTGCTACGGATGCAGCTAAGCAGGAGAAGTTTCTGGAAGGACTGAATGATGAGTTGAGCATGCAGTTCATGGTAGCAACCTTCAACGACTACCAGGAGTTGGCAGGTTGTGCTCTTATGATTGAAGGGAAGCAGCAGCAGATTGAGAACCGCAAGAGGAAGTATGGACAAGAGAAGTACAATTTAGGGAGCTCAGTAGAAGCCACGTTTTACCCCGAAATCAGGAGGACATTTTCAGCATACTCATGGAGGAGGAAGTTCGCATAATCATAATGGCCCCAAGAATGGTAATGGGAATGGGGGAAGCAACGGCCAGAACCATACCAACCCATCAACCCCAGCCAAGAGAGACCTGAGCCAAGTCACTTGCTTTAAGTGTCAGAAGACCGGACATTATGCCAATGAATGTCCTGAAGCCCAGAATGGAAATGGCAATGGAAGCTCTGGGAAGAAGCCGAACCCTTTCAACAGGGGACAGGTGAACCACGTTAACGTGGAGGAGGTTGAAGCCCAGCCAGATGCACTAATCGGTAAGTTTTTGGTTAAGTCTTTTACTGCAATCGTTCTTTTCGGTACTGGTGCATGGCATTCATACATATCAAGGGGATTCATGGATAAGTATAAACTGCCCACCAAGGTTCTTAGAACACCCATGTTAGTAAGCTCACCAGGAGTGGAGTATATGGCCAGCCAAGGATGTTTTCAAGTGCCATTGAGTATAGGTAGGCATGTGTTTCCCTCGGATTTAATCATTCTGGAATCGCAAGGTTTGGATGTGATTCTAGGTATGGATTGGATGTCGATGTATGGAGGAAACATCAATTGCGCCAGTAAGTCGATTTTGCTTACCACCCCAGAAGGGAGAAGGATCAAGTATGTGTCACGGCATGAGCCGAAGAGGACACAAGTAAATTCCTTAACAGGAGTTGTACAGGAGGAAGTACCGGTGGTAAAGGATTTTCCGGATGTATTCCCAGAAGAGTTGCCAGGCATGCCACCGAATAGAGACATTGAGTTTTTGATTGAGCTTTTGCCAGGCACAGGACCAATATCTAAGAGACCGTATAGAATGCCTGCAAAGGATTTGGAGGAGAAAGAAGCAAATTAAGGAGTTACTGGATAAGGGATATATTCACCCAAGTTCGTCACCTTGGGGATCACCAGTACTTCTAGTGGAAAAGAAGGATGGATCGTTAAGGATGGTTGTTGATTATCGAGGATTGAATGAGGTGACGATCAAGAATAAGTACCCACTACCGATGATCAATAATTTGTTCGACCAATTGCAAGGAGCTAAGGTATTTTCCAAGATCAATTTGTGATCAGGATACCACCAGTTGAAGATTCGAGAGCAGGACATACCTAAGACAACTTTTACCACAAGGTATGGGCTGTATGAGTATACCGTTATGTCATTTGGTCTGACTAACGCACCTGCCTATTTTATGAACATGATGATCAAGGTGTTTATGGAGTTTTTGGATAAGTTCATCGTAGTGTTCGTTGATGATATTCTGGTTTACTCAAAGAATGAAGAAGAACATAAAGAACATTTGCGTTTGGTACTTGGTAAGCTCAGAGAATATCAGTTATACGCCAAGTTTAGCAAATGTGAGTTTTGGTTGAAGGAAGTTGGATTCCTCGGACATGTTATATCTGAAGAAGGAATAGCAGTAGATCCCACCAAAGTTGTCACTGTGACAAATTGGGAAGCCCCAACAACAGTTGGAGAGATCCGGAGTTTTCTTGGACTTGCAGGATACTACCGGAGATTCATTGAAAATTTCTCGAAGATTGCAAAACCTATGATGGAGTTGTTGAAGAAGGATACCAAGTTCAAATGGACTAAGGAATGTGAGGCCAGTTTCCAAGAGTTGAAGAAACGTTTGGTTACCTCGCCAGTGTTGATTCTGCTAGATTAGCGCAAGGATTATGAGGTGTATTGCGATGCTTCACGTCGAGGAGTTGGATCAGTGCTTATGTAGGAGGGAAGAGTTGTTTCGTATGCTTCACGACAACTTAAGCCCCATGAGTTGAATTATGCTACACACAACTTGGAGTTAGCAGCCGTAGTGCACGCCTTAAAGACGTGGAGACATTTTTTCATTGGAAACCATTGTGAGGTGTACACGGATCACAAGAGCTTGAAGTACATCTTCACACAGAAGGAGTTGAATCTCAGGCAAAGAAGATGGTTGGAGCTCATCAAGGATTACGACATGAGATTGCATTATCACCCCGAAAAGGCTAACGTAGTAGCTGATGCGTTGAGCCGCAAGAGCCATGTCAACACACTAATGACCGGAGAGTTACCAAAGGAGTTAGCCGAGGATCTTCGTGAGCTATGTTTGGAGATAGTTCCGAGAGGGTATGTAGCAGCATTGGAGGTTCAGTCTACTTTGATGGATAAAATCAGAGAAGCTCAGAAGACTGACAAGGAGATTGCTTCTATTAAAGAGAAAATGAGCAAGGGAAAAGCTAAAGGATTTCGTGAGGATGAGCACGATACCTTATGGTTCGAGGACCGTGTTTATGTGCCTAATGGTCCGGAGATCAGGAAGTTGATTCTGCAAGAGGCCATGATTCACCATACTCGATTCACCCAGGAAATACCAAGATGTATTTGGATTTGAAGGATAGTTTCTGGTGGACTGGAATGAAGAAGGATATTGCGGAGTATGTAGCAGTTTGTGATGTATGTCAGAGAGTAAAGACAGAGCATCAGAAGCCAGCAGGATTGCTACAGCCATTGCCGATACCCGAATGGAAGTGGGATAAGCTAGACATGGACTTTATCACGGGATTATCCAGGACCCGTTCAGGCTATGACTCAATATGGGTTGTAGTTGATCGTTTGATGAAGGTAGCTCATTTCATTCTAGTGAAGACTACTTACAGCAGTGCCAAGTTGGCTAAGATATACATGACCAGGATCGTATGTCTGCATGGAGTTCCGAGGAGCATTGTATCGGATAGAGGAACCCAGTTTACCTCAAAGTTCTGGAATCAGTTGCACGAAACTTTGGGTACCAGGCTAGAGTTCAGTACAACTTTTCATCCGCAGACAGATGGACAGACTGAGAGAGTCAATCAGATTTTGGAGGATATGCTGAGAGCTTGTGCGCTAGATTATGGATCTAGTTGGGACAACAATTTGCCGTATGCAGAGTTCTCTTACAACAACAATTATCAATCCAGTTTGAAGATGGCCCCTTTTGAAGCTTTGTACAGAAGAAGGTGCAGAACACCATTGTCGTGGGATGAAGTTGGAGACCGCCAGTTGTTTGGACCGGATTTGATTAAGGAGTCTGAACAGAAGGTGAAGTTGATTCACGATAGGCTCAAGGTAGCCCGGTCCAGGCAAAAGAGCTATGCAGATTCTAAACGCAAGGAGACGGTTTACGAAGTCGGAGACAGAGTTTATCATCGTGTATCCCCGTTTCGAGGAGTTAAGCGCTTTGGAGTTAAAGGAAAGTTAGCGCCATGTTTTGTGGGACCATACAAAGTTTTGGAGTGTATGGGAGAAGTTGCTTACAAACTAGAGTTGCCAGAAGGATTGTCAGGAGTTCACGACGTGTTCCACGTTTCCCAGTTGAAGAAGTGCCACGCAGAGATGGCTGATATACCGCTGAGAGATACAGTGCCGTTGGAAGCAATTTGGTTGGAAGGTGATTTGACCTATGAGGAGAAGCCAGTTAAGATTCTCGATTATGCCAGCCGAGTAACCCGCAGCAAAGTTATCAAGTTTTGTAAAGTTCAGTGGAGCCACCACACCGAGGATGAAGCCACCCGGGAGCGAGAGGAAGATTTGCTGAAGGACCACCCTCACCTATTTTCTAGCCAACCCGAATCTCGAGGGCGAGATTCATCTTAAGGCGGGTAGGTTTGTAACATCCCAAATTTTCAATTTGGAATGTTATACACTAGATCATCATTGCATATCATATTTTATTGCTTTTGGCCTGATCCAGAAATTCTACGCAACTCAAGGACCCACAGAGAGAGTTGGGGATTTCGTTATTTTCATATTTGAGTTTTCTCAAATTTTGAAAATATGATCATTTGATTTTATTTATTTTATCTTCAATTATTTCAATTATAAAAATAAGTGAGAGGGAATAAAATGACTTTCCCAAAATAAAGAAATATTGAGGATTTAATAAAAAAATCAAATAAGATTTTATTTTGGAGTTTTCCACTGTTTTATTTGAATTTAGGAAAAAATGCACATTTTTCAAAATTGCATTTAGGCCCCAAATAAATGTTCACCTTGTCTGGCTTGATTTTAGAAGTCGGGGAAAATTTATTTCGGGATTTTTGGAGTCCGTTTAGTATTTCTTTTATTTGTTTTTCTGCGCGTAATTTTTTTTAAAAAAAACAAAATGCGAACCGACCTCGGGCCGTATTCGGCTAGGACTCCCCTGGCCTGCCCCCTTCATATAGCGCTCGAGCCCACCCCAAACCCTAGCCCCGCCGCCGCCACCCGCGATCCGCGCCGCCGCCGGTTGCCGCCGCTGCCGCCCGCTTCCCTCGCCGGAGCCACCCGCCGCCGCCGGAGCCACCCGCCCTGCCGGAGCCGACCGCCGTCGCCGCCTGTTGACTCGCCGCTGCCGCCATTGACCCGCCGGAGGTAGACCCCATAGCCGCCACGGTTTTCGAGAGACCACGATTTTTTTAGGAACCCGGTTTATTTTTTTAGATCGCTTTTTTCGGTTTAGTTATTTAGCGGACATTCGTTTTAACGAATGGTTTTTGTCATTTAGCCGCAGACAGCGAATGTTCGTTCGTTAGCCTGTTCGTCCGTTTTTCTTTTTCTCGGATTTTCCGCGAATATTTTGAATCGCGATTTCTGATCCGATTTTCGTTTTAGTATAACTTTTCGCTTGTTTATCGGAATCAGGCGATTCAAGCGCCTAGAGTTTTGTCTCGAAACCCTTTTTCCATTTAACGAACTCAAACCAGTTTTTGCTTTTGTAAAATTTTACTTAGATCCAGATTAGTAAACGAAGCTTGTTTCTTTCTCCATTTGACTTTCATTGCTTCGTTTGATTTGTTTCTTTTTGCAAACCGGAGTTCTTAAGTTGAACTTTCTGGTTAGTTTGCTTATTTGAGTTTTACCTATGCATTAGATGAGTGCTTATTGTATGCTTGTTTGTTTGCGAGTGCGCCGCTTGCTACTTCGAATCTCTAGGTTTCACGGATCATCAGCAAGGCAAGTAACACTTTGATCATACCTCTTACTACCCAGTTTTGTTGCATTAGATCAATCCCCAAACATTGCATGATTAGGATCTAATTAAATTGTGGGTTTTGGGAAGTAGATGAGGTAATACCTATTACCTGTTTTATTATCAAACCCTTGGGAGTTATTTCTACGTTTGCTTATATTGCCATGCTGTGCTAGTAGACGTGGATGGGTGAGTGTATCCATGACAGATGTGAGATTGTTAATTAATGGTTTATTTAAGGTGGCAACTTTAATACACATCTGGGTGGATTGAGGCACCTGGGTATTCCAGCGATTGCCTGTTTTTCCTTTATCGACCGCCACCCAGGCTCAAAGGGATCATGAGATTATTCATACTAGAAACTTCCATGTGCAGCCACGAGCTACTATGGGCTCTAGCATAGTTGATTAAGTTGTGTGAACACTTACAGTGGTAGACTAGCAGATGTAGGGGAAAGTAGGTGTAACGGTTTACCCGATCGTAAGGTGCTAGCGCTTCTAAAAGACTATGTCTCGGTCATCCGTTTCTCAAACACCATGTAGTGCGAGAATCCCAACGGAGGAGATCGAGTCTTATGGGGAAAAGTGCGCAAACCTCTGCAGAGTGTATAAACTAATCATGGTTAGCCGTGTCCCCAGTTATGGACAGTCCTGAGTATCTAGTACTTGGATTATCATGTGAATCTCATCATGTTACTTTAATTAATTTTGTTGGGTTTTAAATGATGATGCTTAATTGGGATTGAGAGGGTGTCTACACTCTCAATGTTTAACAACCACCATGATAGTTAAATAAAATTTATTCCTTTGCTGTAGGGAAAAACAGGCTTTACGCAAAACTGTAACCATAGAGCTTTCCACCAGCCACATATGCATGTAGTATAGCCTATTTCTGTTCATTACTCTCTATGTGTTACATTGCCAGCATATTCCATGTGCTGACCCGTTTTCGGGCTGCAACGTTCATGTTGCAGACTTTTCAGACGACGAGTAAGGTGCCATTAGGTCGTGGTTCTATACTCAGTGATGCCACTGGAGTTGATGGACTCGCTTATCTCCCAAGCCTTCCGCTGTTATCGTTATTAGATGGCCTTAAGCCATATTATTTGTAATAAGTTCTCTTTTGAGACACTCGATGTAATAAGTGTGTGATTGCTACTCTGTTGTAAATCCTTCAAGTATTGTATGTGTCAGCATTACTAATCCAGGGATGACACTGATGCACATAGATCAGACTGTTTGAGGTCTGGTGCTACATGATGAGCTTGAGCAAGAGCCGTTGCGCCAAGATGACGCGACGCTCCTTGAGGAAGATCGTCTTCGGGCAGCTGTGAGAGCGGCATGCTACCAGCAAGCCTTGCGCCGCTATCATAGCCACAAGGTTCATGCCCGAAGCCTTAAGGAAGGCGACCTTGTTCTTCGGCGTGTTCAGTCGGCCAAGAATTCCAACAAGTTGACGCCGAAGCGGGAAGGCCCTTATCGGGTAATACGAGTCACCAGGCCTGGCGCAGTCCGCCTGGAGACCGAAGATGCCGTCCCAGTGAGCAATTCCTGGAACATTGAGCATCGTCGCAAGTTTTACCCGTAAGGCGCGGCTTGCTGGGCCTCCCGGCAAGCCACCTTTTGTACAATATTTGCCCACAAGGCATGTGACCCTTTGTACAAAGCCAGGCGCAGACCCTGAGCATAAATAAATGAAGCGCTGGCGCCCTAAGTTATAGCATGCATGCTAGGTCGAGTCTCTTCCTTGGTTAGGGTTGATAGTGCTTAGCGGCAAGTAACCCCTAGCCTAGAGGTCGAGTGCGCGCCTGTCTGTTCCTTTTCTGTCCTCCTTTGGTTCGCAGGGCACATGAGCACTTCTGCTGAGCTACTCGGAAAGAAGGAAACGGACCAGCGTCCCGACCCCGACAAGCCAGAGTTGCCGGGGGCTGCAAGCACAAGGATCCAACCACGACAAGATGAGATTGGCAAGGGCTGTGGGTCCAGATGGGTCTTTTATCCTCTGTCATGCATTTCGGAACCGGACTGGGGCATGTGAAACCTTGCTTTTATCTCTAGGCTGCCGTGCTCCCCTTTTTTCTATACCTAGGGATTATTTCCTGGGTCTAGATTTGGTCATAGCCACGGCGGCAAGGAGGTGGGACGAGGAGCCTAAAGCCCACTTCATCCCTTCCTCCGCCAAGAGCGCGAGAACAGTCGAGTGGAGTGGGGGGACGGCAAGGCCTGTTGCCGAGTGAAAAACGTTTATCTTAAAACAATAACAAGGATTCGCTCCTTGTCGCGGGATTTACCCACGAACGAAAAACCCAGCAAGCATCCCTTTTTCATTAAAAACATCCCATACAGGTATAGTTCGTGCGAGATGAAAAACATGAGCAAGGGGATTACAAGTTTCAAATTTAACAAAGGCCTGCAGGCTTACAAACTAAAAAGAGATAAAGATGCCCGTAATCCCTTTCTTGTCCCTCTCCTCAGGAGGCAGGTCAAGGAGGCGAAAGGGCAAAAGGGGCGCCTAGGCGAGCTACGAGCAGCAGAAAGCACCAAGAGAACATCTCGGTGGCCACCCACGGGCGGGCCGGTGATGACGGTGCTGGGGAAGGAGCTAGAAGACGAGGCGGCAGGACCGGCAATACGCGACGAAGGCGTCGGTGCCCGCGTACTCCAAGTTGATGGCCTTGCCGCCCGCCCTCTTCCTCTTCCGCAGCCTCCCGACACCAGCTGCCCAAGGAGACAGCCCCGCAAGGTTCAAGGAGCTGGCCCTGCCCCTGGCCAGCTTTTGCCGGAGGAGCGGCCAGGTGCAGATGCTGCTGCTGCCGCACCCGCCCAGGCGCGGGGCGTCCGACGCCTAGTCGGACTCGTCCCCGCTGTCCGCCCCGCTGCCCTCCTCGTCGCTCTCGCTCGAGGATGAACTCCCATCGTTAGAATCTCCATTAGAGGAGCTCTCCACACAGCATTTCAGACGAGTTCCAAGATCTCCGAAGACCTTGACGGAGAGCAGGCTGTCCTCCATTATCTTGAAGTAGAGGACGAGCCCCGCCGTCAGGCTGTGGATGCGGGCGAACATCATCCATCCACGGTGGAGATACATGACTCGAGGAGCCGGGAAGTCAACGTCGACCCGCGTGCCCCCGTTCTCGCAGCCCCTCATGTGCAACCTGAGGGTCTGGGGCGGGGCACGCTCCATCACCAGAGCGAACGGAGTGGGGAGACAAAGACAACGACGCGGGGGCCGGCGGAGCCTAATGAAGAACTCACGAGGCTGGTCTTCAACATGGCCCTCCGCCGGGAAGGGCATCATTGGCAGGGGCGGGGCCGGCGCGCCGCCCCGTCCTCCTCTTCCCCGAGTGCTACGGCCTCTGCCTCGACCTCGCCCACGGCCTCGCCCCTCCCCTTCCCCTCGCGGTTAGTTCCACCACCACGGGTTCAGGAGGGGAAGGGACGTGCTGTCGAGCGGCGACCCTCGCCACCACCATCGAAGGGCCAGGATTCCCTTTCTCCATGGCAGGTGAGAGGAAAGAGCAGAAGTAGAGAAGAGATGGAAGATGGAAGAATGTGTGGTGCCGTTTCCCCCTTCCTCCTCTTTATAAAGGAACGGGGTTGAGGCTTGGCCACCCCGCTCGGCCAATCCAGACACCGGGGGCGCGGGGAATCAGGACCGACCCGCCGCCCAACCAGCGGCGGCCCGGTTTCTCGCCTCCACCGTTTGCCACCACAAGGACGCGTGGCAGACGTGCAGAACTGAAGGGACGGGTGAGGCCACCTCTCCACTCCCCGTGATCGTGGGGAATGGACGCCTTGAAGGCCGCGCCTCGACCCCGCTCAGTAAATGAGCCGCGCCTCCACGCCTCCCTCTTTTTACGGGGAAGACACGAGCCGCCTCTTTAGTGCGACGTGATGCATGCGTGCGGAAACCGTCCCACGCATGCCACCCACATCACGCACACCCCCACGCCGCGCCACGCGCGCGGGTCGTGGGAGGCGAAGCGCGCGAAGAAACTTACCATGGTAAAAACCGCCCCACCTGCTCGCGCACCGTTTTGGGCCTGGCCCAACAACGTGTTGCACTTATGTCTGGCCCAGGCCCAGGGGCTCCTGTCAGTGTACAAAAATAGGGGCACATCTGTGTACCCCTTCTCCTGTGCACGGGCAGTCAGAGCCGCGCCGACGGCCACACCAAGCAGAACGAGGGAGGTGAGCCAAGGTAAGATCGAAGCCCAAGACAATCAAAGCAACGCCAAGGCCAAGACCACAAAGAGCAGAGGGACGAAGCAGGTTCCCCTGGCAAGACCCTTGCCGGGTGGCTTCAGCGGCCCCAGCAAGACTCTTGCCAGGACAGCTAGCCCCACGCCAACAGGGCGAGCCACCCTTGAGCCCACAGCCCCCAGTGTCGTCATCAGCATAGGGCCAGGGCTCGGAAAGGCACCACTGCGGTGGCATACGGATCTTTGTGAAGACATATTCAGGTTCAGATTAGAAGACGACGATCCTCGGCAGGATCCCCGCCAAGGAAGGCCACCAGACCCCCGGCAAGATCCTTGCCGGGGATGACAACACGCCATGGCGAGACCCGCCCTCGCCGGGCCACCCGGCAAGGCCCTCGCCAAAGACGCCGGCAAGGCCATCGCAAAGCCCACGTCAGCCAAGCTCCCACCGCCATTCGCATGCAGCTGCCAGCCCAACCAGCTGGGCGGGCACCTGCGTGGCAACATGCTACTCCCAGGCCAACTCATCAAGTGCCTGTGTGGCGGCATGCAGATCTTCATGAAGGCTCCACCACCACGCCAACTCAGCTGCCTGCCTGCCTACATGGCACCGCACACATCCCTGGCCGAGGCGCGTGTCGAAGCGAGGAGAAGCGGCAACGGATGGGACGGGCCTCTCCCCCGTCCCCGATAAAGCAAGAGGACACCTAAGCGGTGCATTAAATGCACCTTGTCCTGTAATACGAGGGATAACCTTGTGCCAGTGTAGACCTTTCCACCTCCTGTGTGCCACAGTGGCAACCCCTTTTTCCTATAAAAGGAGGCCCGAGGCGACAAGGAGAGGGATTCGGCTCTATGAAACCACACACTGACCACTGCTAGTTCGAAAGCTCAAGAACTCTCAGAAATACACCCACCAAACCAGGACTAGGGTTTTACGCATCCTTGCGGCCCGAACCTGGGTAAACGATCCTCGTGCTATCTACTAGCCCTGCTCTCCTCGCAACCCCACGCCCCGACAACCGTAGTAGGGATTCTTGTGATCCCATAGGTGTCGTTTCACACCAACAAAGAGGAATTGTGGATCACCGAGTGACCGAGTCTGTGAAGGTTTGGAAGTCACCTGAAGACTTACCACGAGTGATTGGACAAGGTCTATGTGACCTTAGTTCAAGGAGAATACGGTGAGGACTGTGTGTCCGGGACTGTGTGTCCTCATGTTTAAATACCTAGCCGCTCTAACCAGGCGTACAACTGTCACAACAGTTGGAACTGGTCTACCAAATCATTGTCTTCACCAAGCTAGCTGGTTCTATTTCCTCAACCCTTTCATTTCCTCATTACTGTGTTGAGTGCTTGTTCATATCTGTTTGAAGGCCTTGACTGAAGACTTTCTCAATTTTCTCAGTTCAATTTCTTCAGTCTGTTTGTCTTCATTCTGTTTTATCCTGTGCTTACGCTTTCTGTACTCTGTGTCTTGTTTTCAATTCATCATGATGTCCATGCTTATATTATGTCATGTCTGCTTCCGAGTACTTATTCCGCTGCAAGTAGTTCTTCCCTTAGGAATTTCCACACCCTGAAATTCCACTCGCCCCCACTCGAAAAAAATCTCATCCTGAGATTTAGGAGTTGGCGGAAAGAAAGTGGGGTACTCCAGTCGAAGACGATCTTCACGCTCCCAAGTAGCTTCTCTCTTGGAATGATGAGACCACTGAACCTTGAGAAACTTGATGTTATGACGTCGAGTGACACACTCTGCTTGATCTAGAATGCGGACGGGGTACTCTCGATAAATGAGGTTATCTTGGAGATCAAGCGTTTCATGGTCCACTCCGCGGATGGGATCCGAGAAGCAACGCCTGAGTTGGGAGATGTGGAAGACATCATGAACTCGAGAAAGATGTGGGGGTAGTTCCAACTGGTAGGCAACCTCTCCTCATTTAGCGAGAATGAGAAAGGGACCAATATAACGAGGAGCCAACTTGCCCTTGATACCGAAACGATGGGTACCCTTCAAAGGAGTAACCCGAAGGTAAGCCTTGTCGCCAACTTCATAAGCCACTTTCTTATGACGACGGTCATACTGGCTCTTTTGACGAGATTGGGCTATTTTCAAATTCTCACAAATGATGCGAACTTGCTCTTCTGCTCCTGAATCATGTCCGGTCCAAAGAATTATCTTTCACCGGTTTTTGACCAGTTCAGAGGTGTTCGACATCTTCGTCCATACAGAACCTCAAAAGGAGCTTTCTTGAGGCTGGATTGGTAGCTATTGTTATAAGCAAACTCGGCGAAGGGAAGACACTTCTCCCAATCCATACCGAATGAGATAACACAAGCTCTAAGCATGTCTTCGAGAATTTGATTGACCCTTTCCACCCGACCACTTGATTGAGGGTGGAAAGCGGTACTGAAGGAAAGATGGGTGCCCATGGCAGTTTGGAAAATCTCCCAGAAATGAGAAGTGAAAAGACTACCACGGTCTGAATTGATCTCTAGTGGAACACCATGAAGTGACACTATACGAGAAATATATAAGTCAGCGAGCTGACTAGCAGTGATACTCTCTCGAACAGGTAGGAAGTGAGCCACTTTGGAAAGACGATCAACGACTACAAAGATAGCATTATTCCCTTTCTTGGTCCTGGGAAAACCGGTGATGAATTCCATACCAACTTTATCCCATTTCCACTCAGGAATAGCTAAAGGTTGAAGGGTGCCAGCAGGCCTTTGATGCTCTGCCTTAACGCGACGATAAACGTCGTAGTTAGCAATAAACTGAGCAATTTCTCTCTTCATCCTAGTTCACCAGAACCTCTGGCGCAGGTCCTGATAAATCTTAGTACTACCGGGATGAATCGTGAGAGGAGATTCATGGGCCTCCTTAAGGATTAGTTGCCGAAGATGCTGCTTCTTGGGGACCACCAGGCGATTCCCGAAGAAAACAACACCTCGATCATCTATAGAGAAACTACCAGCAATGCCCTTGGCAATATTTCTCTTGATCCGGGTAATCCCCGTATCATGCTTCTGGGCTTCTATGATATGATCCACAAGAGTAGGTTTCGCCACCAAGGTGGAAAGGAATCCATGAGGAGCAATGTGAAGGTTAAGTTTACATAATTCCTCATGGAGAAGTGGTTGGCCCTGCTGCAACATGAGATTGTTGCAATAGGACTTACGACTTAGCGCATCAGCCATGACATTTCCCTTGCCTGGGGTGTAGGTAATCCCTAAGTCATAATCTGAGATCAACTCCAACCAACATCTTTGCCTAAGGTTCAAATCTGGTTGGGTGAAGATATACTTGAGACTCTGGTGGTCGGTGTATATCTCGCAATGTTTACCGAGAAGGTAATGTCGCCATGTCTTAAGTGCATAGACTACGGCTGCAAGCTCTAAATCATGTGTAGGATAATTCTCCTCATGTGGATGCAACTGTCGATATGCATAGGCAATCACATGACGATCTTGCATAAGAATGCAACCTAGTCCCTGTCGTGAGGCATCGCACTAGATAACAAAGTCTTTAGTGAAATCCGGTGGCACAAGTATGGGAGCAGAAGTCAGGCGTCTATTCAGTTCCTGAAAACTGTGCTCACACTGTGGGGACCACTCAAACTTTTTATCTTTCTTGAGTAGTTCCGTGAGAGGTTTGGCCACTTTGGAGAAGTTCTCAACGAAGCGGCGACAATAACTGGCTAGACCAAGGAAACTCCTAACTTGCTTAACCGTTTCAGGCGGAGTCCAATCAAGAACGGCCTGAACTCTCTCGGGATTGATAGCAATGCCCTTACCAGATATCACGTGGCCCAGGTAGGTCACTTCTGGCAACCAAAATTCGCACTTGGAGAACTTGGCATAAAGACGGTGCTCTCTGAGTTTCTCTAACACGAGTCTAAGATGTTCGGCGTGCTCTTCCTCGTTCTTCGAGTAAATAAGAATATCATCGAGGTAAACCATGACGAACTTATCTAAGTACTCCATGAAGATCGAGTTCATCAAGCGGGAGAATGTAGCTGGAGCATTGGTTAGACCAAAGGACATGACGGTGTACTCGTACTGACCATAATGAGTAACAAAAGCCGTCTTAGGAATGTCCCCATTTCTGATCTTGATTTGGTGATAGCCTAACCTCAAATCCATCTTGGAAAAGACTGAGGATCCAGCGAGCTGATCATACAGATCATTGATTTTGGGGAGCGGATACTTGTTCTTTATCGTGACCAAATTAACGGGACGATAATCTACAACCATTCGGTCCGTACCATCCTACCTCTTGATGAAGAGGACGGGGCAAGCCCAGGAAGAAGAACTAGGACGGATGAAACCCTTTTGCAAGGATTCATCGAGTTGTTTCTTAAGCTCAGCTAGCTCTAAGGGTGCCATCTTGTAGGGTCTCCTAGAAATTGGGGCGGTTCCTGGGATAAGATCTATGACAAACTCTACATCTCTGTCAGGTGGAATACCTGGCAGTTCCTCAGGAAAGACATCCGGAAAGTCACGGACTACCGAGATATCTTCAAGGTCAGGAAGAGGGTTGGCATTAATAGAATAGAGTTGGCGCTTTGCAACTCTAGTGGAGACAGTGATTATCTTGCCAGATGGGTGTGTAAGCTGAACAGACCTTGTGTAACAATCAATCTTGGCATAATGAGCTTTCATCCAGTCCATACCCAAGATGATGTTAATATCTGTAGACTTGAGGGCTATAAGTGATGCAAGGAATACAAGTCTATCAACAAGGATTTCATTACCATGGCTTACACTAGAAGTTTGCCATTTGGATCCAGGAGTTTGAATGACTAGTGGAGAGGGCATATCACAAAATGAAATGTTGTGCAAGTTAGCATAGCTTTCAGAAATGAAGGAGTGAGATGCTCCAGTGTCGAACAGAACCGATGCTCGATGACAATTGACAAGGAGTTTACCAAGAACGACATCCGGATCATCATGAGCGTCTCTAGCTGAGATGTGATGCACATGTCCATGTTTAGTGGAAGCTGACTTGACACTGATCATCTTGCGTGATGGCTTACCACGGCCAACAGACTTCTCAGGCTGGGGTGGAGCAAGTTGGCTTGAGAGCAGTCACGTGCATAGTGTCCTGGCTCTCCGCATGTGAAGCAAGTCCCCGAGGTAGGACGTGGACCCGCATTGAAAAGTGGTCTACCGATAGGCCTGGGTGGAGCATATAACTGAACTGGGTGAGGCACCACATAAGAGGGCCTTGGTGAATAACCGGGTGGAAGAGCGGAGTTCGGAACCCAAATCCGGTGCTTCTGAGAACTAGAACCGGAGGAAGAACCCAAATCACGGGTGTGCTTACGAGACTCCTCGTAAGTGAGTTAAGTTGTCTCTGCATTAATAGCCTTGTTCACAAGAGCCTGTAATGTATTGCAATGATGCAAGTGGAGATCACGACGCAACTTGGGGTTGAGACCCTTCCGGAACCTAGCCTGCTTCTTGGCGTCCGTGGACACCTCTTCTGTAGCATAGCGGGCGAGGTTCTCAAACTCTCTGCTGTAAGCATCAACAGCCATCTTATCCTGGGTGAAACTACAGAACTCTTCTCTCTTGTGGTCAATGAGAGCCAGAGGGATGTGATGCTCACGAAAAGCCTCAGTGAAATCTCTCCATGTGGGTATCTGGCCAGCTGGAAGCATAGCCTCATAGTTCTGCCACCAAATACTAGCAGGACCTTCCAAGTGATAAGCAGCATAGGTGACCTTGTCACCTTCAGCTACGTTCGCAGAACGCAGCTTGTGTGTGATACTACAGAGCCAGTCATCTGCATCAAGTGGTTCAATGGAATGATGGAAGGTAGGTGGTTTTAGGCCAATGAAGTCATGAATGGACACAAACTCTTTGTGCTGATGGGAGGTGTTCTCCTCAATACGTGCTAGCAAGCGGTTAGACTCACGCTTGTTCCTCTCCATCTCTAACATGAACTCTGCCAACAAAGACTGATTGGGAGGATCCTCATCCCTACCATCTTCGTGGTTCCGGCTACGAGTAATAGAACTTCGGTTAACCGACAACATCCTGAAGAACGAAACCAAGGAAAACAAGGATGGATTCATCATCAACTATAGGATGCAGAAGGTAGCACAAGAATTTAGTATCTCTCAAACTCCTAGGACAATTCCGGCAGCATAACGGCAGTAGAATGCTCAAAATGAAACATTCTGCAACGACGGGTAGCACCAAACGCAACATCATCACTCAAGGTTCAAAAATATTACTAAACAGGCTACACCGGAGATACTCGAACTGGGATATGACTCAGATCAACCAATCCTAAGAGACTATGGAGTAGTAACACGTGATCCTGATAGACAGAAGAGGAAGCCTAGTTCCTTAACCCCGTAGGAAAGATACGATGACTCAGATCAGAAGGCATGAGGTATAAGGAGTAAAAAGAGCCTTACGTTCCCTTCCACAATCAATTCCCCTATATAGCTAAAGAATTTCTAGACTCAACTTTGACCAGGTTGGCTTGGAAATCCTACAGGCAGTCAGGCTCTGATACCAAAGCTGCCGGGACCCCGATTCCAAGTCACATTGATCTAGCCGGTAACACCTCATATCACTTTGCGGTCTCACGCATGGTATTCCCACGGGTGTCGCCTTACCCTGGCCCGGGACCGTTTGTGCCTTTTGGCTCACGTATATGATTGTGTCGCTAGCATCCATATGACAGAGAACCCGGGCCGACATGGCTAGTCGTGAACCCAAAGCGGCACTAACCTATGGGGACAGGCATACATGATTCACATCGAGCATGTCGGTTAGCAGCGTGTGAATCCGGGCTATAGCACTGGGCTAACAGGACTCCGGGGAACCCGGGCTGTAGCAGGCTAGGCAGGACTCCGGATGTCACCGCGTGACATTTCCCCGAAGGGACAGACACAGGAACGAAGTGAAACACATGTCGGCCAGTCAATTGTCCTGAGCAGTAGTGCTGGGCTAGCAGGACTCCGGTGAACCGGGCTGTAGCGGACTACTATGGCTCAAGGAAGCACTAGACTACATTTCCCCATAAGAGAGGCTGCCAAGGATAAACAACTAGATTGTCGGATCCCACACATAGCAATACACATCACACGTATGCATAACATGCAAGTATGTGTTGTACAACATGGCATCACAACATAACGCAACACATGTAGATAAAGGCCCAGAAGAGCCACATAGCATTAAATACAAACAGGGGTCACATGACCCATAATTCAGAGCATACAAGCAACGGAAGAATTACATGTCTGAGTACAGACAACTACAAAAGAAAAAGGCTAAGAAGCCTGACTATCTACAAGTCCCTCCCAAGGGTACAAGATCGTAGCTGAGGTAACAAGCTACTCGTCGAAGTCCAAGCGGTACTACTAGTGAGACAAATGTCTCACCTGCAAAACATAAATAAAGCAAACGTGAGTACAAAGGTACTCAGCAAGACTTACATCAGATCCTAACATACATGCATTTGTATCAAGAAGGTAATGTGGGGTTTAGTTGCAGCAAGCCAGCTTTGACTCAGTGGCTATCCTGTTCTACGACAACGAGAAACTTCTTTGAGGTGAGGCAGCGCACACGAGTCCACTAATCACCACATCAATACACTACTATGGATTCATCCTCGTCTTCTTACGATAAGGCCATCCATAGCACTCGCACTTGTCTTGAGCATTTTAGAGTATCCACTTCAAGTTGTCTATGTACCACATAAGCATCCAAGAAGTCCATAACCGCGGACACGGCTATTCGAATAGATCATGATAACCCCGCAGGGGTGTACTTCTTCACACACGCTCTCACCACTTATCACCATGTACACATCATGTACCTCGGCAACCTTCAAGCGGAAGCCTGGCGAGGGTGTCGGCCACGACCTGACTAACCACACAAGTCTCTCATCCAGGTTCATCACCTATTCGGATTCCATCCGCAAGGAGATCCGGCCGGGGTGTCGCTCACGGCCCCAAACGATGTGAGTAGGGTTCCCAAGCCCACCATCTGGGTGCCACTTGGTACACCGTGCCACTGTGCCTAGTCTGTCCCAAGCCCACCTGGCCGGGTGCCACTTGGTAGACTACTAACACTACCTACAAACACCAGAAACTAGTTGCGACTCCTGGACAGAGAACAAGTTGGTTAATAAGTCGAGAGGGGTCAAGTTACCGGAACCCAATGTGTGTTAGTATCGAGTCACTGGACAACATACATAGAACTCGGTGCTTAAGGACGGTTTTAGTGAGACAACCCACCATGTACTCCTACATGGCCTCTCACCGCTACCTTTACCAAATCGTCTTCACACGCTTAACTCTCAACATCAGAACATAGCACTGTACTCCAATTCATTCCCAATGAATCAGACCTGACACACTCTAAGCAATAGCAAGCATGGCATGGTAGGAACACAACAATGGCTTCAATCAACTCCTACACATGCTAGTGGGTTTCAACTAGTTACTGTGGCAATGACAGGTCATGCAGAGGAATGGGTTCAACTACCGCAGCACAAAGTAGCAGTTGAATCATTGTTGTCCTAATGCAATAAATGAGAGCAGGAGCGAGAGAGTAGGATTGTATCGGAATGAACAAGGGGGTTTGCTTGCCTGGTAGATCAACAGGGGGGCACTGCTCCTCAGACAGGTACTCTGGAGCACTCTCCGGAGCAGGACCTATCGAGAAGGAACGGTGTCGGCAATCAAAACACAATCATATGCAACATTATGATGCATGAACATGTCATGAGTATGTGATGTTGTTTGAGTTAATGCATCTAGCATTTATTTGCATGAAGTCCATTTGAACCAAAGTTTCAAATGCAACTCCAAAATAAGCCTTTATAAATGCCATTCATGTGTTACCTCATATACAACATGTATAAGTTGGTTTTTCATGCATGAAAATGGTACAGATGGATAGATTGAATTTTTCTGATCATTTTTCATATATAACTTATTTCAATCTGAGCTATGGTTGAATTTCTATGAATTTTTGAAGTTTATATCATATTCTGGAATTTCTTGATTTAATTAAAACCAGAAAAGAAATAACTGCGTCAGCACTGCGTCATGCTTGCGTCAGCAAGTCAACAACGCTGACTAGGGTCAAACCTGACTTGTGGGCTCCACACGTCAGTGTAACAGGTTAATTAACAGAGTTAATTAAATTTTAAACTAATCCTAAACTAAATTAGCAGAGCCGGGCCCCACATGTCATTGACCCTGGGTGGTCAAACACTAGGTCAACTGGGGGGGGGGGGGTTAGACCCGGTTAACCCCACCGGCGTTTAGCCGCCGGCGAGGCCGAACGCGGCGGAGGGCTCGGGATCACCGTTCCGGCGACCAAAAGGACGGCGGAGACCACCGGGGCGTAGCCCGCGCTCGTTCGCACCGATTGGAGCAAGTGGGAGAGGCGGGGGCGGCCGGAGTTCGGCTTCGAGCGGAATCGGGCTGCGGGGCACGGGGAGGCCACCCGAGGGGCTCTGCGACACCCTCGTGGCACCAGGAGCACGATGGGGTGCTTGGTTTGGGCGGAGACGGGCCAAAACGACAGCGGCGACATGGACGGCGGCGAGGAGCTACGGCCGTGGCGGGGAAACGGTGCTAGAGCGCGTGTTAGCAAGGGGGAGAAGGGGGGTTCGGTAGAAGAGCTCACGGCGATTCGTCGGGCGTGCTCAGCGGCTCGGGGGAGGTGTTAGTGCGGCCGCACGGCCGCCGGCGATCTCGGGCACCCGAGGTTGAAGACGAGGTTGGTGAATCCGTTGTGGGGCTTCCGACGATGCGTGGCTTGGTGAAGAGCTTCAGCGTGAGCAGACGGAGCTCATGGGCATGGAGAGGAGGCGAGTCAGTGGTTCTGGGCGTGGCAACGGCGAGCGATGGCGACGGAGCCATTCGGGGGGGGTGAGAGAGAGAGAGGTGCAGGGAAGGGGATGAGCATGGGGGAGAGTGGGAGAGGGTCGAGGGGAGTGCGTGGCGACGCCAGAGGCGTCCAGGCCGTCGAGGGGGCGAGGCAGGCAGGAGGTGGCCGGCGTGTGCTCGCGCGTGGCGGCCACGCGCGCGTGTCCTCCTGGCGGGAGGTGGAGGACGACTGGCATCGCCAGTCAGCTGGGCCGCCAGCTAGGCTGCCAGACAGGTAAGGCCAGGTGAGCTTTTCTCCATATTTGTTTTTCTTTTCTATTTTCTGACATTTGTTTCTGATTTAGTAAAATACTAAATCATTTTATTTTCTTCTGACAATTTTTGCAGGGGCCTAAGGAATTATTCCAAAGCCCCTCACCAAAATTCAGAATTATTGGACAATTTATATATATATAATTAATTATCCAACGCAAATAATTACTGGATTAATTCCAAATGCCCGAAATAAATACTTATGAGCTCTTTAAAATATTGGTTTGATTTTTACCTCTGACCAATATTTTCAGAGAGCAACATGAACGTTTTCTTGGACCTTTTTGGAGCAATTTTTATCTGGGTTATTTCCAGAAATGATTTTTGAGGGTTTCACAATCCCCATTTCAAATTTAAATGGAATTTAAACATGATGCACAAATGACTAGCTGGTCTAGGTCATACCAGAACTAGGGATGTGACAATTCCTCAGTGAAGAATTTATAAAAATCGCCTATTCACCCCCCTCTAGTCGACTTAACGCACTTTCAATTGGTATCAGAGCTAGGTACTCCCTTGTTCCATGTGATTTTGGTTTAACCGCCTAGAGTTTTAGTTATGTCGACCGCAGGTATGATCAAGGTCTCTGCTGGGTGTCCTACCTTCGATGGGCTGGACTACCCCTACTGGAAGAATAAGGTGCGAATGCATCTTGAGGCAATTGATAACGATCTCTGGTATGTTGTGGAAAATGGTGTGCCCTCTGTCACTCCCACCATCAACGTTGCTAACGTGAAGAGATTCAAGCAAGTCGACTCTCAAGCGAAGAATATCATATGTGGCCATCTGAGCAAAGGGCGGTATGGCAGAGTGAGTGCTTTGGAAACATCTAAGCTTATCTGGGATAGGTTGTCCAAGGTCAATGAAGGAGTCTCAACACAGCACGACTCTCGAGTTGCCGTTCTTCGCAATCTCTTCAATCGCTTCAAAAGACTCGACAATGAAAATGTTTAGCAAACCTTCGATCACCTCACTGACATTTCAAATGAGCTTCAAGCACTTGGTGCCTCTGACATCATCGACCACGAGGTGGTGAAGAAATTGCTTCGATCGATTGATTCCTCATTTGACACCCTTGCACTGATGGTACAAGAACGTGGAGACTAGAAGTCGCTTGATCCCGCTGATATCCTTGAGAGGCTAAACACTCATGAGTTCTAGCTTGCCGAGAAGAGAGATCTCTATGGACCAAGCTATGGTAGATCACGAGCTCTGAAAGCCAAGGCAGTGTCTGAATCTAAAGGTGAGGATTTTGGTAGCAGCCTTGGTGATCCTGAAGAACTGAGCCAGGATCTAGCAATGCTCGTAAGGAAATTCCAGAAGTTCTGAAGACGTGGTCGTTTTGGAAAATCCTCAAGAAGTGATGACTTAAGATCAGATTCCTCGTCTCGTGGCTACAAGAAGAGATTGTGCCACAAGTGCAAGAAACCTGGTCACTAACTTCAAGATTGTCCTCAATGGGAAAAGGAATCAAAGAAGAAGAAATACAAGGATTACAGTTCTGATGACTCAAAGAAGAAGAAGAAGAAGAAATCTTCAAAGTCTTCATCATCAAAATCCTCAAGGTCTTCGTCTCACAAGAAGAGCAGTTCCAAGAATGCTCGGACATTCATTGGCAAGGAAATGGACTCTGAGGTTGAATCTGAGGAAAATGAGGAAGAGGAGGCATCTAAGGAGTCAGACTCTGGTGTGGCGAGCTTAGCCCTCGCTACTGCATTCGTCAGCAAGTCCATCTTCACCACTGAGGAAGATGACCTCCCCAACACTGCTGACGACGACGAGAACGACTACGCTCCCACCTATTGCTTCATGGCAAAAGGTTCAAAGGTACTCAAATATCCCTCCTCTGAATCAAGTGAGGATCAATCTGATGAAAATCTCAAACCTAGAAACTCTAAACTTGCTAAGATTGTTGTGAAACTGCAAAAGGCTCTCGAAAAAGTTCAAAACATGCTAGATAAAAGTGATGATATGTTGGGTGAAGAAATGGATCGCACAAAAATTTTGACTGAAAATCTTTAGAGACTTCAGTCCAAGTTTGATAACCTTCAGAGTCATCATAACACTCTCTTATCTGATCATGAGAAGCTTTTGTATGAATTTCTTCAAAGAAAGCAAGATCTTGAGCAGTTAAGAGTGAGTTATGAAGATCTTCAAAAGGAGCATGATTCATTACTTGCTCAACAAATCAGCGCTACTCAGGAAGAATTTAATCCACCATGTTTGAAGTGCATTGAACGTGAATCTGCTAATTCTTCACCTGAATGTTCAAATGCTTCTATTGCTGCAAATTCTTCAACTTTCTTTGCTATCACTAATTCCTCATCTGAAGATGCTACGAGTATCACTGACCATGCAGGGCTGAAGGAATTGTATATGATAGGCATATACAAAAGCCTCAAAGGACATCGGGCTCTTTGTGATGTCCTTAAAAAGCAGATCCTCAACAAGAACCCTAGGAAAGAGGGTATTGCCTTTGAGAGGAAACTCAATGCTGATGGGACCTACTGGAAACCTGAGTAGTATCCCAAAACTTCATGGGTTGCTGCAAAGGGACCTTTAGTAGATCCATCTACTTTATCTGGCTTTACATGCGAATCTTCATATTCTTCTGATGAGTCATTTGACTCCAATTACAAACTGTTCAAAAATCAGAATGGTGAAGTATTTGCTAGATATGTTGGCACTAACTGCAGGAACGGTCCTCCTGTGAAGATAATCTGGGTTCCCAAAAGGTGCCTTAAAAGTCTTCAGGTGAATGTCATCATGACACCACCTGTGAAGAATAGGAACCCCAGATCAAATTCTTCATATGAACCAAAGTCCTCATATGGACCACTTTCCTCACATGGATCAAATTCCTCACATGAACATCATCGTGCTAACACCTCTGTTTCGCAGGGAAAGGCTAAGTATTATGGATATGTGCACTATTCTTCAAATCATTATGTTCATAAATCCTCAAAGAATTTCTCTGCTTACTCGTATGCTTACCCTAACCCCTCTTATGCGAAACGAAGTGGATTGGCATCTATGCCACCTTTCTCTTATGGAGCTCGCAGAATGATGAACTCTTTGCCACCCCTTCAGATGCTGGTGGTGAAGAAAAAGAACTAATCTCTTATGCAGGGCCAGGTCTCTAGAATAAACGTCTGCAGAATTTGCTGGAGACCTGAATATGCTTGAAAGGACGCAAGCTAATCATGAAGAAATGAATTTTCATTTCTCACATCCTCACATTGCTATATCTGTTCTATTGCTTGATGAAATTGATCTGATGAATTTGATATCATATTCTTCACTAATGAAGTATATGAGTTTGTAAGCTGCACTAATTCATCTGTAGGATGATCAACCCAAAGCCACTGAGTGGGTCCTCGATAGTGGATGTACAAATCACATGACTAGTGACAAGAAACCCAATGTGAGTTATTTCAAAGTCTTCGGTGCTAAATGCTGGATTAGAGATCCTCATCATAGTTCTAAATTTGCACCGAAAGCACATGAAGGTTTTATGCTTGGTTATGGTAAGGACTCGCACACCTACAGAGTCTTCAACACCTATCACCACAAGGTTGTTGAAACTGTAGATGTGCAGTTCGATGAGACTAATGGCTCGCAAAGAGAGCACCTACCTCCTATGATAAATGAAATACCTCCTGAGGAATCTATTGAGTTCAAGGCTACTGAGGATGTCATTCCTACCAAAGAATCTGCTGAAGAAGTCATTCCAGAACATGAAGAACATCATGCTGGCATTTTTGAAGAAAATGGCCCTGAAGAAAATGTTGAGCAAATTCCTCATCGTCAACCAGCTCATCCTCGCATCGCTAATGAAGTGCAGATTGAGAAAATCATCAGCGACATCAATGCACCAGGTCCTCTCACACGCTCAAAAGCTTCACATTTATCTAACTTTTGTGGGCACTTTGCTTTCATCTCTATCATAGAGCCCACTAAGGTAGATGAAGCATTTCTGGAGCCCGAGTGGATTCAAGCTATGCAAGAGGAATTACATCAGTTCGAGCTCAACAATGTCTGGGAACTTGTCAAGCGACCAGACCCTCGCAAGCACAATATCATCGGCACAAAATGGATCTACCGCAACAAGCAAGATGAAAATGGCCTTGTGGTGAGGAATAAGGCACGACTTGTAGCTGAAGGCTACACACGGGTTGAAGGAATTGATTTTGATGAAACTTTTGCACCTGTTGCTAGACTTGAAGCTATTCGCATATTACTTTCTTATGCTAACCATCATAATATCATCGTATATCAAATGGATGTGAAAAGTGCATTCCTCAATGGTAAGCTTGAGGAAGAAGTATATGTTGCTCAACCCTCAGGTTTTGAAGATCCAAAGCATCCTGACAAAGTCTTCAGACTCAATAAGGCCCTCTATGACCTCAAGCAGGCCCCTCGGGCGTGGTATGATACTCTGAAAGAATTCCTCATGAAGAAAGGCTTCAAACCCAGTTCACTTGACCCAACTCTTTTCACCAAAGCTTATGATGATGAATTATTCGTGTGCCAAATATATGTTGATGATATCATCTTTGGCTGTACTGACCAACGTTACAGTGATGAATTTGCCTACATGATGAGTGAAGAATATCAAATGTCTATGATGGGAGGATTGAAATTCTTCTTAGGTCTTCAGATTCGTCAAAAGTGCAATGGCATATTTATATCCCAGGAAAAATACCTCAAGGATGTATTGAGGAAATTTGGCATGCGAGATTGCAAAGGCGTCAAAATCCCTATGCCCACAAATGGCCATTTATGTGCTGATGAAAACGGTATTGACTTCAATCAAAAGGTATACCGCTCCATGATTGGTTCTTTATTGTATGTATGTGCATCTAGGCCAGATATTATGCTTAGCGTTTGCATGTGTGCCCGTTTTCAACGTACACCGAAGGAATCACACCATAAGGCTGTGAAGCATATTCTTCGATATATAGCTCACACTCCAACACTTGGATTATGGTATCCCAAGGGCTCGGATTTTGATCTCATTGGATATTCATACACTGACTATGCTGGTGATCGTGTGGACCGCAAGTCAACATCAGGCACATGTCATTTCCTCGGACGATCCTTGGTCTGCTGGTCTTCGAAGAAACAGAACTGCGTATCACTCTCTACTGCTGAAGCTGAGTACATTGCTGCTGGATCATATTGTGCTCAATTGCTATGGATGAAGCAAACTCTCAAGGACTACGACATCAATGCGAAGAATGTGCCACTCTATTGTGACAATGAGAGTGCCATCAAGATTGCTCATAACCCAGTTCAACACTCGAAGACAAAGCACATTCAGATCTGTCATCATTTTCTTTGTGATCATGTGTTGAAGGGTGACATCTCCATCAAGCATGTGAAGACTGAAGAACAGCTAGCCGATATCTTCACAAAGCCCTTGGATGAGAAGAGATTTAGCAAGTTGCGGTGTGAGCTAAATATCTTAGAATCTTCGAATGTCCTTTGAAAAGGAGACACATCCTAACACTTATGCAAAATTTATGACTTAGATGTGCAACACACGAAGTAACGTTTTTCTTCAATCAATGAAGACTAACCCTCTAAGTGTGAAGAAATTAACAAAGAATTTGATTCTCAGAGCCCTACGATAATTGTACCAAGTGTCTGAAATCATCATTATTATACGATGGGTCATGCCACCACAAGTTGAAAATCTTCAATTTGAGTATTTCTTCACTGTTGAAATTCCTCAGTTGTTCAAATTCTTCAACTTTGCAGTATCTTCACTGTTTCCTTCATTTTTCTTCATTGGCTATATAAATATATGAGTTTATGTACTATACAACATTCACTTATTGTTATTTCTTCAAGTTGCTTTTTCTGCTAAGTGAATGTAATCGGACCCTTCCCCCTCTATGCTAAACTCAACCCAGTCTGTTCACAAATTCCTCATGTGCATTCTATTTCAAACCCGTTCAAAATCTTCACTGTGTCCTTGTCAGCTGAAGAATTTGCGAACGAAACACTAAAATTTTCATATCTGAATTTTTGGGTTTTGCCGCTCAACCCGTTCCACATTCCACGACAATACTTATCTATTCACCCACGATCTCACACGATCTCCACCTCACAGTACATGGGTGACACATGTCACACAGATGAGAAAGGTCAGGGGACGTTCGTCCATTTTCCTCGGACGAGCAGTTTTTCACCGTGGCTATATATACCCCTTCCCTTCCTCAGTCTGTTTTTACTTCGCTCGACCTCACTCCCTAGCTCGAGCTCTCAAAACCTAGCACCGCCGCTACTTCATCGTCACCGGTGAGGAAGAGCTTCGTTGCCTCGACCTCATCACCGTCATACTCGTGCCGGCCGCGGATTTCTTCACTCTGCCGCCGCCGTAGCCGTCTTCCTCTGCCAAGTTAGGGCGTGGAAGATCTGGACTGACGAACTTCCAATCTACATTCCCAGTTCATCGTGTTCTTCGTCAAGGGTAATTAAAAGTTACTTTTACTGCCCTTATTGATTCGAGTGATTTCGTTCAAATCTTCAAAAGGTGTTTATTCTTCAATCTTCACACTCTAAACACCTCACACAAATATCTGTTCTTCATCTGTTTCCTAAGCCATGTTTTTTCTTCAAGATTCTTCAATTGTGTGGATTTTCAATCTACACAACTCTGGAACCTAAGTCAAAGAACGCTTAGTGAAATTCCTCAAGACACATCTGGTCAAATACCTCGAACTTGTTCTTTTTGCAAAAACTTCTGAGAACGCATATGACCTCTTCAAATTCTTCGCACCTATACTCTGTTCACAGGTACACATGTCTGCTGCTGAATCACTAGGTTCTCATCAACTTAACTCATTTGCAGCATTCCTCGAAGAAAAACTGCATACCTGTTCAGAGAACTCAACCGTTCAAAATCCTCAGCTGAAGAAAATGGTTGATGGAAAGAAACCTCAGAAGGGAGGAAAGAAGTTGGAAGTCAACACTGCATTTGAAATCCCGGAAGACATCTATGCAGGGTATTGCACTCCATATGAGGCAATTCATGGAAAAGAAATGAAGAATGAGCGCAAAGTGCACATTTAGAAAATAGAGAGGAGATGTGCTTGAGAATGGAGGGAGTACAGATATGTGACTCCCAAGTACATGAAGAAATTCGCTGTACACCCTCCATGCCCAAGACCTCCCTTGGCACCAGGCCAAGTTGTTGATCCCTCAAGCATCAGACGAGGTGAGGAATTTCCTGCTGAATGGGCCAAGCGTCAAGCTAAGTTGGCCAAAGTAGCAAAAGAGGCAGTGAAGAAATTCACTAAAGACCAAGGCCACTGATGGACGAGGCACCAGACCAAGTCCTCAAAAGAAGCAGGTCGCCTTCCAAGTACTGTCCTCTGATGACGAAGCTGATGATGATGAACTCGTGGAAATCATCAGCGGCAGACAACAGAGGACCGCTAGAGCCAAAGAAAGTGAAGTTCCTCTCCTACTGGACCCAAAGTTGATCCTTGAATACATTGATCTCTAGCACAAGGACCCCAACACTCCTATGCCAGACTTCAATCTGACTCCTGGACAAAATCACATGCTGACCGCCTTCATAAGCAAAGAAAAATGGAAGTTTGAGAAGGCCAGACAGCTGAAGAAAGCTCAATACAAGAAGGAGCGACTTCTGAAAAAGAGATCAAAAACTTCAATGATGAATTTGACGCATACCGTGCAGATTGGCTTGGAGCCAAGGTCAGATTTGTCAAAATGGCAAAAGGATTCACCTGAAATGTTGCAGCTCCATCGCAACATGAATCTCCTCAGGCTGAAGCATCTGCTCAGCCTACTGAAGAACATGCCAGCACCGCTGATGAAAATCAGGCTGCTGAAGAAAATGAGAGTACCAGGGCTGATGACTGCATTCCAGCCACTAATGACATAGCCAGGGCAACCACAAGTGTTGTGCCTGAAGAACAAGCCAGGCCAGCTGAGGCATCAACCGCTGAGCCTGAAGAATCTGAACCCACCAGGGCAACTCCATCAGTTGCGCCTGAGGAAACTGAACCTATTTCCTCTGCTCCTCCTGCACCAACAACAAGCTCAGTTCTTCCTTCTGCATTAGAAGCGAAGAAAACCAAAGCTGCAGAGCAAGCAGCAGTGGAGAAAAGGAAAGAATCTACTTCATCTCAATCTTCAGCACCAAAGAAGATGAAGAAATTGACAAGCTCTTTTGAGAATCCGATTGATGCTATTCCAGTCTCAAGCATGCCATCAACGGAACTCGTTCCTTTTGGTGAAGACTATGTGATCCCAAGCGGATCGGATGAAGACATTCCCTCTGCTAGTTCCACAGAGCAGATGGACGAAGAAAATGAAGCGGGTGATATCCCTTCAACTCCAATCATCTCATCGCCTATGCCTCAGTTCACAGCTGAAGAGGCAGGCGTTGAAGAATTAAATTAAGAAGATGAAGACGTGGATATTGGGTGCTCCACTCGAGTGCTAAATGATGACTATTGGGATAGTCAGCACCCCAACTCTCCGCTCTTTACCCCACTACAACAAATCCCTCAGTCCCCTGTGCACACTGAAGTTCTTATGGGCTCTGAAGAACCTCATATTCCTGAAGCAATTCCAGCCACTAGCGCTAATGAAAATGCTACTGAAGCAATTCCAGCCACTAGTACTGATGAAAATATTGATGAAGAAATGAAGAACCAGGCTGCAACTGAAACTGAAACTGAAATTCCTCAGCCTGTGGTTTCGGAGAACGTGATTCCTGAGGCTGTGATGACTTTGACTAACACTCCTCAGCTCAAGCCGAAGAATCCCTTCTCCAAGAAGCAAAAATTCAAGGCTGCTTACTTCTTCTATGAGCACGTATTCTTCACATATTACAACCCGTATGACTCTGCCCATCTTAGAAGGAAGCGTTTTTGGACTGCCAGCCAAGCCAACTTCTATTCTTCACTTCTTTTCGATAAGGACAAAGTTTTTGATCATGCAAACATTCCTCATGTGGACATGGAATCACTGCCTTGCTTCACGCCAGTCCTCAGTGTTCTTCATGATGCTGGACTTCTCAACTTCTGCACCGATATATGTGATTGGAATGAACAACTAATTCTTCAGTTCTATGCAACGCTGCACATCACAGGAAATGCTGAAGATGTGAACTCTTGGGTTTTGGACTGGATGACAGAGAATACTCACTTCAAAGTACAAGTCTCTGAATTTCTTCATGCCTTGCCTGCCAGTCCTCCCCTTGAAGGTGCACGTTGTATATATCATGAACCTGAACTTACTGGCCATTATATGCAAGTGTTGATGAAGCCGCTAAAGCCCGGTCAAGCCTCAAGAACAAAATTCCTCGTGAAGGAATTCTTGTATGTACCACGGACTGTATATCACATCTTGTCCAAGACTTTGAGTCCAATCAAGGGCCATGACTCTAATGAAGAAGAGGTCGTTGGTATCATGAAGAATCTGCTATTTAACCTCATTCATGGCATTTCTGTCAACTACCATGATTTCTTCATGAGGACTCTGGCAAATGTAGCTTTGTCCCCTTTTGAGTCGAAGCCTTATGCTCCCTAGATTATGAGATTCCTCAGATCAAGGTCTTCAATCAACTACAAGGCTGATTTGCAGAATCACGCCAGTTACTTGCCCCCAATAGAAGTCCTCAAGTGGACATTTTCCTCAGATGAAGAAAAGGGCAAGGCTACTGCTATTATTGATGAAGGCATTCGTCCATTGGATGGTCAGTTCCGCAAAGCTGCATCATATTCCACCAATGATGACTCTGCCGCTAATGCCTCAAAGCAAAATCCTCAAGGCACAGCTCCAAGGGTGATGACTGATCGTGAGCTTCTCCTCAGTCTTCACTAGAAGGTCGATCGCAACCACAAATGGGTTAAGCGTCAGTTTGGTTCTATTCTTCACAACACGACTGCTACACATAATGCAGTGAAGAAGAACCACTTCTACCTCCATGAAGTATTCAATCGCACCTGGGCTGTTCTATCTCATCTCAATGGTGAAGAAGATCTGAACCAAATGGGTTTCAAGCAGGACTTTGAATGGTCTCAACCACCAGCGAAGAAATTCAAGAAAACCAAAGTTCCTTCCTTGGTAGCCAGCTCATATTCTTCATTGCGCATGACTGATGAGCATGAAGATTTGGACGACACTGCGACAGGCCCTACCTCAACAACCGACCCCAACAATGCTGGCGCTCCTTCATCGACTCAGTGATGATATTCTTCAGGGGCGTTACTCCTCACTTTTCGTCCCTTTTGGTCATTCGATGACAAAGGGGGAGAAATTTGAGTTAGTCTTCAAACGGGTCTCTATATATGGGAGGTTTTTTTCTAAGTTACAACTCTCGTTCTTTTGAAGATTTATTGGATCGAGTTGTAAACTTAAACCCGATGGTGGTCTGATACTTTTGCTATGTTCTTCTACATGCTATTTCCTCATATACGCTAATGCACGCATGCTGAATCACATCAGTCACCATATTTCATCATGCATTTCAAATTCTTCATATCATATGTTAAATGCGTGTATGAATTACAAGATATAGGGGGATATCTCCATGATTCTACTCTTCAAATGTGCATTTTCAAAAGCAAATTCCTCACTATGCACTTCTATATCTTGCAATCAAATTCCTCAATATCAATATTTACACTTCATATGTTTATCCCCGTTGAAAACTTAATCTATATTGTCATCAATCACCAAAAAGGGGGAGATTGTAAGTGCATCTAGTGCCCCTTAGTGATTTTGGTGCATTGAAGACTTATAGGTTAAGGTACTAATGCGTTTGTGAGTGTACACAGGTCTATAAGTCTATGAGGAGTATGATATTTACAGAGAAAGTCGACCCCTAAAAATGAATGTCTTCGACCGAAGACTTTGGACTTCTGAAGACTTTCTGAAGACTTTGAAAGTGAAGAAATTGGTGTGACCGTGAAGACTTGTTATTCATATGAGGAACATGAAGCGTGAAGACTTTTGTTTTCATAGTTTCGTTTTCTCTTTCTTGAGTCATAGGAAACACCATACTATTAAACGAGGTTGAGGTAAAACTAAGGAAAAGTTTCCAAGCGATGCTCAACTCAAAATCCTACACCTACCAATCCCTTCGAGTGAAGCCATTGGAAATCTCATACAGTTCAGTCAATTTCTTCAGTGACAAAGACGAAGTTCTTCTGGTCTCTGAGGAATTTGTTCTGGCTGAGGAGTTAGGAATTCGCCAGTATGGATTGCCTACAAGTGAGGAACATGATAGCCCTGAGGAATTTGATAGTCAAATTTCCGACCGTTGTTGTGCTATGCGCCAGCTGTCCCAAAAATATCTACCCACCTAACGGTCATATCATTGAAGGGAATTTATGTCTTATCATGTTAGGCTGCTCCCTAGGCTATAAATAGCAGGCCCCTACAACCACTAGCTGGTTGGCTGCTCGGCGAGAAACTGACACTTGTCATTGAGAGCATCCCATCCTCCGAGGACTTTGAGAGAAAATCATCAAGTGAGCAAAAAACCCAAAAACCCCAAACCAAACACCTACAACCCAAAGTGATTGAGCATCACTGAAGAGATTGTTCGTGTGTGGAACCGACGCTTGTTACCTTTGAGGATTGTGCATCCTCTAGACGGTTATGCGTCATGGTCTAGAGAATCCAAGAGGAATTGTGGATTGCCGAGTGACCGAGTCTGTGAAGGTTTGGAAGTCACCTGAGGACTTACCACGAGTGATTGGACGAGATCTGTGTGACCTTAGTTCAAGGAGAATACTGTGAGGACTGTGTGTCCTCAGGTTTAAATACCTAGCCGCTCTAACCAGACGTACAACTGTCACAACAGTTGGAACTGGTCTACCAAATCATTGTCTTCACCAAGCTTACTGGTTCTATTTCCTCAACCGTTTCATTTCCTCATTACTATGTTGAGTGCTTGTTCATATCTGTTTGAAGGCCTTGACTGAAGACTTTCTCAATTTCCTCAATTCAATTTCTTCAGTCTGTTTGTCTTCATTCTGTTTTATCCTGTGCTTATGCTTTCTGTACTCCATGTCTTGTTTTTAATTCATCATGATGTCCATGCTTATAGTATGTCATGTCTGCATCTGAGTACTTATTCCACTACAAGTAGTTCTTCGCTTAGGAATTTCCTCACCCTGAAATTCCTCGGTGAAGAATTTATAAAAATCGGATATTCACCCCCCCTCTAGTCGACTTAACGCACTTTCATATATCTTATATGTGAATATGAACAAACATAAATCATTATGTTGTCTTCCTTGTCCAACGTCAACAATTTTGGCATATAATATTTTGATGGGGGCTCACAATCACAAAAGATTTCCAAGTTAGTGTATTTTCATGTGAAAGTTCTCTTCCTTATACTAATTATTCATGAATTGCTTGTATGACCAGTATTGTGATTGTCAAGCTTCAAAAGATTTCACTTTCTAAACCCAATGTTAAGCTACCACTAGGAATGATATAATTTCAACTTCATGATATTCAATTCATTCAACAATTTACTCATAGGATATAAGTGAAGCACAAGAGTAAATGACAAGCTACTCCAAAAAGATATAAGTGAAGATCAAGTGAGTACTTATGTGAATGTGTAGCTATTTGAGGACTCTCTCTTATTTAAAAACTTTCATATCTAAGTATTTTATTAAAACAGCAAGCAAAAAAACAAAATGGCATTCCAAGAATAGCACACATCATGTGAAGAAGCAAAAACTTAGGCTCAACCGATACTAACTGATAATTGTTGAAGAAGAAAGGTGGGATGCCTGTCGGGGCATCCCGAAGCTTAGATGCTTGAGACTTCTTGTAATATTATCTTGGGATTCCTTGGGCATCCCCAAGCTTGAGCTTTTGTGTATCCTTAATTCTTCTCATACCACGGTTTTCCTAGATCTCAAAAGCTTCGTCCACAGAAAACTCAACAAGAACTCGTGAGATAAGTTAGTATAAACCAATGCAAAAACCTTATCATTCTCTACTGTAGAAAATCACTAAAATTATTATTCAACATTGCATACTAAATGCCTCTGCATATTTAATACTCCTATCATCAAATAGGATCATTAAACAAGCAAACATATGCAAGCAATGCAAACATAACAGCAATCTGCCAAAACAGTACAGTCTGTAAAGAATGCAAGAGTATAATTACTTCTAAAACTCCAAAGATTATGAAAATTTACCACACTGTAGAAAATTTATCAGATCTTATTTTGCAAAAAGTTTCAATATTTTATCACATTCTGACTTTTCTAGGGAATTTTTGCAATATCGGTAAACTTTCTGTTTTCAAACAACAACATGTATGCTTGCAAAATAACATAGTAAAGGCTATAATTGCCACTTTTATTGAAATAAAAGATGCAAAACATTATTGTAAATAACAGCAAGCAAATCCTAACAAAATAAAATGATGCTCCAAGCAAAACACATATCATGTTGATACGTCTCCAACGTATCTATAATTTTTGATTGCTCCATGCTATATTATCTACTGTTTTGGGCAATATTGGGCTTTATTTTCCACTTTTATATTATTTTTGGGACTAACCTATTAACCGGAGGCCCAGCCCAGATTTGTTGTTTTATGCCTATTTCAGTGTTTCAAAGAAAAGGAATATCAAACGGAGTCGAAACGGAACGAAATCAACTGGAGAAGTTATTTTTGGAAGGAAACCTACCAGATAGACTTGGACCCTACGTCAGAAGATGAAGGAGGAGCTCACGAGGGTAGGGGGCGTGCCCACCCCCCTGGGGCGCGCCCCCCTGCCTCATGGACCCCCCCCCCTTCAGTCCACCGACGTACTCCTTTCACCCATATATACCCACATATCCTAAAACTTCCAGAACAGAGAATAGATCAGGAGTTCCACCGCCAGAAGCCTTCGTAGCCACCGAAAACCAATCTAGACCCGTTCCGGCACCCTGCCGGAGGGGGTAATCCTTCTCCGGTGACCATCTTCATCATCCCGGTGCTCTCCATGACGAGGAGGGAGTAGTTCTCCCTCGGGGCTGAGGGTATGTACCAGTAGCTATGTGTTTGATCTCTCTCTCTCTCTCTCTCTCTCTCTCTCTCTCTCTCGTGTTCTTGATTTGGCACGATCTTGATGTATCGCGAGCTTTGATATTATAGTTGGATCTTATGTTTCTCCTCCCCCTCTACTCTCTTGTAATGAATTGAGTTTTCCCTTTGGAGTTATCTTATCGGATTGAGTCTTTAAAGATTTGAGAACACTTGATGTATGTCTTGCCGTGGATATCTGTGGTGACAATGGGATATCACGTGATTCACTTGATGTATGTTTAGGTGACCAACTTGCGGGTTCCGCCCATGAACCTATGCATAGGGGTTGGCACACGTTTTCGTCGTGATTCTCCAGTAGAACTTTGGGGCACTCTTTGAGGTCCTTTGTGTTGGTTGAATAGATGAATCTGAGATTGTGTGATGCATATCGTATAATCATACCCACAGATACTTGAGGTGACATTGGAGTATCTAGGTGACATTAGGGTTTTGGTTGATTTGTGTCTTAAGGTGTTATTCTAGTACGAACTCTAGGGCTGTTTGTGACACTTATAGGAATAGCCCAACAGATTGATTGGAAAGAATAACTTTGAGGTGGTTTCGTACCCTACCATAATCTCTTCGTTCGTTCTCCGCTATTATTGACTTTGGAGTGACTCTTTGTTGCATGTTGAGGGAAAGTTATGTGATCCAATTATGTTATTATTGTTGAGAGGACTTGCACTAGCGAAAGTATGAACCCTAGGCCTTGTTTCAACGCATTGCAATACCGTTTACGCTCACTTTTATCATTAGTTACCTTGCTGTTTTTATATTTTCAGATTACAAAAACCATTATCTACTATCCATATACCACTTGTATCACCATCTCTTCGCCGAACTAGTGCACCTATACAATTTACCATTGTATTGGGTGTGTAGGGGACACAAGAGACTCTTTGTTATTTGGTTGCAGGGTTGCTTGAGAGAGACCATCTTCATCCTATGCTTCCTACGGATTGATAAACCTTAGGTCATCCACTTGAGGGAAATTTGCTACTGTCCTACAAACCTCTACACTTGGAGGCCCAACAACGTCTACAAGAAGAAGGTTGTGTAGTAGACATCAAGCTCTTTTCTGGCGCCGTTGCCGGGGAGTCGAGGAAAGTGGCACTAACACCCCGTCAACTAAGCTCTTTTCTAGTGCCGTTGCCGGGGAGGTGAGTGCTTCAAGGTATATCTTTAGATCTTGCAGTCGAGTTTTTTAGTTTCTTGTTTTATCACTAGTTTAGTCTATAAAAGAAAATTACAAAAAATGGAATTAAGTTTGTCTCATACGCTTCACCTTTTTAATATCTTTCGTGAGTATGATGGAAAGGATAATTGTTCTCAAGTGCTAGAAGAAGAAATCTATAAAATGTTTGGCAGTAAATATTTGAATGATGAGCAGGATTGCAATGTTGTTAGTATGAATTCTTTGAATATCCATGATGCTAATGATATGCAAAGCCACAAGCTTGGGGAAGCTATGTTTGATGAAGATGATATTTGTTGTCCCCCAAGCTTTGATGAGCAAATTTACTATGATGAAAGCATGCCTCCTATCTATCATGATTATTGTGATGACACGTATGCTTTAAAGAATAATGATAATCATGAAACTTGTCATCTTGATCTTAATTTTCAATCACATGATAGTTATTTTGTTGAGTTTACTCCCACTATTATTCATGAGAAGAATTTTGCTTGTGTGGAGAGTAGTAAATTTTCTATGCTTGAGGATCATGAAAAGAATGCTTTAGGTGCTGGTTATATTGTTGAATTAATTTATGATGCTACTGAAAATTATTATGAGGGAGGAATATATGCTTGTAGGAATTGCAATAATATCAAGTTTCCTCTCTATGTGCTTAAAATTTTGAAGTTATGCTTGTTTTACCTTCCTATGCAAGTTGATTATTGTTCCCACAAGTTCTTTGCTCACAAAATCCCTATGCATAGGAAGTATGTTAGACTTAAATGTGCTAGTCATATTCTTCATGACGCTCTCTTTATAATTCAATTCTTATCTTTTATGTGAGCATCATTGAAATCATCATGCCTAGCTAGGGCGTTAAACGATAGCGCTTGTTGGGAGGCAACCCAACTTTATTTTTGTTCCTTGATTTTTGCTCCTGTTTAGTAATAAATAATTCATCTAACCTCTGTTTAGATGTGGTTTTATGTCTTTAATTAGTATTTGTGCCAAGTAGAACCTTTGGGAAGACTTGGGTGAAGTCTTTATGATCATGCTGTAAAAAACAGAAACTTTAGCGCTCACGAGAATTACTGCCATTTTTATTTGGGAGTGCTATTTAGTTAATTCTTTTTGCAGATTATTAATAGATAAATTCCTCAGGTCCAGAAATTTATTTGAGAATTTTATGAGTTCCAGAAGTATACGTTTGGTCCAGATTACTACAGACTGTTCTGTTTTTGACAGATTCTGTTTTCGATGTGTTGTTTGCTTATTTTGATGAATCTATGGCTAGTAAAAGAGTTTATAAACCAAATATAAGTTGGAATGAATTAGGTTTAACACCAATATAATTAAAGAAGGAGTTCATTACAGTACCTTGAAGTGGTGATTTACTTTCTTATACTAACGGAGCTTACGAGTTTTCTACTTTAAGTTTTGTGTTGTGAAGTTTTCAAGTTTTGGATAAGGATTCAATGGACTATGGAATAAGGAGTGGCAGAGCCTAAGCTTGGGGATGCCCAAGTCACCCCAAGGTAATATTCAAGGATAGCCAAGAGCCTAAGCTTGGGGATGCCCCGGAAGGCATCCCCTCTTTCGTCTTCGTTCATCGGTAACTTTACTTGGAGCTATATTTTTATTCGCCACATGATATGTGTTTTGCTTGGAGCGTCAATTTATTTTGTTAGGATTTGCTTGATGTTATTTAGAACAATGTTTTTCATATTTTATTTCAATAAAATTGGCATTGATAGCCTTTACTATGCCTATTTTACTAGTATACATGTTGCTGTTTGAAAACAAAAAGTTTACCGCTGTTGCAATAATTCCCTAGAAAAGTCAGAATGTGATAAAATGTTGAAAACTCTTTTGCATATTAAGCTCTGATAAATTTACTACAGTGGGAATTTTCTTTCATAATTTTTGGAGCTAGGGAAGTATGGATGTTGCAGCATTCTTTACAGACTATCCTGTTTAGGCAGATTGCTGTTATGTTTGCATTGTTTGCATATGGTTGCTTCTTTAATGATTCTATTTGAGGATAGGACTATTAAATATATAGAGGCATTTAGTATGCAATGTTGAATAATAATTTTAGTGATTTGCTACAGTAGAGTATGATAAGGTTTTGGCAATGGTTTATACTAACTTATCTCACGAGTCCTTGTTGAGTTTTGTGTGGATGAAGCTTTTGAGATTTAGGGAGACCGTGATATGAGAGGAATTAAGGAGACACAAAAGCTCAAGCTTGGGGATGCTCAAGGCATCCCAAGATAATATTTCAAGAAGTCTCAAGCATCTAAGCTTGGGGATGCCCCGGTTGGCATCCCACCTTTCTTCTTCATCAACTATCGGTTAGTATCGGTTGATCCTAAGTTTTTGCTTCTTCACATGATGTTTGCTATTCTTAGATGTCATTTTATTTTGTTCTGCTTGCTGTCTGAATTAAGTATCAAGATCTGAAATTCTCAAATGTTAGAGAGTCTTCACATAGTTGCATAATTATTCGACTACTCATTGATCTTCACTTATATCTTTCGGAGTAGTTTGTCATTTGCTCTAGTGCTTCACTTATACCTTTTAGAGCATGGTGGTAGTTTTATTTTGAAGAAATAGATGAACTCTCATGCTTCACTTATATTATTTTGAGAGTCTTAAATATCATGGTAATTTGCTTAAAATCCTAATATGCTAGGTATATAAGATTAATAATAAAATTCTCTTATGAGTGTGTTGAATACTAAGAAAAGTTTGATGCTTGATGATTGTTTTGAGATATGGAGGTCATAATATCAAAGTCGTGCTAGCTGAGTAGTTGTGAATTTGATAAATGCTTGTGTTGAAGTTTGCAAGTCCCGTAGCATGCACGTATGGTAACCATTATGTAACAAATTTGAAACATGAGGTGTTATTTGATTGTCCTCCTTATGAGTGGCGGTCGGGGACGAGCGATGGTCTTTTCCTACCAATCTATCCCCCTAGGAGCATGCGCGTAGTGCCGAGGTTTTTGATGACTTGTAGACTTTTGCAGTAAGTATGTGAGTTCTTTATGACTAATGTTGAGTCCATGGATTATACGCACTCTCACCCTTCCATCCTTTCTAGCCTCTTCGGTACCGTGCATTGCCCTCTCTCACATTGAGAGTTGGCGCAAACTTCGCCGGTGCATCCAAACCCCGTGATATGATACACTCTTTCACACATAAACCTCCTTATATCTTCCTCAAAACAGCCACCATAGCTACCTATTATGGCAATTCCATATCCATTCCGAGATATATTGCCATGCAACTTTCCACCATCCAGTTTATCATGACACATTCATCATTGTCATATTGCTAGCATGATCATGTAGTTGACATAGTATTTGTGGCAAAGCCACCGTTCATAATTCTTTCATACTTGTCACTCTTGATTCGTTGCATATCCCGGGACACCGCCGGAGGCATCCATATAGAGTCATACTTTGTTCTAGTATCGTGTTGTAAATAAATAGAAGTGTGATGATCATCATTCAATAGAGCATTGTCCCAAAAAAAAGAGAAAGGCCAAAGAAAAAAAAGAAGGCCCAAAACAAAGAGAGAAAGGCCAAAGAAAAAAAAGGAAGGCCCCCCAAAAAAAGGGCAATGTTACTATCCTTTTACCACACTTGTGCTTCAAAGTAGCACCATGATCTTCATAGTAGAGAGTCTCTCATGTTATCACTTTCATATACTAGTGGGAATTTTTCATTATAGAACTTGGCTTGTATATTCCAACAATGGGCCTCCTCAAGTGCCCTAGGTCTTCATGAGCAAGCAAGTTGGATGCACACCCACTTAGTTTCTTTTGTTGAGCTTTCATACATTTATAGCTCTAGTGCATCCGTTGCATGGCAATCCCTACTCCTCGCATTAACATCAATCGATGGGCATCTCCATATCCATGGCTCGCGCTCATGTATTGCGTGAAAGTTTATGAGTTTGAGATTACTAAAGTATGAAACAATTGCTTGGCTTGTCATCGGGGTTGTGCATGATGAGAGCATTCTTGTGTGACGAAAATGAAACATGACTAAACTATATGATTTTGTAGGGATAGCTTTCTTTGGCCATGATATTTTGAGAAGACATAATTGCTTTATTAGTATGCTTGAAGTATTATTATTTTTATGTCAATATGAATTTTTGTCTTGAATCTTTCAGATCTGAATATTCATACCACAATTAAGAAGAATTACATTGAAATTACGCCAACTAGGATTCCACATCAAAAATTATCTTTTTATCATTTACCTACTCGAGGACGAGCAGGAGTTAAGCTTGGGGATGCTTGATACGTCTCCAACGTATCTATAATTTTTGATTGCTCCATGCTATATTATCTACTGTTTTGGGCAATACTGGGCTTTATTTTCCACTTCTATATTATTTTTGGGACTAACCTATTAACTGGAGGCCCAGCCCAGATTTGCTGTTTTATGCCTATTTTAGTGTTTCGAAGAAAAGGAATATCAAACGGAGTCGAAACGGAACGAAATCAACTGGAGAAGTTATTTTTGGAAGGAAACCTACCAGATAGACTTGGACCCTACGTCATAAGATGAAGGAGGAGCTCACGAGGGTAGGGGGCGCCCCCTGCCTCGTGGCCCCCCCTTCGGTCCACCGACGTACTCCTTTCACCCATATATACCCACGTATCCTAAAACTTCCAGAACAGAGAATAGATCGGGAGTTCCATCGCCAGAAGCCTCAGTAGCCACTGAAAACCAATCTAGACCCGTTTTGGCACCCTGCCAGAGGGGGTAATCCTTCTCCGGTGACCATCTTCATCATCCCGGTGCTCTCCATGACAAGGAGGGAGTAGTTCTCCCTCGGGGCTGAGGGTGTGTACTAGTAGCTATGTGTTTGATCTCTCTCTCTCGTGTTCTTGATTTGGCACGATCTTGATGTATCGCGAGCTTTGCTATTATAGTTGGATCTTATGTTTCTCCTCCCCCTCTACTCTCTTGTAATGAATTGAGTTTTCCCTTTGGAGTTATCTTATCGGATTGAGTCTTTAAAGATTTGAGAACACTTGATGTATGTCTTGCCGTGGATATCTGTGGTGACAATGGGATATCACGTGATTCACTTGATGTATGTTTTGGTGACCAACTTGCGGGTTCCTCCCATGAACCTATGCATAGGGGTTGGCACACATTTTCGTCATGATTCTTCAGTAGAACTTTGGGGCACTCTTTGAGGTCCTTTGTGTTGGTTGAATAGATGAATCTGAGATTGTGTGATGCATATCGTATAATCATACCCACGGATACTTGAGGTGACATTGGAGTATCTAGGTGACATTTGGGTTTTGGTTGATTTGTGTCTTAAGGTGTTATTCTAGTACGAACTCTAGGGCTGTTTGTGACACTTATAGGAATAGCCCAACGGATTGATTGGAAAGAATAACTTTGAGGTGGTTTCGTACCCTACCATAATCTCTTCGTTCGTTCTCCGCTATTAGTGACTTTGGAGTGACTCTTTGTTGCATGTTGAGGGAAAGTTATGTGATCCAATTATGTTATTATTGTTGAGAGGACTTGCACTAGCGAAAGTATGAACCCTAGGCCTTGTTTCAACGCATTGCAATACCGTTTACGCTCACTTTTATCATTAGTTACCTTGCTGTTTTTATATTTTCAGATTATAAAAACAATTATCTACTATCCATATACCACTTGTATCACCATCTCTTCGCCGAACTAGTGCACCTATACAATTTACCATTGTATTGGGTGTGTTGGGGACACAAGAGACTCTTTGTTATTTGGTTGCAGGGTTGCTTGAGAGAGACCATCTTCATCCTACGCCTCCTATGGATTGATAAACCTTAAGCCTCTGCGCTTGGAGGCCCAACAACGTCTACAAGAAGAAGGTTGTGTAGTAGACATCACATGTGATGAATGAAAACATAGCTCCAAGTGAGGTTACCGATAATGTTGGAAACGAAAGAGGGGATGCCTTCCGAGGCATCCCCAAGCTTAGTTTCATGGTTATTCCTTGAATATTACCTTGGGGTGCCTTGGGCATCCCCAATCTTAGGGTCTTGTCACTCCTTATTCTCCTCATATCGACATCTCACCCAAAACTTGAAAACTTCAATCACACAAAACTTAACGGAACTTTGTGAGATAGGTTAGTATGATAAAGAGCAAACCATTTCACTTTTGGTACTGTCAAAGACAAGATTCATAATTGTTTCCACATAGTTCCTAATGTATCATATCATTTCCACAATTTTTATTGAGCAATATAAGCCATAGAAACTAGAAAATAAGCAAACTATGCATTGAAAACAGAATCTGTCAAAAACAGAACAGTCTGTAGTAATCTGTACTCCAACCATACTTCTGCTAGTCCAAAAATTCTGAAAAATTAGGAAAACCTGGGAAATTTGTCTATTAATCTTCTTCAAAAAGAATCAGCATTTTATCGCTCTTCTGTTAAGAACGAGAATTGTTTTCCTGAGTGTAAACGTTTCTGTTTTTCAGCAAGATCAAATCAGCTATCACCGTAAGTCATCCCAAAGGTCTTACTTGGCACTTTATTGAAACGAAAGCAATAAAACATGATTACTATAGTAGACTAATCATGTGAACACTCAAAAACAGTAGGTAAAAGTGTTGGGTTGTCTCCCAACAAGCGCTTTTCTTTAATGCCTTTTAGCTAGGCATGATGATTTTAATGATGCTCGCATGAAAGATAAGAATTGAAACATAAAGAGAGCATCATGAATCATAAGTTCCTCTCTCATAATAATTTTTAGTAGCAACATGAATAGATTCATCAATATAACCATCACATAAAGCATCCTTTTAATGATCCAAAAGCATAGAAAATTTATTACTCTCCATATAAGCAATTATATTCTCATTAATAATAGTGGGAGTATCATAGGAAACTCGAATACTATAAATTGTTCCCACATTAAAAGAGTAATGTTTTGTAAAAGGATATTCAAAATTATGACAATAATTATCACTACTTTTAATAACATAAGTGTCATCACAATAATCATCATACGTGGGAGGCATGCAATCATCATAGCAAATTTGATAATTCAAGGTAAGGGGACCAAAAAGATCATCTTCATTAAGCATAGCATCCCCAAGCTTGGGACAAACATTAATTGCAGTAAATAAATCCTCAAACATGTCATTCTCATCAAACATAGCATCCCCAAGCTTGTGGCTTGGCATATCATAAGCATAATCATTATCATCATTAATAGTATGAATAGCACCAACGGTATAACAATTGCTATCATCATAATTTCCCAAGTTGGTGCCAAAAAGATTTCCAAGATTATAAGAAGTATCATTATCTTCCCAATCATAATCATCACAACAATCAATAGGCATAACAAAATCATCATCAATAGTGCTCTCGGACATTGTGCCATAGGACATAGAAGCAATATCATCATCAAGTGCATCATCCTCCACAATTATTTTTGATTCATTTTCATGAGGCACAGCAATAATAGGAGCAACACTATTTGGGAGAGATACATTTTTACCTCTATTCTTTCTTCTTCTTTTCTTCTTCTTCACCACATCATGTGTGGGTTTAATTAATTTTTTCAAGCTTCTTATCGATGAGATTGGTTGAATAGGGAGCTCCTCCTCGTCACCTATTTCATCATGAGAGACAATAGGAGGGAAAGTGGAAATCTTTACCCTTTCATTAGTATTCCTTTTATATTCTATTGGTTTTCCCATCTTTCTATAGTTGGAAATATAAGCATTCTCATTGCAATTTACCATGCAAAACATATAGATATTTTTTAGTTTAGTTTCAACGTCGTCCGTGAGAATGAATACTTGATACGTCTATTTTGCATCATGCTTTTATATCGAAACTCATTGCATTATGAGCTTTTATTACACATTATGTCACAATACTTATGCCTTTTCTCTCTTATTTTACAAGGTTTACATGAAGAGGGGGAATGCCGGCAGCTGGAATTCTGGGCAGGAAAAGGAGCAATTATTAGAGACCTATTCTGCACATCACCAAAAGTCCTGAAACTCCATGGGAATTATTTTCAGAATATATAAAAAATATTGGGCGAAAGAAGTACCAGAGGGGGGCCACCCACCGTCCACGAGGGTGGGGGCGCCCCCTACCCCCTTGGGTGTGCCCCCCTGCCTCGCAGGCCCCCTGGTGGCCCTTTGATGCCCATCTTTGGCTATATGGAGTCTTTCATCGAGGAAAAAATCATAATCAAGCTCACGGGATGAAACTCCGCCGCCATGAGGCGGAACCTTGGCGGAACCAATCTAGGGCTCCGGCGGAGCTGTTCTGCCGGGGAAACTTCCCTCCGGGAGGGGGAAATCATCACCATCGTCATCACCAATGATCCTCTCATCGGGAGGGGGTCAATCTCCATCAACATCTTCTCCAACACTGAGGGAGTCCTAGATTAGGGGGTCTCCGGACAGCCGGACTATATCCTTTGGCCGCACTGTTGGACTATGAAGATACAAGATTGAAGACTTCGTCCCGTGTCCGGATGGGACTCTACTTGGCATGGAAGGCAAGCTAGGCAATATAGATATGTATATCTCCTCCCTTGTAACCGACCTTGTGTAACCCTAGCCCCCTCCGGTGTCTATATAAACCGGAGGGTTTAGTCCGTAGGACAACATATACAATCATACCATAGGCTAGCTTCTAGGGTTTACCCTCTACGATCTCGTGGTAGACCAACTCTTGTAATACTCATATCATCAAGAACAATCAAGCAGTACGTAGGGTATTACCTCCATCAAGAGGGCCCGAACCTGGGTAAACATCGTGTCCCCTGCTTCATGTTACCATCCTCCTTAGACGCATAGTTCGGGACCCCCTGTCCGAGATCCGCCGATTTTGACACCGACATCGGTGCTTTCACTGAGAGTTCCACTGTGTCGTCATTGTAAAGGGCGATGGCTCGTCTCATTGTCAAAGACAACATCACATCTGGGGGAGCCCTGGCTGCAAGCCAAAATCTCCGACTAGGCGGCTTCGTCATGACCGCCCGCTCGGCCGCTGCGCCAACAATGACTTCTCGGGTCATCGAAAACAGCCTCCACATCAGCTCAAAATTCGCCGAACAGATGGATCCAATGGAGCTCTCCTCTTTGAACGAGCTCTTGGATCGCATCGCTGCTCTGGGAGTCGCTATGGACTACGATCGGATCAGGCTTAAACCCGACCAAAGGGAGATTAACTCTCCACCGGTCACCCATCAAATAGCGGTGGTGGAGGAACAATGCGGCGTTTCTCCCTCTATCCTGAGGATGAACTATGTCTGGATTCCCGAGCTCTCCGAGCCAGATACTCGCTCACGGGAGGACATCTCCCTAACCCTGAACCTGGAGTCAGGTCGCATACCGAACCCGCGGAGCAACATCCCGGAGTCCAAACTTCCAAGATCGGAAACTCCCCCACCCTGGGATCTCAAATTGGGTCATGGACTGGACTTAAATCCACCCACCCACCCAGATACAAATGATCTTTCCCACATTAGACAAGCGCCCCAAGAGACAGTACATCACTATCGGGCCAGATTCCTCCTTGTAATGAACAAGGTCAAGGATTGTCGCGAGGAAGACGCAATTTCGTTCTTTTGCAACAATTTCATGGACAAGGGGATCCTCAACGCCATAAGTCACCGTGACATTGCACACTTCGCCGACTTGGCGGCCATAGTACGAAAATACTGTGTGATGGAAAGCGCCTGGAAAACCCAAACACAATTCTGGGATAATCCGGCCCTAACAAAACCCCCAGTCCGAACTAAAAGGGTGCACCCTCATAAGTCGCCTGACTCAATTATAAAGAAACAAAATCCCACTACAGGGCGTGGAACCGTATTGGAGGGATGGCTTAACGGGCCCTGCAAAATTCATAGTACAGCGGATGCCATACCAACACATAGCCTTAGAGCATGTTGGGTACTCCAGCAGGTGGCCAATAGCGGTGAGGATCTCCTCATCCAAAACACCCCAGAACACCTCCCCGGGGATCACAATACAGTACTGATAGTCTTCGAGACATTCGCCTCAAATAATAGGCGTAAGCGAGTACTCCGCAGCCTTGCCGAAGTCTTCCACGTAGAAGCAACAAATCCATGGAGCGACACGGCTGTAACCTTCAATGCCAGTGATGAACCTCAATTCCGAACAACCCGAGCACCAACTGCTTTGGTCCTTAGTCCAATTGTGGACGGCTTTCGGCTCACTAAAGTGCTCATGGACGGTGGCAGCGGATTAAACCTCATTTACGAGGAGACCCTTCAAAAAATGGGAATAGACAACAACTGTATAGAGCAAAGCAGCACGATCTTCCGAGGAATTGTCCCTAGTCGGGAGGCAAGTTGCGCTAGGAAAATCACACTAGATGTGGTATTCGGCACTCCGGAGAATTACAGGTCCGAAGAAATCACATTCCAAGTGGCCCCGTTCAGTAGCGGATACCACGCCCTTCTAGGGCGGGAGGCATTCACGATTTTCCGAGCCATACCCCATTACGGGTAAATGAAGCTCAAAATGCCCGGACCCAATGGAACCATCACTCTAGCTAGTGATCCGGACTTAGCACTCCGCACCAAGAACAAAACAGCCGCACTGGCCCTCGAGGCATTATCCGAAGCCCTTGTGGAGGAGGAGTTAACCGCGCTGTGCTCCACAGTGGACAGGGACGATGTGATACTAGACAAAAGATCCAAGTCCACCTCCTTTAAACCAGCGGACGAAATAGTCAAATTCCAAGTCCATCCAACGGATCACACAAAAACAGCATCCATCGGAGCACAGTTAAACCCCACTGTAGACGCCGCACTACGGGAGTTCCTGCGTGAGAATTGGGACATATTCGCCTGGCATCCTTCAGACATGCCAGGAATCCCACGCAGATTGGCCAAGCATAGCCTCAACATTCTAAAAGGATTCAAGCCGGTTAAGCAGACTCTTCGGCATTTCTCTGAACCTAAGCAACAAGCCATGGGAGAGGAGCTAGCCAAGCTACTGGAGGCCGGATTCATTAGAGAAATAAAACATCCGGATTGGCTAGCCAACCTGGTGATGGTACCAAAGAAGGACAAATCCTGGCGCCTATGCGTCGACTTCAAGGACCTTAATAAGGCTTGCCCAAAGGATCCCTTCCCTCTCCCTCGCATCGATCAAATCATCGACGCTATTGCAGGACATGAATCATTGTGCTTCCTCGACGCATACTTCCGTTACCACCAGGTTAAGATGACAGAGTCCAATCAAGCTGCAACGGCATTTATCACTCCATACGGCCCCTTATGTTTTAACACAATGCCCTTTGGGCTCAAAAACGCCGGCGCAACATATCAGCGCATGATTCAGACATGTCTGGAAAAGCAGATCGGCAAGACAGTGGAGGCATACGTAGACGATGTGGTCATTAAAACCAGACATGTCGACTCCTTAATAGACGACTTGAGGCTCACGTTCAACAATCTCCGAACATACGACATTAAGCTCAATCCGGAAAAATGCGTTTTCGGCGTACCCGCCGAAAAGCTCCTGGGCTTTATAGTCTCCAGCAGAGGAATTGAAGCAAATTCGGCCAAAATCTGGGCCCTGTCGCAGTTGGCTATCCCAACTGACCTCAAGCAAATCCAGAAGTTAACTGGATGTGTGGCGGCTTTAAGCCGCTTTATCTCCCGACTAGGAGAAAAGGCACTCCCCCTTTATTGCCTTCTTCGGTGCACCGAACACTTCGAGTGGACGGACGCAGCCACGGCCGGACTAGAGGAAATAAAAGCCATCCTGGCCACCAACCCAATCTTGGCCGCGCTAGATGTTGGTGAACCAATGCTATTATATATAGCGGCAACTCACCAAGTTGTAAGTGCAGTGCTCGTCGTCGAACGAGAGATGGATGGACATAAATTCCCACTTCAAAAGCCGGTATGTTATGTATCCACCGTCCTCACTCCATGCAAATCATGGTACCCACATTATCAAAAGATAGCATACGCGGTTTTCATGGCATCTCAGAAATTACGACACTACTTTCAAGAGTGTTCAATTACGGTGGCCTCCGAAGTACCACTCAACGACATAATAAACAACCGCGATGCCACGGGCCGGATTGCCAAATGGGCTATCGAGCTCCTCCTGTTCGACATAACATATAAACCACGGCAAGCCATTAAGTCGCAAGTACTGGCCGATTTCGTAGCTGAATGGACAGAAGCCGAACTCCCTAAAGAGTACGACGCATACTCCAATTGGATCATGCACTTCGACGGCTCTAAAATGCTGGCTGGTCTGGGGGCTGGCGTCGTCCTGACGTCCCCCACAAGCGATACAGTGCAATACGTACTCCAAATACTATATACAGACTCCAATAATGCAGCCGAATACGAGGCCCTATTACACGGTCTCCGGATGGCAGTCTCCATGGGCATTCAACGCCTGGAGGTGCGTGGGGACTCAAACCTCGCAATATCTCAAATAAATGGAGACTTCGATGCCAAGGATCCGAAAATGGCAGCATATCACAACGCCGTCCGCAAAATTTCATCTCGGTTCGAGGGGCTTTAATTCCACCATGTGGCTCGGGAAAACAACCAGGCGGCGGACATCCTCATCCTAGAAAAACTGTTTAAACCATCCGTGGTATGGGAAGGGGACACCGGCAACAATAGTCCGGACCCGGCCACAACCCCAGATACCGAACACTCTGACACAATCGGAGGCTCTGCCATCGAAATAACACCTTCAGCCCATGTAATAATGGCCGTCATCGCCCCGTGGACAGAACCATTCCTGGCCTACCTAACCAGGCAGGAACTACCCGAGGACCAAAATGAGGCACGCTACATAGTGCAGCGATCTAAAGCCTAGAAGGTCCACGAGGGAGAGCTTTATAAGAAAAGCACTACTAGAGTCCTTCAAAGGTGCATCTCCGAAGAGGAAGGGCGTAAGCTTTTGGCAGAAATCCATGCCGGACTCGGCGGCCATCACGCCGCAGCCCGGGCCCTTGTAAGCAAGGCCTTCCGTACATGTTTCTATTGGCCGACGGCCCGGGCAGATGCGCAGCATCTGGTCCAGCATTGCGTCGGTTGCCAGCTATTTGCAAACCAAAGCCATATGCCGCCTACCGCTCTCCAAACAATCCCCATTACTTGGCCCTTTGCGGTCTGGGGGCTTGATATGGTCGGACCCCTTAAAGGGGGAACCCATAAGAAAAAATACTTACTGGTCATGGTGGATAAATTCACCAAATGGATAGAAGCCAAACCTATCAAAACGGCTGAATCCAGACCGGTGATAGACTTCATATCCGGGGTCATACACCATTATGGCGTCCCCCACAGCATCATCACTGACAACGACACGAACTTTACATCCGACGAGGTGAAACTTTGGTGCAGCAACATGGGCATCAAGCTCGATTATGCTTCTGTCTATCACCCACAAACTAACGGTCAAGTCGAGTGAGCGAATGGTCTTATCATGAGCGGCATTAAACCTAGATTAGTGCGATCCTTAAAAGAGTCAAACACGCACTGGGTAGAGGAGCTTGAATCCATACTATGGGGGCTGCGGACCACGCCGAATCGCACTACCGGATACACATCATTCTTTATGTTGTACGATGTAGAGGCGGTTCTGCCTTGCGACATAATTCATGACTCACCTCGAGTGCGCATGTACGAAGAAAAAGAGGCCGAGCTCGATCGGTAGGACAGTTTGGACGCCCTGGAGGAGGCGTGCGACATGGCAAAGGCCCGTTCCGCATTCTATCAGCAACATGCTCGAAGGTATCAAAGCAGAGAAGTACGGGCCAAAACCTATAACGTTGGCGAACTAGTTCTACGCCTGCCGGAGAAGAAAAAGAACAAACTCATGCCCAAATGGGAGGGTCCCTTCATTATTGACCAGGTTCTGACCGGTGGAGCGTACCGGCTGCGGGATGCATCGGATAATCGACTCGAGCCAAACCCATGGAATGCAGCCAGACTCCGAAGATTCTACGCCTAGCGCCGAACTCTATGTTCGTCTCCTCACCTCCGTCAATTTTTTTTGCATATCTGTCTTTTCTCTCTTTCTCCCTTTTTACTCTCTTCAAGGCCCTTAAAGGCTATACTTGTGTCCCGGTTACAAAATCTTGACGTGCTAACCGCGCTCATTATACCTGGGGGCTTCTTATACAGAAGCTTAATCTAACTATTTTCCTGGGCTTTACGTCCCATACATGTGTTATTCTTCCGCATGTACCTTTTTTCGCCATTATATGCATCGATATGACTTAAGTTTTGGCCAAGCCAGGTTGCCTGGCTCTTGTATTTATGCCCTACGTTCCCGTTAATTCGGCTAGGGCATAAGGGGAGCACCTCTGCGATTGTTACTGCCAGGTCAGCCGGATGTGTACCTCAGACTGGGTAAAGCCGAAAGCTAGCATTCTTAAGGGAATATTCGGTCAGTGAATAAAAGATGACTTTTATCTAATTTGAAACATGCCCCCAGGTGTTTATATCCCGTGTCTCTTTTCGCAGTTCGGACATGCACATTAGGGCATGCGTACCCAGGGAAAGGAACCCATGACAAATGATTTACATACCCATGTACTATAACATAACTAGTTGGGTACTTGTCTCCATGCATACCCCGGTTTTTACATAACCGAGCAGGTATTCGGATACACTCCGGACTATCGGGTCCAGAGGTCGAAGCGAAAAGGTCCGCCATGACAAATGATTTACAATTCGGCTAGGGACATTACATATGTCACTTGAATTACATAGTCGCTAAGACTGATTCAATTCTTCTTCTATACCTTCCAATAGGCTGTCTAGCCTACAATCCTGTTGGGAATACTTTGAGGCTAATTCTACTTGATCATACACTAAACTGACGGGGATCTCTTTCCCATCAGGCCCCACAGGTCTGACCTCGGCCATGTGGTTCGGGTCCGCTTTGGTATAGTGCTCTTCACCATAGCCAAGGCTTCCTTCGCACCTTGTCGGCAGGTGGATATCTTCCATAATTGGAAGCGCCGCCGCACTCCCTTGAGCTTCTCTATAAGCTCCCCTATGCCTCCGGGCGGGGACGCGGATGGCCACAAGGCTTGGGCAATACCCTGCATCACCTGCCGAACTTGTTCGTGCAATCGTGAGAGCTCTGATAGAAGATCGCCCGAAGACCCGGGCATCTCCTCCGCGGGACGACCCGTCAGCATACCTGCAGACATAACTCTGTTAGCCGGCTTCTTCGCCGAACTCCTTTAAAAGTTCGTTCAAGCACTTTCTAAAAATGCCGCGCCGAAGCCGTTTATTCTCCTTCACGGAGTCCGCAAGCTGGGCTCGGACATCTTTCAGTTCCACTCCCAGCCGGATATTGGCGTCTTGGAGATCATTTTTCTCCTGCCTGACTCGGGTAAGCACACGCTCACCAGCATTTAGCTGTCGATCAACACGTGCCACATTCACCACTACGGCCTCCGGACTCACTCCGGGGTCACCTGCAACATCTATTGTTAGATTTGCATACATGTCGCATACTACCTGGTACCTGTTTTCTTTGCAAGGGAAACAGGTGTTACCAGAGGGACCCTTCTCGGACTCCCTCAACGCGGCAACAGCGGCCCCTAGCTGGGCCTTGCACTCTTCCAGCTCTTGAGACAATTGGGAATTCTTCTCCGTAAGAACCTACTCAAATAAGTGATCCTTAAATCAGTTGTGTCAACTATTTCAAGTCTCAGGGGCTACTAATAAATATAATCGTCATATTTACTTACCCGTATATCCCTTACATACTGATCCGTGGCTCTGGCTAGACCATTTTGAGCAGCACGGATGTACGCGTCTCCAGAATTAAAGGCATCAAATGCCTCTGGTGCGAAACAAGCGTCACGGAGTACGGCCCGGCGACGCTTGTGATTCATGGCGCTCTCCACTTCAGAATTCGTAGCGGATAGTCTGTCCGCATCCTCTGTAGGAGGAACATCCGGCATCTGCCTCGCGTTAGCTTCCGCCTCTATGTCCGGCTCTAGAGCCCGACTAGTCGAGGCGTGATCGACAGCCTCTCCGGATATAGTACGGCAGGCGTTTTTTCTAGGAAACACGGATGTTGTTATATTTTAAGCAAGATGACAACCACGGAATGAGGTTTTGTGTTATACCTCAGTGCTGGCGTCTCTGTCCTGACCACCTTCCTTTTTTGCCTACCCGGCTTTGGTGCCTCTTGCTGGCGAGTTGCTGCAGGTTCGGCACAGCGTCCCGAAGGCCTTCCCTGTAAGACACCATACGTGTACGGTAGGTGAAGTGCATAAAAGGGGATCATTTTTTGGGAGTTGGGACTTTGGTTTTTCTTATGTGCGACGCAGGGAGTAGTCCCGGATAGTCGGCCGTTACGGCCACCATGGCGTCATCGTGACTCAGTTGATATAATTGCCTGTCTATCAGCTCCATGAATATGTCCGGATCCTCTTCAAGTCCGGGATCAAGGGCCCGGTCAGGGTCCTCGGGTTGTGGAACTGGGCTGTTGACCTCCTTTATCGCTTTTCGCAGTTCCTGTCGTGAAATGGCAAGGTGAGTACCTATGATGAAGAGTGCGGGAAGGTTGAGAGTGAAAAGGGTACAACTCACCCAGCTTGGAGGGTTGTACATGGAGAATCCGTCCCATGGTTTAATGTGGATGAACTCCTCTTCCTCTCCCTTGAACAACTCGGACAGAACTTTTGCTAAAGCAGCAGGTGAGTCCGGTCCCTTGCGCCCGCAACGGGTGGCATTGTCTTCCCCGTTAAAACACCACAGGGGGTGCCCTCGATATTGAAGTGGTTGCACCCCCCGCATTATGCATATTGACATAACCTCGATTATTGCCAACCCTGATTGAGCCAGCACTTTTATCCGGTTCATTAGATAAAGGACTTCTCTGTTATCTTCCTCCTGGGGGCTCCGTGGGCGCCAACTTTGACGTTTCTCCAGAGGAGCATTGTCGAACTCAGGAAGACCTTGCCGAACAGGGTCTGGAAGAGGGACATCCTCCATGTAAAACCACTCCAAAGGCCAGTCTTCGGACGTCTTCTTTGGAGTACCGGACGGGTATCCGGTCTCGGCGATGCACCATATTTCAGCTCCGCCCACTTGATAAAGTGACCCCTTCTGTGTGCGGGGCACAAGGCATAATAGCCTTTTCCATGGCTCGAAATGAGCCTCGCAGCCCAAAAACAGCTCGCAAATGGCAACATAGCTGGCGATGTGTAATATGGAAGCGGGGGTGAAATTATTCAACTAGAGGCCATAAAAATCCAGGAGTCCGCGGAGGAACGGATGAATTGAAAATCCGAGTCCCCTTAGTAAGTAAGGGACAAGGCATACCCGCCCCCCTTGGAGGGATTGGGGAAGCTCTCTGCTTGCTCCCTGCCATTATAAGTGGCGAGCCCGGCTCGGACGGGGACCATATACGCCGGAGGGAGAAATCCCTGGGTCTGCAACTCTACTAATCGGCCGTGCGGGACGGAACACTTCTCCCAATCACCGGGCTTTGGGCTACGGGAGCGAGAGGAGGAGCTGCGGTGGCTGGCCATGATGGAATGGATTTTTCTGAGAGGGCTCCGATGGATTCTTGCTGTGGGAGGATGCTGTGGATTGGATCTAGGAATCCCCATCCGTTTAATAGACGATTTGTTCACTTGGCTAGGGGGCGAATGTGAAAACGCCCTGGCCCTCGCATTCGCTCGACATGTGGAAGATAGCCCTTATTGGGTGCAGAAGCCAAGAAGTCCAACATTTATGGAAGCCAAACACTACTTAACAGATATTCAAGATTTGGAGAAGAACCTGCCTTGCAATGCCAAAGATCATACTGCGCGCCGGACTCAACGTCATTGAAGCCTGGTTCGGGGGCTACTGGGGGAGTCCTGGATTAGGGGGTCTCCGGACAGCCGGACTATATCCTTTGGCCGGACTGTTTGACCATGAAGATACAATATTTAAGACTTCGTCCCCTGTCCGGATGAGACTCTACTTGGCATGGAAGGCAAGCTAGGCAATACGGATATGTATATCTCCTCCCTTGTAACCGACCTTGTGTAACCCTAGCCCCCTCCGGTGTCTATATAAACCGGAGGGTTTAGTCCGTAGGAGAATATATACAATCATACCATAGGCTAGCTTCTAGGGTTTAGCCTCTATGATCTCTTGGTAGACCAACTCTTGTAATACTCATATCATCAAGAACAATCAAGCAGGATGTAGGGTATTACCTCCATCAAGATGGCCCGAACCTGGGTAAACATCGTGTCCCCTGCTTCCTGTTACCATCCGCCTTAGACACATAGTTCGGGACCCCCTGCCCGAGATCCGCCGGTTTTGACACCGACAAGCACCATCTCATCTCAAACCCTAGTTCATCTCTTGTATCCAATCTTTGTATCCAAACCTCAGATTGGTACCTGTGGGTTGCTAGTAGTGTTGATTACTCCTTGTAGTTGATGCTAGTTGGTTTACTTGGTGGAAGATCATATGTTCAGATCCATTATGCATATTAATACCCCTCTAATTATGAATATGAATATGCTTTGTGAGTAGTTACGTTTGTTCCTGAGGACATGGGAGAAGTCTTGCTATAAGTAGTCATGTGAATTTGGTATTCGTTCGATATTTTGATGAGATGTATGTTGTCTTTCCTCTATTGGTGTCATGTTACCCGTTACCCGTTACCCGTTACAAATTACCTTATCACAAAACTATCTGTTACCGATAATTTCAGTGCTTGCAGAGAATACCTTGCTAAAAACCGCTTATCATTTCCTTCTGCTCCTTGTTGGGTTCGACAATCTTACTTATCGAAAAGGCTATGATAGATCCCCTACACTTGTGGGTCATCAATACTCTTTTCTGGCGCCATTTCCGGGGAGTGAACGCCTTTGGTAGGTGGAATTTGGTAAGGAAAAATTTATATAGTGTGCTGAAATTTACTGTCACTTGTTACTATGGAACATAATCCTTGGTGGGGCTTGTTCAAGGTATCTTCACCCCGACCAGTAGAGCAAAGAGTTGCTCCTCAACCTACTGAACCTACTGAAAATGTTTACTTTGAAATTCCTTCGGGTATGATAGAGAAACTGCTAGCTAATCCTTTCACATGTGATGGAACATTACATCCCGATTTGCACCTAATCTATGTGGATGAAGTTTGTGGATTATTTAAGCTTGCAGGTATGCCCGAGGATGTTATCAAGAAGGTCTTCCCTTTATCTTTGAAGGGATAGGCATTGACATGGTTTAGGCTATGTGATGATATGGGATCATGGAACTACAACCGATTGAAATTGGAATTTCATCAGAAGTTTTATCCTATGCATCTTGTTCATCGTGATCGTAATTATATATATAATTTTTGGCCTCGCAAAGGGGAAAGCATCGCTCAAGATTGGGGTAGGCTTAAGTCAATGTTATATTCATGCCCCAATCATGAGCTCTCAAAAGAAATGATTATCCAAAAAATTTATGCTCGGCTTCCTCTTAGTAATCGCTCCATGCTCGATACTTCTTATACTGGATCTTTTATGATGAAGACTATTGAATTCAAATGGGATTTATTGGAAAGAATTCAACGCAACTATGAAGATTGGGACCTCGACGAAGGTAAGGAGTCAGGTATAACACCTAAGTTTGATTGTGTTAAATCTTCTATGGATACCAATGCTTTTCATGAATTTGGCACTAAATATGGACTTGACTCTGAGATAGTAGCTTCTTTCTGTGAATCCTTTGCTACTCATTATGATCTCCTTAAGGAGAAGTGGTTTAAATATAATGCTCCCATTGAAGTAAAAGTAGTTGCACCTATTAAAGTTGAAGAAAATACTATCACTGTCGGAGTAATTGGACACGGATACCCCGAAGACGGCAAGATGATATTTCAAGACATTGGGGCTGGCAAAGCCCCTCAGTCCGACTGCCCGACCGCTTCCGCCGGCTCCCCAGCCGGCTGCCGACTGCGCCAACCAGCCGGCTGCCGACTGCATCCCGACACCGACAAGACCCCGACGTGGCGGCCATACCGCGGACGAGACGGCTGTACCTTGATGCCATCCTGTATAGTGTCACTTGTCCCCTGGCACTATTTATGAAGTGACCCAGGGGACAAGCATGACACCCCACCATACCCCCTTGCTTCCATGCCACCACATAGCTTACATGCTAAGCTAGCCATGCCTATATAAGGCACACACCCATCCATCCATCCACACACACAGACGCATGAGTTCACACATATCCATTCGGCCATAGGCCATGGGCATAGCCGGCCACTAGAGCATGTCTCATGCAGGCATACACCAAGTCAGATACCCATGGTACTGATCTCAGATACAGCTTCAGGAGCACTTTGTACTAGATATATCAGATACACTCAGACATGCAGTAGTAGGAGTATTATCTCTCCGGAGAGCTCCGAAGCTGGGTAAACCACCGCATGCTACTCGCATACCCGCTCCCGGGCCTATCAGCAGCAGTCTTACCCACACACTAAGCCCTTGTGGCATCTGTCGACTCGCAAGCCCCCCGTGAGAAATACCCCGACAGTTGGCGCCCACCGTGGGGCGATACTACTACTACGCTACCACGCTGCTGCTGGTTTCGCTGTCCGGGCGGGACCCTTTTTTCTTCATCACCTTCGCCGCGGCGTTGCGCCATCTCTCTGGTAGCGCTCGGGGGCTCGACATCGACCCGCCCCCAGAGCGACCGCGAGGGGTGGTGCGTCCTCGCCGTCGGCCTCTTCGTCTTCACCACCGCGGCGTCGCGCCACCTCTCCGATAGCGGTCGGGGGCTCGACATCGACATGCCCCCGGAATGGCCGTGAGGGGCGGCGTGACCTCGCCAACGGCCTTGCCTCCTTCACCACCACCGCAACGCCGACCACCCGTCCGCACGCGCCACGCGCGGGGCCTTGTTTCGGTTGGCGGTGTCCATCCACGCGCCGTTCGCGTATGCTTTCCACCGTGTTGCGCCTTGCTCCGGCCGACACGCGCTGGCTCCTCCATATATCATCTATGCTAGCTAGCTAGACCGAAGTCAAACAATGGTCAATCTATGGCCATACACTCCTTGTACACTAGCTTGATGCAAATCATACACAACCCGGATAATCCCCGTACCATGGTCAGATAATAGCCATATGGTAGTCAGACGATTGCCGTATACTGCTGATACACATCCCAGACATTGGGTACGCACGCACCTCTGCTCATCCTCTTGTGCGTCGTCGCCCCTGCGCTTTGGCTGTCCTTCCACGAGAGTTGGCGTGGCTCCTCGCTGGCCGATGCAGCCCGCGGAGCCCCCGCGCGTTGATCCGTTTCCTGCGTCGGCGCCCCCGTGCGCTGGCCCGGCCGGGTGCTCCTCGCCTAGTACCCCGCTGCACTCGCCAGCCGCCGGGTCCGCGTTGCTCCTCATCTCCGCCACGCCCTGCGCTCAGCCGCCCCCACACTCGGATGTGCTCCTCCGGCTCCGTGCCCGCGCCTCGGCATCCGGCCTTGCCTGCACGGCCGGCTTCTCCGTCCCCGTGCCGGCGCGCCACTCCCGTTCTGCCTTGCGCGCGCTCGCAGTCGGGCTCGCCCGCGTCCACGCGCCTGGCCCGGCTGGCCGCTGCCGCGCTCTGCCTCCTCCCCGCGGGCTGGCTGCCGGCTGCGCCTCATCGCCTCCCCACACCAGCTCCGTGCCCGGCTGCGCCACTCCCCTCCGCCTGCGTGCGCCCCTGTGGCCGCCTGCTCCGCCCCCGGGTCGCCCCGTGGCCGCCTGCTCCGCATCCGGGTCACCGTGCCGGCCTGCCGGCTTCCCCGCCTCCCGGCCTGACGGCTCCGCCTTCCCGGGCCGCCTGCCCCGCGGCTGGGGACGGGCGCCCCTGCCGCCTCCGGCCATCCGGCTCCCGCGGCCGCCTAGCTCAGCCGGCTCCGCCTTCCCAGGCCGCCTGCCCCGCGGCTGGGGACGGGCGCCCCTGCCGCCTCCGGACATCCGGCTCCCGCGGCCGCCTAGCTCAGCCGGCTACCGCCCCGCCCCGGGCCAGGCTCGGCCTCCAACAGCACCGCGGCGCCGGCCCCGTCGCCCTCCGCCTGCTCCGTCCACGCCACGACACCGAGCGCGCCTCCCCTCCCACTTGCTCCTCCGCCTGGGGCCGCGTGCCCGCGATGGCCCGGTCGTCTGCGTCGCATTCCGTGGGTAGGCCGGCCTCCTACAGCCACTCCTCCTCGCGTGAGCTGCTGCTGTCCGGCTCCCTCCGCCTCCCGCGCGACCCGGCCGGCCGGCTCCCGCGCTCATCGGTTTCCCTGGAACCCGGCCCCGTGCCGGCTCGGCCTCGCCGCCTCCAGCCGCCAACCCGGCGACCCGGCGCTTGGCCGGCTCCGCCTCGCATCTTGGCCACCTCTCCGTCCCGCGCCACTGCTGGTCCTCTGACGGGCTCGTGCGCGCCGGCCGCTGCCGGGTCCGGCTCCGCCCGTCCTGGCAACCGCGCGGCCGCGTCCCCCGCGACCAGCTCCGCCTTCGCCCTCGCCGGCCCTGCCCCGTGTCGGGCCTCCTCCAGCCGGCCGCGGCTCCGGGCAGCCTCTCGCCCTGCGCGCCTCGCACGCCCGTCCGGCTCCGGGTGGCCGGCTCGCCGCCCCGCCTCCGCCCGCACCCGGCGCGCGCCGTCCGGCCCACGCTGCTCGCTGCTGCCGCCTTCTGCGAGCGGAAAAAGAAAGAAGAAAAGAAAAAAATGTGTGTGTATTCGGCTGCCCAGAGTCGGGTGAAGAAAGGGCCGTGTGCCCACGGCCGGCTTGCTGCAAAATAAAAGAAAAAAAATGCGTCCGACTACCGGATATGCGTCCGACCGTTGGCTACCTGGCTGGCTGCAAAGAGCCTGACTGTCGTGTCGGGGTCCGCCCTTCAGCCGTCTGAAGAAGAAAAAGAAGAAGACAAGGTAGTTGCCGGAAGATCCGGCCCGACTGCTCAGCAGTCGGCCCGAATCTCGGGGGCTATACCCAGCGGGTGCGCTGACGCGCCCCCGCGAGAAAGAAGAAAAGGTAGTTGCCGGAAGATCTGGCCCGACTGCTCAGCAGTCGGCCCGAATCTCGGGGGCTACACCCAGCGGGTGCGCTGACGCGCCCCTGCGAAGATGAAGACAAAGTAGCTGCCGGAAGATCCGGCCAGACTGCTCAGCAGTCAGCCCTACACCCAGCGGGTGCGCCGCCACGCTCCGCGAGCGCCGAGTCGCGCCGGCTGTCTTCAACAACCACGACTACACGAAAATCAATGTGAGCTCCTCACCCGCATATTTTTGCACTACGCAAGCACGGCTAACCCCGAGCGATGCTCGGGGGCTGTCTCCGCATTTTATTACAGTAGCATCACTGTTTGCCCTGGCGCCAGCCAGAGTTGGCCCGGGGGCTGGCCGCTTGGCCTGAGACGTTAGTTCCTGCAGACGGCTTAGTACCATGCGCGGTACCAAAGGCCCAGTCTTAGTCACAGACCGCAGAGCGGCTGCCGACTAGCAAGAGTGAACGCTGGAGGCCACCCACGCGAAAAACGCCCGGGAAGAAAAATGTTCGGGCGACCCGGCCGTTTTCCTTTACAAGTATCTACTCGATTGAATCTGCTCCCAGACTCCGAGTACTGTACACTCCACTTCGCGACTCACTCTCAGCCACAGACTGCAGAGCGGCTGTCCGGCAAGCATGAGCACAAGCCAAAGAGTGGAGGGAACATGAAAAAGATTGAAGGGGGCTCGGACGAAACCGAGTTGGCACCCTCCGCATAAAACTTGCAATACTAAAAGCAAGCATATGATATATTTGCATGGACTAACTTTGTCCTTTTTTATGATCATTTCCATGAACATTTGCCAAAAAACCTCCGCCCAACTTTGCCAAGTTGCCCAGAGGCTTGGGGGCTACTGTCGGAGTAATTGGACACGGATACCCCGAAGACGGCAAGATGATATTTCAAGACATCGGGGCTGGCAAAGCCCCTCAGTCCGACTGCCCGGCCGCTTCCGCCGGCTCCCCAGCCGGCTGCCGACTGCGCCTACCAGCCGGCTGCCGACTGCGCCAACCAGCCGGCTGCCGACTACGCCAACCAGCCGGCTGCCGACTGCAGCCCGACACCGACAAGACCCCAACGTGGCGGCCATACCGCGGACGAGACGGCTGTACCTCGATGCCATCATGTATAGTGTCACTTGTCCCCTGGCACTATTTATGAAGTGACCCAGGGGACAAGCATGACACCCCACCATACCCCCTTGCTCCCATGCCACCACATAGCTTACATGCTAAGCTAGCCATGCCTATATAAGGCACACACCCATCCATCCATCCACACACACAGACGCATGAGTTCACACATATCCATTCGGCCATAGGCCATGGACATAGCCGGCCACTAGAGCATGTCTCATGCAGGCATACACCAAGTCAGATACCCATGGTACTGATCTCAGATACAGCTCCAGGAGCACTTTGTACTAGATATATCAGATACACTCAGACATGCAGCAGTAGGAGTATTATCTCTCCGGAGAGCTCCGAAGCTGGGTAAACCACCGCGTGCTACTCGCATACCCGCTCCCGGGCCTATCAGCAGCAGTCTTACCCACACACTAAGCCCTTGTGGCATCTGTCGACTCGCAAGCCCCCCGTGAGAAATACCCCGACAATCACTTATAATGATCATGTTGTTCCTATTGCTTATATTGAGAAACCGCCTTTCCCTGTTTGAATAAAGGATCATGCTAAAGCTTCAACTATGGTTCGTAAGAGCAATACTAGAACACCTACTCCCTCTGAGCAAATTAAAGTTGAAACTAGTGTTGCCATGGTTAAAGATCTCTTGGCCAATAATATTGATGGGTATGTTATTTACTTCTGTGATGAATCTGCTAGAATTGCTAGACCAGATGCAAAAAATAAACATAGACCTGTTGTAGGCATGCCTGTTATTTCTGTTAAAATAGGAGATCATTGCTACCATAGCTTATGTGATATGTGTGCTAGTGCAAGTGCAATACCTCATTCCTTATACAAAGAAATTATGCATGATATTGCACCTGCTGAGTTAGAAGAAATTGATGTTACAATTAAGCTTGCTAATAGAGATACTATTTCACCCGTTGGGATTGTTAGAGATGTTGAAGTCTTGTGTGGGAAAGTCAAATATCCTGCTAATTTTCTTGTTCTTGGTTCCCCACAAGATGACTTTTGTCCCATTATATTTGGTAGACCCTTCTTGAATACTGTTAATGCTAAGATAGACTACAATAAGGATATTGTTTCTATTGGTTTAGGGGATATGTCTCATGAGTTTAATTTTGCTAAATTTCGTAGACAACCCCATGATAAAGAATTGCCTAGTAAAGATGAAATTATTGGTCTTCCTTCTATTGTCGTACCTCCTAATGATCCTTTAGAACAATATTTGCTAGACCATGAAAATGATATGTTTATGAAAGAAGAAGGGAAATAGATGAAGTATTCTTTAAACAGGGACCTTTTTTGAAACACAACTTGCGTGTTGAAATCCTAGGGGATCATCCTCCACCCAAGGGTGACCCCGTGTTTGAGCTTAAACCTTTACCTGATACTCTTAAATATGCTTATCTTGATCAGAAAGAGATATATCCTGTTATTATTAGTGCTAAACTTTCAGAGCAGGAAGAAAAGAAATTATTGAAAACTCTGAAGAAGCACCATGCTGCTATTGGATATACTCTTGACTATCTTAAGGGCATTAGTCCCACTTTATGCCATCACAAAATAAATTGGAGAAAGACGCTAAACCGGTTGTTGATGACCAACGACGGTTAAATCCTAAGATGAAAGAAGTGGTAAGAAAAGAAATACTAAAGCTTCTGGAGGAAGGTATAATTTATCCCGTTGCTGATAGTCAGTGGGTAAGTCATGTCCATTGTGTACCTAAGAAGGGAGGTATTACTGTTGTTCCTAATGATAAAGATGAATTGATCCCACAAAGAATTATTACAGGTTATAGAATGGTCATTGATTTCCGCAAATTAAATAAAGCTACTAAAAAGGATCATTACCCTTTACCTTTTATTGATCAAATGCTAGAAAGATTATCCAAACATACACATTTTTGCTTTTTAGATGGTTATTCTGGTTTCTCTCAAATACCAGTGTCAAAAGAGGATCAAGAAAAGACAACTTTCACTTACCCTTTCAGTACCTTTGCTTATAGACGTATGCCTTTTGGTTTATGTAATGCACCTGCTACCTTTCAAAGATGTATGCCTGCTATATTCTCTGACTTTTGTGGAAAGATTTTTGAGGTTTTAATGGATGATTTCTTCGTTTACAGAACTTCTTTTGATGATTGCTTAAGCAACCTTGATCGAGTTTTGCAGAGATGTGAAGAAACTAATCTTGTCTTAAATTGGGAGAAGTGCCACTTTATGGTTAATGAAGGTATTGTCTTGGGGCATAAATTTTTTGAAAGAGGTATTGAAGTTGATAAAGCTAAAGTTGATGCTATTGAAAAGATGTCGTGTCCTAAGGATATTAAAGGTATAAGAAGCTTCATTGGTCATGTCAGTTTTTATAGGAGGTTCATTAAGGACTTCTCTAAAATTTCTCGGCCTCTCACTAATCTCTTACAAAAAGATGTTCCTTTTGTCTTTGATGATGAATGTGTAGAAGCATTTGAAATACTTGAGAAAGCTTTGATTTCTGCACCTATTGTTCAGCCTCCTGATTGGAATTAACCCTTTGAAATCATGTGTGATGCTAGTGATTATGCTGTAGGGGCTTTTTTAGGACAAAGAGTTGATAAGAAATTAAATGTTATTCAATATGCTAGTAAAAATCTAGACAATGCTCAAAGAAATTATGCTACTACTGAAAAAGAATTTTTAGCAGTTGTATTTGCTTGTGATAAGTTCAGACCTTATATAGTTGATTCTAAAGTAACTGTTCACACCAATCATGCTGCTATTAAATATCTTATGGAAAAGAAATATGCTAAACCTAGACTTATTAGAGGGTTCTCTTGCTACAAGAATTTGATTTGCATATTATTTATAGAAAGGGAGCTGAGAACCCCGTTGCAGACAACTTGTCTAGGTTAGAGAATGTTCTTGATGACCCACTACCTATTGATGATAGCTTTCCTGATGAACAATTAGCTGTGATAAATGCTTCTCGTACTGCTCCATGGTATGCTGATTATGCTAATTACATTGTTGCTAAATTTATACCACCTAGTTTCACATACCAACAAAAGAAAAAGTTCTTCTATGATTTCAGACATTACTTTTGGGATGACCCACATCTTTATAAAGAAGGAGTAGATGGTGTTATTAGACGTTGTGTACCCGAGCATGAACAGGAACAGATCCTACACAAGTGTCACTCCGAGGCTTATGGAGGACACCATGTTGGAGATAGAACTGCACATAAGGTACTACAATCCGGTTTTTATTGGCCTACTCTCTTCAAGGATGCCCGTAAGTTTGTCTTATCTTGTGATGAATGTCAAAGAATCGGTAATATTAGTAGACATCAAGAAATGTCTATGAATTATTCACTTGTTATTGAACCATTTCATGTTTGGGGTTTTGATTATATGGGACCGTTTCCTTCCTCTAATGGGTATACACATATTTTAGTTGTTGTTGATTACGTTACTAAGTGGGTAGAAGCTATTCCAACTAGTAGTGCTGATCATAACACCTCTATTAAGATGCTTAAAGAAGTTATTTTTTCCAAGGTTTGGAGTCCCTAGATACTTAATGACTGACGGTGGTTCACATTTTATTCATGGTGCTTTTTGTAAAATGCTTGCTAAGTATGACATTAATCATAGAATTTCATCTCCTTATCACCCACAGTCTAGTGGTCAAGTAGAATTGAGTAATAGAGAACTTAAATTAATTTTGCAAAAGACTGTTAATAGATCTAGAAATAATTGGTCCAAGAAACTTGATGATGCATTATGGTCCTATAGAACTGCATATAAGAATCCTATGGGTATGTCTCCGTATAAGATGTTTTATGGAAAAGCATGCCACTTACCTCTTGAATTAGAACATAAGGCATATTGGGCTATTAAAGAGCTCAACTATGACTTCAAACTTGCCGGTGAGAAGAGGCCTTTTGACATTAGCTCACTTGATGAATGGAGAACCCAGGCTTATGAGCATGCCAAACTGTTTAAAGCAAAAGTTAAAAGATGGCATGATAAAAGGATACAAAAACGTGAGTTTAATGTAGGTGATTATGTATTGTTATACAACTCTCATTTAAGATTTTTTTGCAGGCAAACTCCTCTCTAAATGGGAAGGTCCTTACGTTATCGAGGAGGTCTACCGTTCCGGTGCCATAAAAATCAACAACTTCGAAGGCACAAATCGGAGGGTGGTGAACGGTCAAAGAATCAAACATTATATCTCAGGTAATCCCATAAATGTTGAAACTAATGTTATTGAAACCATAACCCCGGAGGAATACATAAGAGACACTTTCCAGAATGTTTAAGACTCCAAAAAGGAATAGGTATGTGGTACGGTAAGTAAACCGACTCCAAAACAGTTCTAATGGCAATTTTTCTCCGTTTTGGAATATTTAAGAAAATAGGAAAATAGGAAGTAGTCCGAGCAGGACACGAGGCATCCACGAGGGTCGAGGGCGCGCCCCCTGCCTCGTGGGCACCCCGTGCGCTCTTCGGACTCCATTTTCTTGCATGATACTTCTTTTGTTCGGTAAAAATTCATTATATAATCTCGCGAAGGTTTTGACCACCGTATCACGCAAATATCCTCTGTCTTTGTTTCGAGCTATTTCTGCTGCAGATTAGAGCAATATGTCATCCCAAGATTTGGAGGGAGAAAGCTATGTGGCTGATTACCTTGCAGATCATAAGGTTTACGGGGACTTGGGGCATTGTGGTTGGACCACGGAGGAAGAAGAAGACTATGAGCCTAGGGTAAAGGAGGAGACAAGCTTAGATGAAGATGAAGTCCCATTTCCTCAACCTGGGGACATGCATGTGGAGAACAAACAAGAACTATGCAAAAAGGTATTAAGCCTTAAGCGGGAGATCGAGGACCTAAGGGAGCAAAATTCTATCCTCAAGTGCAAATTAAGGAAGAAGCACACGTCATCAACAACTCCATCATCACCACCTCCGACGATGGAGACATAAACACATGGGTATTGGCACTCCCCTTGGCAACTGCCAAGCTTGGGGGAGTGCCTCGGTATTGTATCACCATCACTTTTATCTTTACCGTTTTTCTTAGTTCGATCCTTTTGGTAATATCTTGATCTAGTAGAATAAAGTTTTAGTATGATCTAGTTTTTAGTTTTGCTTTATGATCCTTCTATGTAATCGAGTCCGTGAGCCATAAATAATAAATATTAGTGTTGAGTCAAGGGCTTGATTATCTTACTATAATCTTGAGGGAATAAAATAAAAGAGAATAAATAAAAAGAAATAAAGAGATCATATGGATCTTATGGAGAGTAATGACTTCACATATAAAGAGTATGCTGAATAAAAATTGTTGAGAGTTGACAAGCATAGTTTTGGTCATCGTTGCAATTAATAGGAAGTAATAAAGAAAGAGAGGTTTTCACATATAAATATACTATCTTGGACATCTTTTATGATTGTGAGCACTCATTAAAATATGACATGCTAAAGAGTTGAGGTTGGACAAGGAAGACAACTTAATGGGTTATGTTTTCTTACATCTGAGATAAATTATATTGTCATGGATCATCCAACATGTTGAGCTTGCCTTTCCCTCTCATGCTAGCCAAATTCTTTGCACCAAGTAGAGATACTAGTGATTCCCAATACCCTTAAACCCAGTCTTGCCATGAGAGTCCACCATATATACCTATGGATTGAGTAAGATCCTTCAAGTAAGTTGTCATCGTTGCAAGCAATAAAAAATTGCTCTCTAAATATGTATGATTTATTAGTGCAGAGGAAATAAGCTTTATACAATCTTGTGATGTGGAAGAAATAAAAGCGACGGACTGCATAATAAAGGTACATATCACAAGTGGCAATATAAAGTGACGTTCTTTTGCATTAAGATTTCGTGCATCCAAGAGAGCCTCTGCTTCTCTCTGTGAAGGGCCTATCTTTTATTCTTGTCTTATACTTCATGCAAGAGTCACGGTGATCTTCACTTTTCATTTTTACATTTTATCCTTTGGCAAGCACAATGTGTTGGAAAGATCCAGGTATATATAGTTAACTGGATGTGAGTTTTCATGAACTATAATTGTTGACATTACCCTTGAGGTAAAAAGTTGGGAGGAAAAACTATAAGCCCCTATCTTTTTGTGTCTGATTAAAACTTCATAACCATAAATATTGCGTGAGTGTTAGCAATTGTCAAAGACTAAATGATGGTTGAGTATGTGGACTTGCTGAGAAGCTCTTATATTGACTCTTTCCTATGTTATGATAAATTTCAATTGCTTCAATGACTGAGATTATAGTTTGTTAGTTTTCAATGAAGTTTCTGATTCATACTTGAGTATGTGAATGAATTGTTACTTTAGCATAAGAGATCATATGACAATATTTATGTATGTTGCTGTTATAAGAATAATCATGATGCCCTCATGTCCATATTTTATTTTATTGACACCTCTATCTCTAAACATGTGGACATATTTTTCGATTTCGGCTTTCGCTTGAGGACAAGCAAGGTCTAAGCTTGGGGGAGTTGATACGTCCATTTTGCATCATGCTTTTATATCGATATTTATTGCATTATGGGCTGTTATTACACATTATGTCACAATACTTATGCCTTTTCTCTCTTATTTTACAAGATTTACATGAAGAGGGGGAATGCCGGCAGCTGGTATTCTGGGCTGGAAAAGGAGCAATTATTAGAGACCTATTCTGCACATCTCCAAAAGTCCTGAAACTCCAAGGGAATTATTTTCAGAATATATAAAAAATATTGGGCGAAAGAAGTACCAGAGGGGGGCCACCCACCGTCCATGAGGCTGGGGGGCGCGCCCTACCCCCTGGGCGTGCCCCCTGCCTCGTGGGCCCCCTGGTGGCCCTTTGATGCCCATCTTTGGCTATATCGAGTCTTTCGTCGAGGAAAAAATCATAAGCAAGCTCACGGGACGAAACTCCGCCGCCGTGAGGCGGAACCTTGGCGGAACCAATCTAGGGCTCCGACGGAGCTGTTCTGCCGGGGAAACTTCCCTCTGGGAGGGGGAAATAATCACCATCGTCATCACCAACGATCCTCTCATCGGGAGGGGGTCAATCTCCATCAACATCTTCACCAGCACCATCTCATCTCAAACCCTAGTTCATCTCTTGTATCCAATCTTTGTATCCAAACCTCAGATTGGTACCTATGTGTTGCTAGTAGTGTTGATTACTCCTTGTAGTTGATGCTAGTTGGTTTACTTGGTGGAAGATCATATGTTCAGATCCATTATGCATATTAATACCCCTCTGATTATGAACATGAATATGCTTTGTGAGTAGTTACGTTTGTTCCTGAGGACATGGGAGAAGTCTTGCTATAAGTAGTCATGTGAATTTGGTATTCGTTCGATATTTTGATGAGATGTATGTTGTCTTTCCTCTAGTGGTGTCATGTGAATGTCGACTACATTACACTTCACCATTGTTTGGGCCTAGAGGAGAGCATTAGGAAGTAATAAGTAGATGATGGGTTGCAGAGTGACAGAAGCTTAAACCCTAGTTTATGTGTTGCTTCGTAAGGGGCTGATTTGGATCCATATGTTTCATGCTATGGTTAGGTTTACCTTAACACTTATGTTGTAGTTGCGGATGCTTGCAATAGGGGTTAATCATAAGTGGGATGCTTGTCCAAGGAAGGACAGTACCCAAGCACCGGTCCACCCACATATCAAATTATCAAAGTACCGAACGCGAACCATATGAGCGTGACGAAAACTAGCTTGATGATAATTCCCATGTGTCCCCGGGAGCGCTTTCCTTTATATAAGAGTTTGTCCAGGCTTGTCCTTTGTTACAAAAAGGATTGGGCCATCTTGCCGCACCTTATTTACTTTTATTACTTGTTACCCGTTACAAATTACCTTATCACAAAACTATCTGTTACCGATAATTTCAGTGCTTGCAGAGAATACCTTGCTGAAAACCGCTTATCATTTCCTTCTGCTCCTCATTGGATTTGACACTCTTACTTATAGAAAAGGCTACGATAGATCCCCTACACTCGTGGGTCATCAATACTTCAAACCAACTATTTTTTATGTCAATTCTTCACTCCCCAAAAATAAAGAAAGTTCGTTATAAAGTTCTAGGGTGATCAAGTTATTGCAATATTTGGACATGATTCGATCATGAAAGAGTTTGCATTGGAAATTAAAATGACCAACCTTATTGCAAACTTCACAAGTAATAGTACAAAGAGAACATAATTTTGTAGCAAGTTCATCTATTACTTTGAGCAAAGAATTGGTTTCATCATGTTTATGCTTCTTACAAAATCTATCTTCCATATAAGGCACGTCTTCACAAACTTTATGCATTCCACAAAAATTGACATGCTTATACGAAACCTTTTTGTCATGACTTGTGCAATCATCATTAGCATTTTTGATATTCAAAGAATTCATACTAACAACATTCCAATCATGCTCATCATTCAAATAGTTTGTGCCAAACATTTTATTGACTTCTTCTTCTAACAATTGAGCACAATTTTCCGAACCATCATTTTCAAGAAAGATATTATAAAGATGATCAATAATATGATGCAACCTCAATTCCATTTTTTGTAGTTTTCTTTTATAAATCAAACTAGTGATAAAACAAGAAACTAAAAGATTCAATTGCAAGATCTAAAGATATACCTTCAAGCACTCACCTCCCCGGCAACGGCGCCAGAAAAGAGCTCGATGTCTACTATGCAACTTTATTCTTGTAGACTCGTGTTGGGACTCCAAGTGCAGAGTTTTGTAGGACAATAGCAATTTTCCCTCAAGTGGATGACCTAAGGTTTATCAATCCGTGGGAGGTGCAGGATGAAGATAGTCTCTCTCGAACAACCCTGCAACCAAATACAAGAAATCTCTTGTGTCCCCAACACACTCAATACAATGGTAAATTGTATAGGTGCACTAGTTCGGCGAAGAGATGGTGATACAAGTGCAATATGGATGGTAGATAAAGGTTTTTGTAATTTGAAAATATAAAAACAGCAAGGTAACTAATGATAAAAATGATGCCTAGGGTCCGTACTTTCGCTACTGCAATCTCTCAACTGTTCTAATATAATTGGATCATATAACCACCCCTCAAAGTGCGATGAAGAATCACTCCAAAGTTCCTATCTAGCAGAGAACATAAGAAGAAATCGTTTGTAGGGTACGAAACCTCCTCGAAGTTATTCTTTCCGATCGATCTATCCAAGAGTTCGTACTAAAATAACACCAAATAATTTCAGATTCCTAATACTCAATCCAACACAAAGAACCTCAAGGAGTGCCCCATGATTTCTACCGGAGAAACAAAAGACGAGAACGTGCATCAACCCCTATGCATAGATTAACCCAATGTCACCACGGGAATCTGCGAGTTGAATGCCAAAACACATATCAAGTGAATCAATATGATACCCCATTGTCACCATGAGTATTCATATGCAAGACATATATCAAGTGCTCTCAAATATATAAAAGTATTCGATCCGATAAAACAAAATCCGAAAGGCAAAATTCAATTCACAACAAGATGGAGAGGGGGAAACACCATATGATCCGACTATATTAACAAAGCCCGCGATACATGAAGATTGTGACATCTCAAGAACACGAGAGAGAGAGATAGAGAGATTAAACACATAGCTACTGGTACAAACCCTCGGCCTTGAGGGTGATCTACTCCCTCGTCATCGTGGTGGCCGCCGGGATGATGAAGATGGCCACCGGAGATGATTCCCCCCTCCAGCAGGGTGCCGGAATGGGGTCTAGATTGGTTTTCTATGGCTACAGAGGCCTGCCGCGGCGGAACTTCTGATCTAGATTAACCCCGAGGGTTTTTGGAATATTTGGGATTTTATAGGGCAAAGAGGGGGTGCGGGAGGCCACCGAGGTGGGCACAACCCACCTGGGCGCGCCTGGACCCCCAGGCACGCCCTGGTGGGTTGTGCCCCCTTTGGGGCACCCCCCAGGTGCTGCTCTGGCCCATTGGTGGTCTTCTGGTCCATAGAAAATTCACAAAAAGTTTCACGGTGTTTGGACTCCGTTTGATATTGATTTCCTGCGATGTAAAAAACAAACAAAAAATAGCAACTGGCACTGGGCACTGGGTCAATAGGTTAGTCCCCCAAAATGATATAAATTTGCTATAAAATGATTGTAAAACATCCAAATATAACATCATGAATACTTCATAAATTATAGATACATTGGAGATGTATCAGCCACCTCCTTTTAGGCCCAAGTGGCCCAAGTAGCTTTTCACCACTCGACCAATTAAGGCCCGTTGATATTTAATTAAATATAAAAGCCTCCTGACTATTATTAGATCATTCTATTAATTTAACATCTCCAGAACATTTTTCACCTATATATTATTTATCAGTAATAACCGGTATTGCCCGGTAAACTTTTAAACCCTTCCGGTGACCCCGAAACGCTTTCGGTTCCTCTCAAATCTATTTTCGAATATTAATGAAATAATTTCACAAATATATTCTTGTTACTCCCATCCTACTAACACTTAGTAGATGATGATTACCTTAACATTGTGACCCTGTAGGTTCGGTAAAACATAGACATGAACAAAACCCGTTTTTCAATGACCGGTAGCAGAACCGTGAACTTCCATATCGATCCCTATGAGTACACTGATGACATTCGAGCGAACCTTTGGTTATCATGTGATGTTACCTTTGCTTCACGATACTTTACAAAACCCGAGATGTATTTTTATCCTCTTGAGTCATACACATCGTTACATGTTTTGTTCTTCTTTCTTGTTGATATGCTCCGGCATCCCCGTGACATAGTCACCTATGTCTGTTAAACATGATGGATGTTGTCACACCAAGAGGGCACTAAGAATATCTCTCCATCATCGAAGGAGAAAATCCCATTCTCGAGCTATATAGTCCCTTGTCAAACTTCCCGATGAACATGTAAGTTGTCGTTATGATCACCTAGTTACGGATGACGTTTGAACAACCCCAAAGTTTGTCGTACAGTAAGAAGTGACTATGATAGTCTCATGGTCTATGGAACTAAATCACATGTTAACAATCCCTGTTATAACAATTGACTTCTGATGATACTATCTCAAAGTATAAGAAACAAGTTTGGGTCGATTCAATATGATCGTTCTTCTAACGTCATACTCTAGGATTATCGTTACTCTTAACGATATCCTAAGATCTGGAAAACATGATCACCAACAAAACTTGAGCTAGTCTTAGGGGCAAGACTAGGAATCTTATTTTACTGTTTATCATTCCACGCATGCATATGAGTTTTCCACTGAATTGCATATTCCAGGATCATAGAAGTTATAGCATAGAATATAAACTCTTAATTATGAACATGGAAATGTAATAATACAATATTATTGCCTCTAGGGCATATTACCAACACTTATTAAGCTTAGGATCTTTGGACAAACAAGTTTCAGATTTTTATTTGTAGGGAGTTCCTCACTAGTTTTTATGGAAGAAAAAGGTGAACCCAAAACATTAGTAACTTCCTCCAACTTATCAATTATAGACTTTGTTCTACTCTACCAGTAATTGGTTCCTTTTCTTTTAGCAATTTTAGAGCATTTCATACCATAGAGCCTAAGTTAGTTACTTGATTATGAACCTTTTTATCCAAAATTTCAAATTTCTCAATAGTTGGCATTTTATTTTTCAATGATATCCTATCTTTGCATAATGTGTTCCAGTGTTAATTCAGTTTCACTAAATTTAAGAGGTGGTGATCCCACTAAATTTTCATAGCACTAAAAGCATCCAAATGATGGCCACTCAAGAATTTTTCTCTAGTAATAGTGTCAAGCACAAATCTATACCAAGTAATAACAGCAACATAAAAATGTCAGAGGAGAACAATAGTGGATTTCTTAGGGTAGATCTATTTTGAGCATCGCAAATCATATGCCAAGCATCTTTTAAACTCTCTCCGACCCTTTGTTTAAAATTAAGCACTTTTAACTCAGGCTTAGGAACAACAAGTGAAGAACTAGCCATGATGGCCACAAACGCAGAAATAGTAACATAAGTTTTTTTTGGTATTTTGGATTTTTTTTGGCAAAGAAGAGAGAGGGCAAATAAAAAGGCAAAGGGCAACAAAGAAAAAATGAAAAAATAAAAGCAAAGTGTTTGTGCGAAGGCACCTGATTTGGTAGATGATATCTCCTCGGGAACGGTGCCAAAACTTCTTCTCCTACTCCCATAGGAGTTGTTGGATTTCTCAAAGAGGAAAGGTGATGTAGCACAACAGCAGAAAGTATTTCTCTCAGTTAATAACCAAGGTTCATCGAATGAGTAGGGGGCACCACACTAACAACCTTAGCAGGACCCGCACACAAATAAAACAATTGCTTGCACCCAACAAAGGCAAGGGGGTCGTCACTCCCCTTGTTCTTGCTAGTTACAAGATTAAAAGAAAATAGTGATAGGAAAAGCGGCAAAAATAGTAAAGAGGAAATAGAGAGCAATCGTAGAGGCTTTTGTATTGATGGCGAATAGACCCGGGGGGCATAGTTTCACTAGTGGCATCTCTCTCTAAGTCATAGCAATGGTGTGTGGTAGACAAAAATCTCACACAGGCATTACGTCTGTTACAAGTAGACTGTTAATTCAACTGTATCTATTACTATAACTCCACCCCAAGACCGCTATCCAGCATGCATCTCAAAGCACTAACTTCATGATAAAAATAGTAATGCAATAGGCAAGATGGCATAATGTAGACAGGAAAATATCAATCATTGTGACCAAACCCCATCATTTTATCCTTAGTGACAACAACACAATATGTGCCTTCGTTACTCCTAACACAGGGCAAGATCACAACAAGATTGAACAAACTACTATGCACCACTCCCTCTGAAGACCTACACATCTAATTGGCCAAAGAGGACTCACATATCAAAAAGTATACATAGCTATAAAAATACACAAGAGACAAAACTTCAAGAGAATCAATAAAGTTCAATGAATAATCTCGCCATAAACCAACAATTCACTGAATCCCAATAAACACGCCACAAAAGATTACATCAGATTGATCTTAGAGAAGATCAATATATTGAAGATCAAGAGAGAGAGAGCCATGTACCTACTGCCATGAACCTATAGGTCCTAAGGGAACTACTCACACATCATCATGGAGGCAGTAAGGTTGATGAAGCCGGCTGTCGGTGTCAAAACCGGCGGATCTCTGGTAGGGGGTCCCGAACTGTGCGTCTAGGCGGATGGTAACAGGAGATGGGGGACACGATGTTTTTACCCAGGTTCAGGCCCTCTCGATGGAGGTAAAACCCTACTCCTGCTTGATTGATCTTGATGATATGAGTATTACAAGAGTTGATCTACCACGAGATCGAGGAGGCTAACCCTAGAAGCTAGCCTATGGTATGATTGTTGTTGTTGGTCCTACGGACTAAACCCTCCGGTTTATATAGAAACCGGAGGGGGCTAGGGTTACACAGAGTCAGTTACAAGGAAGGAGATCTACATATCCGAATTGCCAAGCTTTCCTTCCACGCCAAGGAGAGTCCCATCCGGACACGGGACGAAGTCTTCAATCTTGTATCTTTATAGTCCAACAGTCCGGCTAAAGGATACAATCCGGCTGTCCGGATACCCCCTAATCCAGGACTCCCTCAGTAGCCCGTGAACCAGGCTTCAATGACGATGAGTTCGGCGCGCAGATTGTCTTCGGCATTGCAAAGCGGGTTCCTCCTTCAAATACTTCATAGAAGATTTTGAACACGAGGATCGAGTCCGGCTCTGCAAAACAAGTTCCACATACAACCGTAGAGAGAATAATATTTTCACAAATCTAATCTGTCAACGCATTCCGTAGTGTGACATCACACCACAGCCAGGTCACCATTCGAATCGTTTTTCACAACCAACCTCAGCGTGTTTCGCGAGGCGGCTTCCTTGGCACGTCTTGTTGAAGCAGAGATCGTGTCCCCTTATCACGGGATTCCCATCAATACGGACGTGGGTAACCCAACCGCGCCATCAATTACGGCGCTTGGGGGATAAGCGAGTTTTACCAGGCTGGTGGGGGCGCATAGCTTAGTCCGCCCTTATAAAGGGATAAGGGTTCACCTTTTTCTACCCACACCTTCTTCCTCCTTGCTCATCCATTCTCGTGCACTCGAGCTCCAGCGCCCAAGTCCACATCCTTCTCCTCAACCCTCTCCAAACATGTCCGAAGCGGGAGGCAAGTGGATGGTCTCCTCTGTTACGGAGGGAGACATCAAAAAGTTGCGCGGGGCCGGATACTTAGCCGCAGATATTGCGCACCGGCTGCCAGCCGCGCGGCAGATCATCCCTACCCCGGAACCTTACGAAAGGGTGGTTTTCCTCACCCACTTCGTCCGTGGACTGGGGTTTCCCCTCCATCCGTTCGTCTGCGGCCTTATGTTCTATTATGGGCTGGACTTCCATGATCTAGCTCCGAATTTCATCCTCAACATCTCGGCGTTCATCGTCGTGTGCGAGGCTTTCCTCCGCGTCCGGCCCCACTTCGGCCTGTGGCTGAAGACCTTCAATGTCAAACCGAAGGTAGTAGGCAGCCAACAAGCGGAATGCGGTGGAGCCATGGTGGGAAAAATGCCCAACGTTACATGGCTCGAGGGCTCCTACATGGAGACCATAAAGGGGTGGCAATCGGGGTGGTTCTACATCACCGAGCCACGCAGTACCAACTGGGTGGCGGCCCCCCGAGTTTCGATCCGGAATCCCCATGCGGCTCACTTCCTGGAAGGAGAAGGGCCTGTCCTGGGGCTCATCGGTGGAGCTAGACAGACTCTAGAAGTGTATCCGGAACATGATAGGCAAGAAACTCAAGCTTGTCAACATAGTCCAGGTCATGCTCTTCCGCCGGATCCTCCTGGGTCAACGACGGGCTTTCAACTTATGGGAGTTCGACCCGGCCCAGCACCAGACTCTACGCGAGCTCTTCGACATGACGCATAAGGACGTCTGGAAGGTGCTGTTCAAGGGTGCCGAGGTCCCCCTCCCCTTACCGAGGACCACGGGCTAAGCGCGACGCGCCCTACGAATCCGATAAGTTCTGTACACCTCGTAGGGTATTTATTTTCCATAGTTTAAACATGTGCGGGGTCTGAGCTCCCATGCCTTTGACTGGACTGGGTGGAGACATCGGAGTAGATTGACTATCCGGCCCCTCTGCCCGAAGACCCTGTGGACGCTCTCCTGACGGAGATGCGGACTCCGGCTCCTTATGAGGTGCCGGAGAAGAAGATCAAGAAGAAGGCCACGGGAACCCAAAAGAGTTCCCAGCACCAGGTGGTATCGGACTCATCGTCTGATAACTCCGAGACGCACTCCTGCCGTGAAAACGAGGAGGAGGAAGATGAAGATTCTCCCCCTCCAGCCGGGGGAGACAAGAAAAGGAAGGCCGCCCCAACCGGGGAGGCCGGAGGGTCCAAGAAGGGAAGGACTCTCCTTCTGGACTGTTCCACCACCGCCGTTGACAACGAAGGCGAGTGGTTACTCAGGCCCAAGCCCCTGGCGAAGTCGTAAGTATTCGGATACCAGAGTAACTCATAGCATACTTTTGTTGCACTGCTTCTCCTAACGTCGAATATGATTATGCAGTCCGCCCCGAGCCCATATCGACGTATCCTCGTTGGACGGTTCCTTGGACTCGTCGAATATGAATAGCAAATCACTTCCAACCGCCTCCTCTCCTCGCCCTACGGACAATGCCGAGGTATTATCTCAAGGGGCACCGAGCCGGGGGGAGATAGTCCTGGAGGCACCTCAAGGCGACCTTCTGGATTCCAAGCGCAAAGGGAGCAAGACTCGCAAGGGCTCCAAGTTCGGCCCTCAGCCGAACACCGCGCCGGAACCTCCACTGGTTCCAGACTCCGGCAGGCGGCCCCCTGCCAAGAGGGGCAAGCCGCCCGTGCCGGTGACCTCTGTCTATCCAGAGGCACCGGACAACCTGCTGGGAGTGCTTCACAGCGCTTCCATCGACGAAGAGCACCGCACTATTATGAGTGCGGTGATCAAGAAGGTTCAGTCCGCCAAGAGCGGACTGACTGAAGCCTGTGCCAGCCTTCTAACAGGCTTTGAGGTAAGTATTTAAAATATAGGAAAATATTACCGCATAGACAGTAGCCCCTGATGCTCTGTTTGGTGTTCACAAAGAAAAGATGAATAAAGGATCAAATAGTATCTGCAGGAGTCTAATACAAGTATGTCTATATGCGTATGCAGGCTTCGCTGCTGACCTCTGCCGCACTGACTGCGGAGGTCGCCGCACTGAAGCAGAACCTCGAGCGGCCCGAGAAAGAACTCGTCCTTGCCAAGAGGCAGCTCGAGGAGAACAAAGGTAAGTAATACCTTCTCTCTCTCTCTCTCTCTCTCTATATATATATATATATATATAAGATGTGGTTGCAAAATGATAGGATCATCATGGATGTGCCAGGGGGCACGACCGAAGTGGTGACCCTGAAGCGAGTGCTGTCCGAGGCCGAAAACAAAGCGGCCAAGGAGCGCACCGAGCGGGAGAAACAAGAGGCACGGGTGGGCGAGGTGCAGCAAGAGCTCCAGGCTCTCGTGAAGAAGCACGAGACTTTGGAGCTTGACTCGAAGACGCGAGAGTCCGAGCTTGCCGCGGCCCTCGAGAGTACCAAGCGTGCCAAGGCTGAAGCCCAAAAGGCCCTCCAGGAAATTGAGGCGATGAGGAAGATAGCGGCGGGTAAGGCATTCATTATGCAAAGCAAGCATGTGAAAGTAGATTACTTGTTACTTACCCGAGTCCGGAGCTCTCCAGGAGCATTCGCAGATTTTCCCTGCAGTGTGTCAGATGCCACAAAGTACTACCAGGCTGAGGAGGGAAGCTCGACGGAGAAGTTGTTCTGGTCTCAGTATACTGGGACCGAACACCCGATGCCTGTGAGCGACCAGCTGAAGCAACTGGTCGAGCTGCACAAGGCGGCCGAACAGGCCATGAGGGGCCTTATAGTCCGGATGTGGCCTGGTGACTCCCTTCCCAACAGCTACTTCGGCCTGGTGAGGCGGCTTGTGGATGTCTGCCCACAGCTGAAAGTCATAAAGCGGTCTGTCTGCATCGAAGGTGCACGCCGGGCTTTTGCCCGTGCGAAGGTGCACTGGGCCAAGATGGACGCCGAGAAGCTGGTGAAGGGGGGGGGGCGCCGCAGGGCAAGGAGCATCGCCACCCAGAAATGTATTATGAGGGTGTCCTAAAGGGTGCCCGTCTTGTGGCGGATGAGTGTGCGAAGGATGTAATTTTTGAATGAACTTGCGCGTGTGATCCTGTATTATGAAAACTTGTTCATGTGCGCTATGCAACGCTTGTTTGAATTTAAAATATTACCTTCTGTGCGGCTATTTATCAAATCTGAGAGATGGCTAGTCGTTGGGTTCTGCCCCCATGCCACGAGTGCTGGGGTGTTCGGGATAAATCTGAGCACTCTTTTCCCCATTGTTGGGTCCTTTGAGGGAGGTGCTCAGCACAACGAACAAGGCAATCGAACTATAATGCTTTATCACTCTCACTTAGCCATAGAAGTCTACAATTTTAAATTTTGGCGAAGCCCCTAGTATTCGGAAGGCCGAATTCGGGGCGCTATACATGCCTAAGCCGGACAAAGCCGACTCCTCGCCCTAAGCGGCATAAGTCTTTAGGGACTCAAGACCTCTCAAACAGCGACCAGCTCTCGCCTTATCATGACAGTCAGTTTTAGCTTTCTCTACTGAGGTGCTTGCCCAGATGAACCGGGGCACAATCACAGTAGTTCTCCCAGTGCTACCTTAGCCGATATAGCAGAACGTAAGGTACCAAAACATGGGAGCCGGGCAAACCCAACTATTGACCCAAGACATGATTCGGAGCTGATGCATATAATGCTATAAGTTCGGGGTGCCGCACTGTCGAAAGTGTTCGGACTTCTCACGCCGTATTATGGGGTACGCTTAAGCCCCTGGCGTATTGGCCGTACCAGAGTGTACGGGTGTTGAATGTCATGAATGAACATATATATATAAGAATAGAGAATGCGGTAATAGTCTAGTGCTATGCATTGTTTATTCAAAAAGGTGCGTCGAAGCAGAATGATACAAGTAGTGCGATAAGCAAAAAGTAGGACTATTTGACATGTCCCCTCCAAGGGCAAGCTGAGGAATGGTATTTAAAGCAGGTATTTCACTCGTTACCAGAGACCACCTGGGAATTCCATGGTGCAACGTAGCTTTCTGCCTCCTTGGTTGTTGTATCGTGTGTCCGGCAATCATACTGCCGGACGGGGTTTCCAGAGAGTAAAGTCCTGAAAGAGAGAAAAAATAACAAAGCAGGAAGCCCCTAGTGCGGTTGAGCCGTGTTTTGGGGCGTGCCGTAGTCGTGCCCCCCACCTATGTCCATGGTATTTTCAATGCGTAATTATGTATGTGTGGCACGGATTTTGCCGTTTGGCTGGGACTGGGGTGGGGGGCGCATTGCTATGCGAGCTCGGAACGTGCCAGGCGGTCTTGTTGCAGATTACTCCGGGTGCGCTTGACGGTGTCCGGGTGTTTAATCACCGAACTGGTGGATTGCCTGAAGAGGCTGCTTTGTGCTTCTGTTGCGAGGGCCGCAGTGTGATCCTCCGTGCGGAGAGAGCGCTCTGTGTTTCCATTGACTGTGATGACCCCCCGAGGTCCTGGCATCTTGAGCTTGAGGTATGCATAATGCGGTACCACAATGAATCTCGCAAATGCGGTTCGCCCGAGCAGTGCGTGATAGCCACTGCGGAACGGGACTATATCAAAGATTAACTCCTCGCTTCGGAAGTTATCCGGGGATCCGAAGACCACTTCCAGTGTGACTGAGCCTGTGCAATGGGTCTCTACACCTGGTATGACGCCTTTGAAGGTCGTTTTTATGGGTTTGATCCTTGAGGGGTCTATACCCATTTTGCACACTGTGTCCTGATAAAGCAGGTTCAGACTGCTGCCGCCGTCCATAAGGACTCGAGTGAGGTGAAATCCGTCGATGATTGGGTCTAGGACCAGTGCGGTGAATCTGCCATGACGGATACTAGTAGGGTGGTCCCTGCGATCGAAGGTGATCGGACAGGAGGACCATGGGTTGAACTTTGGGGCGAGTGGCTCCAACGCATATACGTCCCTTAGCGCACGCTTCTGCTCCCTCTCGGGGATGTGGGTTGCGTATATCATGTTCATCGTCCGCACTTGTGGGGGGAACCTCTTCTGTCCTCCGATGTTTGGCGGCCGGGGCTCCTCCTCGTCATCGCTATGTAACCCCTTATCTTTGTTTTCGACATTTAACTTGCCGGCCTGCTTGAACACCCAACATTTCCTGTTGGTGTGGTTGGCTGGCTTGTCGGGGGTGCCGTGTATTTGACACGAGCGATCGAGTATGCGGTCAAAACTAGACGGGCCCGGAGTACTTCTTTTGAATGGCTTTTTCCGCTGATCGGGTTTAGAGCCTCTGAATCCGGCATTGACTGCCGTATCCCTGTTATTGTCGCTGTTGGTGCGGCGCTTGTGTTTGTTGCGACGTGACCTGCCATTGCTATCCTTGGTATCCGAAGTACCATGGTTCTTTGATATGTTATTGCTTCGAGCCAGCCAGCTTTCCTCTCCCGCGCAAAAGCGGGTCATTAGTGTCGTGAGGGCTGCCATAGATTTCGGCTTTTCTTGGCCAAGGTGCCGGGCGAGCCACTCGTCGTGGATGTTGTGCTTGAAAGCTGCTAGGGCCTCCGCATTCGGACAGTCGATGATTTGATTTTTCTTTGTCAGGAACCGTGTCCAGAATTGCCTGGCCGATTCCTTTGGCTGCTGAATTATGTGGCTCAAGTCATCGATATCTGGTGGTCGCACATAAGTGCCCTGGAAGTTGTTGAGGAATGCAGCTTCCAGATCTTCCCAACATCCAATGGATTCTGATGGAAGGTTGTTGAGCCAATGCCAAGCTGGTCGTTTGAGTTTGAGTGGGAGGTATTTGATGGCGTGTAGATCGTCACTGCGGCCCATGTGGATGTGCAGGAGGAAGTCCTTGATCCATACCGTAGGATCTGTTGTGCCGTCGTATGATTCGATATTTACGGGTTTGAAACCTTCTGGGATTTGGTGATCCATTACTTCGTCTGTGAAGCATAGGGGGTGTGTGGCGCCTCTGTACTGGGCTATATTGCGACACAACTCAAATGAGTCTTGTCCGCTGTGTTCGGCCCGGCCGAATTTACTTTTACTGTATCCGGTGTGACGATTATCGTCTTGCATAGTGGAGCGCCCTCGTGATCCGTAGATCGATCTTGCGTATTTTGCTTTGTCCTCCAATACGTCTCGCAGGTCTAGCGTGTTTCCCCGTGCCTTGCCATTTTTATTTGAGTGGCGTCGGGGTGTGGGCTGAGCTTTTGGCTGAAATGCCTCTCTGTCGCGGCCATGAGGTGACCGATCAGCCGCGTCATATGCTGGAGATGTAGGTTTTAATGCTTCCTCCTCCAGTCGGGGTAGCAACCTGTGCTTTGGGTAACTCTTGGAGGGGCGTTCGAGTTCATATTCCTCGGCCGCAAGGACTTCAGTCCATCTGTCAGCTAGCAAATCTTGATCAGCTTGAAGCTGTTGTTGCTTTTTCTTAAGGCTATTTGCCATGGCCATAAGCCGGCGCTTGAAGCGCTCTTGCTCGACGGGATCCTCAAGCACGACAAATTCGTCATCGTCGAGGCTTGCCTCGTCTTCGGAGGGAGGCATGTAATTATCATCCTCTGCCTCTCCATCTGCCGCTCTCTCGGGAGGGCTGGCTTCTCCATCTTGCTGCTCTAAATCTTGCTGGAAGGGATTGTCGTCATCTTCGGCACTGTCCAGAGTGCTATTATCTCCTGTGCCGGTATCACCGCTTTTGTCTTCGCGAGACTTAGAGCGGCGCCGCTGACATCGGCGCTTGGGTTGCTTCTTGGAGGGGTCATCCTCCGCTGTCCTGTCGCCAGTGCCTTCTTTGGGTGTGTCCACCATATATATATCATATGATGAGGTGGCTGTCTAGTGCCCTGTGGGCAGTGGTTCTTGTTCGTCTCCTGCATCTTCGTCCATACCGTTGATGTCTTCGGAGTCGAAGTCGAGCATGTCGGTCAAATTGTCGACAGTGGCTACTAAGTGGGTGGTGGGTGGGCGGTGAATTTCTTCGTCATGTGCATCCCAATCCTGCCGGACATAGTTCGACCAGGACTCTCCTGACAAGGAAAGAGACCTTAATGAGTTGAGTATGTCGGAGAAGGGCGAGTGCTGAAAGATATCCGCGGGGGTGAACTCCATGATCGGCGCCCAGTCGGATTCGATAGGCACGGGCGCAGGCGGTTCGGAGTCCGTGGTCGGGGAAGAATCCGGCAGTTTGGCGTCATGGCTCTCGTGAAGGGTAAGGTCAATACTCGGCTCGATCGCCGCTGAGAATGCGGCCTCCGTGGCGGGGTCTAACCACCCGTCCATGGATGGCGCACTTGGCTCCAAATTGAGGGTCGGAGCGGTTGCCGATGCGGTCTCCTGAACACTGTCCAATGGTAGAGCTAAATCATGCTCATCGTGATCGTGTGGCGCACTCGGCAGGGGCTTGAATCCGTCGAAGATCAAGTCTCCACGGATGTCGGCCGTGTAGTTTAAGCTTCCAAACCTGACCTGGTGGCCAGGGGCGTAACTCTCGATCTGCTCCAGATGGCCAAGCGAGTTGGCCCGCAGTGCAAAGCCGCCAAATACGAAGATCTGTCCGGGGAGAAAAGTCTCACCCTGGACTGCATCGCTATCGATGATTGAAGGAGCCATCAAGCCTAATGATGATGACACAGAGGAACTCTCAATGAAAGCTCCAATGTCGGTGTCAAAACCGGCGGATCTCGGGTAGGGGGTCCCGAACTGTGTGTCTAGGCGGATGGTAACAGGAGACGGGGGACAAGATGTTTTTACCCAGGTTCGGGCCCTCTCGATGGAGGTAAAACCCTACTCCTGCTTGATTGATCTTGATGATATGAGTATTACAAGAGTTGATCTACCACGAGATCGAGGAGGCTAAACCCTAGAAGCCAGCCTATGGTATGATTGTTGTTGTTGGTCCTACGAACTAAACCCTTCGGTTTATATAGACACCGGAGGGGGCTAGGGTTACACAAAGTCGGTTACAAGGAAGGAGATCTACATATCTAAATTGCCAAGCTTGCCTTCCACGCCAAGGAGAGTCCCATTCGGACACGGGACGAAGTCTTCAATCTTGTATCTTCATAGTCCAACAGTCCGGCCAAAGGATACAATCCGGCTGTCCGGATACCCCCTAATCCAGGACTCCCTCACTGGCCTCCCCGATGATTTCCCACTCTGGCAGAGTACCAAAGCAGGGCTCTAGATTGGGTTGCTTTGGAACATAGGCTTGCGGCGACAATAAAATTATTTCGAGTCTCGCTTCGAGGTTTTCTGAATATTTGGGAATTTATAGGATACGAATTAGGGGAACCACGAGGGGCCCACAAGCCAGGGTGGCACGCCCCTTACCTTGTGGGACCCTTTTGGGTCTTCTTGTCCTCCCCTGAAGCTTCTAGGGTGCCTTATTATCCAAAAAAAGTTATCAAAAAGTTTCGTCATGTTTGGAATTCCATAGGTATTGATTTTTTTGGAAAGCCAAAAGTATGCAAAAAACAGAAACTGGCACTTGGCACTAAATTAATAGGTTAGTCCAAAAAAGTAATATAAAATGACATATAAATTATACAAAAGTGTAATATAATACTCTCTCAGTTTCATAATGTAGTGCGTATAGATTATTTCAGAAGTCAAACTTTACAAACTTTGACCAAGTTTACAAAGAAAACTATTTATATCCACAATACCAAATATATAAAATATGAAACTACATCTTATGATGAATCTAATGGTATATATTTGGCATTATAGGTGTAAATATATTTTCCCATATATTTTGTCAAAGTTTGTGAGGTTTGACTCTTTAAAAATCTATATGCACTACATTTTGGACTGGAGGGAGTAGCATTTAACAATAAAAAATATAGATAAGTTTGAGACGTATCAATACCGCATCCATAGGGAAACCTTTAATTGCCGTAGTGATACCCGGAGTGGTAAGCTACGATAATGACGTGTGTGGAATGAACTCTACCTCAAATGGAACGTAATATGTGCCCGGATCCGCCCATTCACAAATATCAAGAGTGACTCAAGTATACAACTTAGAACTATGCAGTTGCATATATCGTGTTAGACACATACCAAGGAATTTAGAATGTCGTAATAGTGCTTTGATCCTCTGCCATTTTTCGTTCTTTTATTTGTTCCGCTGTGCTCTTTTAATTCTTTCACATTTTTTACTTTTGTTCGCATAAATCCCAAAGTCATTTAAATATGTGTCTTCATTTAGCTTTGCGTCTACAACTAACTGCAAGGCACATTATCATAAGTCTATAGTGGACAAAGTCTACTTCCTGTGCTCCCATGAGATCGATGTTTTTACTTCGACAATGTTGCAACTAAACCCTGTTGAAAGATCATGGTGTCCCCATGTTTGATTTTGGTAATTGATGACAATCCTTATGTACTAATGGTTGCCTTGATTTATATTTTAAGGGTTTGTCCATAGGCATTGCTTGAAGACCATATGTTGGTTTCAAGGTTAAAAGTGGAATATGTGTTGACCAAGGTGCCATACAAAGAGTTATCCAAAGATTGGTCATGTGGGAGTTGAGCCTGTTGCAAGCATGTCTTGAAGAAGAAGATTGTGTGATCATTCATGTTTATCTTCAAGACATCACCTTTATGAAGAGAGAATATAAGATTCAAGGTTGATCAAGACTAAGTACAAAGAGTGGATTCAAGTTGATCAACACAGAAAGCATACAAGATGTACCGAGTGGGATCAAGTGATCTCATGGTATGATAAGAATTATCCATTATGCCTTGTGTACTAACCGATGGTCTATGTGAGAGTTCCTTGTGGGGTTAGGTATGTTTCCGTGGGTGTGCATCAAAAGCAAGATATCATATAACCCATGGAAGATGACATCAAATGGTGATCGTCATCAAGATTGCGTTCTGCAAGTTCAAGTGGAGCATCATGAAGGGATCATGCTTGAAGCTAGCCATCCATTCTCCTGATAATGGCCATGTGAAGATGTGCGTAAGAGAGGCTCTCCCATAATGGAGTATGGGGGAGCAATCTACTAACCTTCATTGAGCCAGCACAATAAAGAAAGGTGGTTCAACTTGAGGAAGTCAAGATCGTCATCATCTAGCCCAAGTGGACTATGCACAACGCAAATGTTTGACCTTGATAGGTTTTCTATTTTACCGGTCTCATGGTGTTAGTTGGGAGGTTGGGTTATACGATTGATGGTCGTACTATCAAGGGGGTCTCTCGAGTGAGTAGCTTGATATTATCATTCATAGAGAGCTCAAACCATTGCATTCTTGGCATCATCTTTCTAGGGTTCTCATTTGGATTTTCTATATGTGAGATTTTAGAGTTTGTGTTTGTCTTCTTGTCAAACTCAAGCTCATTGAAAATGGAGTTCGCATACATCAAGTTTGTGTTTTTGATGTTGTATATTTTACCGGTTCATATTTTGGGAAGGTCATCTTCCTTATCGCTGTTGGATAGTACTTGTAGTCATCTATCCAACTATCCAACAAGCTTGAGTTTGCTGATCTCAGAGTTCATTTGAAGAAGTTATGGCGGTTTTGGTCTTCCTGCATCCTTGTGTTTATGTTGGGCAGTTTTTCAGCATCTAGGCGGTGGTACCACTCTAGGCCACAACAGTACCGCTTAGGTGGTACTTACGCATATCAGTGCAACCCCTACTTCTGCTTGGAATTTAGCTTACGCGAGTCTCTGTTTTATAAGCGGTAGTGGGATGGTAGTACCACTCCCACGGTACTGCTACTTGCTACCACTGCCTATATCTGAGCTTCTGTTGCCATGTTCGGCTTTCACGATACATGGACGGTAGTTACACGGTAGTATTGCTTTACGTGACACTCCAGTTCTGGCATCGCTTCAATACTGTTGTTCCTCTATGCTTTGTGATCTAAAGCGATGGTACCACTTTGATGGATGGTAGTACCGCTCCGGCGGGCACCACCGCTTAGTACCAGTATACTCATAGGCTACGGCAGGAACTACCGCTCTATGCGGTAGTACCGCTTGAGCACAACGGTTGGATTTGAGTGCCCTCTCTAAAAGGGGGAGTCTTCTTCCCCATTGCTTCTCATGACTTTGGGCAAGCTTTCTCCTCCATTGTTGACCTCCAAAAGCTTTGCCTTCACTCGATTCCTCCCATGAATCTTGCATATTTTTGACGAAAAAGAGATAGGTGATCTACATCTACATCTCCACCAATCCATCTCTCGTCTAAGTGAGGGGAACCCCTTGGATCTAGATCTTGGAGTTCTTTGTGTCCTCTTCTTTGCTCTTCCACTCATCTTCCTCCATAGCTTTTGTTGTTGTGGGGGGATTCGGGAGAGAAGGAGCTGAGCACTTCGTGTGCTTTTGCCACTGCATTTGGTATAGGTTTGAGTTCTCCACGGTGATACATGGAAGGGAAAAGTTGAGTAGCTTATTACTCTTGGGTGTTTGGGCACCCTAGAGCTTGTGCCTCTTGGGTGCTTGGGCACCCTAGACGGTTGGTAGTGTCGCGGAGCTCAATCATTATGGTGGAAAGCTCTAGGAAAGCGTCGGAGTCTCCAATTAAGTTGTGGAGATTGCCACGGGCTATTTGTATGGGTTCAGTGATCACCCCAAGGATTGCCAATTGTACGGGTTTGGTGACCGCTGAGGGAGTCCTGGACTAAGGGGTCCTCGGGCGTCCGGCCTGTTATCCGTGGGCCGTACTGATGGGCTATGAAGACATGAAGGCCGAAGACTATACATGTGTCCGGATTGGACTCTCCTTGGCGTGGAAGGCAAGCTTGACGACCGACTATGAAGATTCATTCTTATGTAACCGACTCTATGTAACCCTAGATCCCCCCCTCGGTGTCTATATAAACTGGAGTGGTTAGTCCGGAAAGGATATTCATTACCATAGTCATACAGGCTAGGCTTCTAGGGTTTAGCCATTACGATCTCTTGGTAGTTCAACTCTTGTAACACTCATATTCTTCAAGATCAATCAAGCAGGACGTAGGGTATTACCTCCATAGAGAGGGCCGAACCTGGGTGAACATCGTGTCCCTCGTCTCCTGTTACCATCGATCCTAGATGCACAGTTTGGGACCCCCTACCCGAGATCTGCCAGTTTTGAAACCGACATTGGTGCTTTCATTGAGAGTTCCACTGTACTGTCAATGAAAGGTTCGATGGACCCTTCAATCGTCTATGGTGACGCTGTCCAAGGAGAAACCTTCCTTTCCCAGACATATTTTCGTGTTCGGCGGCTTTGTACTACGGGCCAACTTGCTTGGCCATCTGGAGCAGATCAATAGCTACGCCCATGGCCACCAGGTCAGATTTGGAAGCTTGAACTACGTCACGGATATCCATGGAGACTTGATCTTCAATGGATTTGAGACCGCAACGATCGCTCCCCCTCGCCCCGATGAACATGACTTAAACCTGTCATCGGATCACATCCAGGAGATGGTCCCTGTTGCCGCAACGGCCTTAGAACCGGAGCAGATCATGCCATCCGAGGCCACAGAGTCCGCGGCATTGGAGCCGCACACAGGCTCGGCACCCCGCAATATTTGCGTCAATGGAACTCCGGACTCGTCTCCGGCTATAAGTTTCGTACCAGGCATGCCTGCGGACACCGAGCTGGATCAGTTATCGGTTTTCAAATTTAGCGCCACGGACATATTTCCAGCACTCACCTTTGGGCGATGTGCTAAGCTCTTTAAAGAACTTGTCCTTGGAGAAGGACTCACAGCCGAACTATGTTCGGTTCGACCCAGAGGCCGATGATGGGAAATTTCGCTTCCCACCTGCCACCCACTTCATAGCCACTGTCGAGGACTTAACCGACATGCCCGCTTCTGGCTCCGAAGACATTGACGACATAGACGACAATGCCGATAAGGAGCAAGGCCAAGACCCGCCAGTCATCAGGCGTGGGCGGCCACCCCTTCATATGACATGTACATGATCGATACACTTAAAAAGCCTCGCGGCAAGGACAAGGGAGATCCAGTTAAAACTCCTGAGACATAGTCTAAGTTTCAGCGCCCCAAACGCCGCCCCAAGTCACGCCGCAGCAACGATGGCGCTGGAGAAAATAGTACTCCGGACGGCGCCGAAAGCAATACAGACCCTGTGGGAGCAATATCCGAGCAGGAGGAACAGGAAAACGGGCAAGCCGGCCCCAATGAACTGGCCTCGCCCAGTGACGGTTTGGAGGACGACAACTACCTTCCGCTCTCCGAAGATGAGGTAAGCCTCGGCGACGAAGACTTCATCGTACCCGAAGAGCCCCTCGAGCAGGAGCGCTTCAAGCGGAGACTGATAGCTGCGGCAAGGAGCCTGAAAAAGAAGCAGCAGCATCTTCAAGATGACCAAGACCTACTCAACGACAGATGGACCAAAGTCCTGGTCACCGAAGAATACGGCCTTAGTGGCCTAGCCAAAAGCTACCCAAAGCACAGATTGCTATACCAGTCTGATGATGGGGCGTTGGAGCCCATACCATCATCACACAATGCGGCAGGTCGCTGACAATTCTGTCAGGATAAAAAGGCAACTCAAGCCGAACATGAGACCGCCCCACCTCATCGTAAAGGCAAGAACAACGCAGGTCACGATTACCCAGACAACCTGCAGAGCAACTTGGACAATAGAGTAGGAGACGCAAGACCGATCTACGGATCGCAAAAGCATGCTTCGACACGCGACGATGGCTACCTATTCGGACGTGTCAAACCTAGGCATGCCCAAGCCGAAAACCGCAAAGGGACTCCTTCGGAGTTATGTCGCAGTGTGGCCCAACATAGAGGCGCCGCACACCCGCTTTGCTTCACTGATGAAGTAATGGATCATGAATTCCCCGAAGGATTCAAACCCATCAATATTAAATCATACGATGGGACAATCAATCCCGTGGTATGGATAGAAGATTTCATTCTCCGCATCCATATGGCACGTGGGGACGACCTCCACGCCATTAAATACCTCCCACTAAAACTAAAAGGGCCAGCTCGGTACTGGTTAAACAGCCTGCCTGAAAATTCCATAGGCAGCTGGGAGGACTTGGAAGAGGCCTTCCTCGATAACTTCCGAGGAACACATGTCCAGCCACCGGATGCTGATGATCTAGGTCACATTGTCCAACAACCCGGAGAATCAGCCAGGGAGCTCTGGACTTGGTTCTTAGTCAAAAAGAACCAAATCATCGACTGTCCGGACGCGGAAGCCCTTGCGGCTTTCAGACACAGTGTCCGGGACGAATGGCTTGCACGCCACCTCGGCCAAGAAGGACCTAAATCCATGACAGCCCTCACTGCTCTGATGATCCGCTTTTGTGTGGGACAAGACAGCTGGCTCGCTCATAGAAGCAATAGCGCCAGCAAACAGGGCACCTCCGAAACCCGATACGGCAACGGCAAGCCACGAGGAAGCAAAAACAACAGTCGCAATGATAACAAAAGATCAGGCGACATAGCGGTCAACGCTGGATTCATCAACCCCAAGCCCTGTCAGCGGAAGAAGCCATTCAAGGCGAATCGAGACGAACCATCCGACCTGGACAGGATATTGGACCGACCCTGCCAGATTCATGGCCAACCCGATAAACCAGCTAATCATACCAACAGAAACTGCTGGGTCTTTAAACATGCTAGCAAGCTCAATGCCGAACACAAGGGGAGGAGGCCACCAAGCGACGGGGATGACGGAAAGGTTCACCAATGAAACACCGGGGGTCAGAAGCAGTTTCCACCCGAGGATCAACTACTCCTAGAACAGAAATAGCAACCCGGCTTCCGCCGCTCACTCCGTACACCTACTACGTTTGTACTGCGCATACATCATTACACACTCAAGATACCATGGGCATTGGTGGAAGCACAATACGGACAAGCCTGCAAGCACTCCAGTAACTTTTCTTATTATCATTTATTTTCTTTTTATTTCTTCCTTCGTTATCCTTTAAAAACAGGTGACGAACAGGATGAACATCGAAAACTAGCTCTATCGGAGTCCGGATCCGTACTCTCACCTAAGGGGCTATTTCCATCAAGGATTTCCCCCACCGAGGACTAGCGGCACAGACATGTGACAGGAGGTCCACAATAACTTTTTGTAGACCGCACTCTCTATTTCTCGAGCCTGTACTATGCCTGTTCCTCTGCTTCCAACCCCGAGCATGTCAAATAGCCGGGAGGATGGCTTATATATATATATTAAGTAATCATTGGCATATCACTTGGTTCCCACTAAACAATATCCAAACCAATCATCCACATTGTTTCCCCAACAAATATGGCTCCTATGGTTATTTCATAGAAATACCTTGGCATAACCTGCCAGGGGCTTGGTGTGGGAACAAATGAGTTGCCAGTAAAAGTCCGAATAGCTCTATAGCATACTTCGGCGTCGCAAGTTTGGCCTTATATGCATCAGCTCCGAATCATTGTCTTGGGTCAATAGTTGGGTTGCCCGGCTCCTATGCTTGCTACCCTATGTTCCGCTCTATCGGCTAGGGTAGTAAAGGGAGAACTACTGCGATTGTGCCCTGGTCTAAACCGGACGAGCACCTTAGTAGAGAAAGCCGAAAACTGACTGTCATGATGCGGCATGAGCTGGTCAACCATTTGACGACTTCTTGGAATCTTTAGCGATTCTCCGTGTCACACGAGGGATCTTTTTCAGATCAAATATGTAAGGCATCATATGCCGCATACATACCAGGGGCTATGTCGTAGCCCCACAATAAAACTCCTATGCCTAAGTGAAAGTGTTAACACCCTATAGTCCGATTGCCTGGTTCGCCGCATTATCACCTCCCTCATGGACCAAGACGTTGGATAAAGAGTGATTAAATGCATTTCCGAACACCCCATACTTCCTACGAGGGGGCTGAAGCCGACAACTGGAAAACTTTCAGATTATATCAAAATGGCCGCACGGGAGGAATTCAAGCTTTCAAGCAAAACATAAATAGATTAACTATAAACTTGTCTTTTACAATTTTCATACACCTCACTCGAACATTATGTCTTTCGAGCACTGACCCTCTATAAAGTGGGCGGCCTCTAGATAATGCTCCGGTTCCGGGCGGTCCTTGCCTTTGGGTGGACTCTTCATCGCAACATCGATGGCCTTCATCTTCCCCCAGAATGTTTTGACTCGGGCAAAAGCCATCCACGCACCCTCAATGCATGATGATCGCTTCATAGCATCGATATGCGGCACCGCATCAACAAGCCTCCACACCAAACCGAAATAGTTATTCGGAACAGGCTCGGTTGGCCACAACCTGATTACGACATCCTTCATGGCAGCGCCGGATATCCTATGAAGTTTGGCCCATTGGGACATCTGTTCATTGAGCAACAGATGGCACTTTGATGTGCCAAACTGCGACCAAAAAAGCTTCTCCGTTGCATATCCATCTCTCGCTTGGTAATACTATGCCGCATCGGCAGAACTCTTCAGCAAGTCCAAGAACTCGTCCAGAGAACTCCATGCTTGGTTAAGCTAGGCATAGTTCGGGTCACCGAACTTAGTTTGCAGCAGAAAGGGCTTGCCAACCGCAATCTCCCTCGCCTGTCGAACCTCCTCACGGGCTGCTATGGATTCCGACCATGCTGCTCTAGCCTCTTGTAAGGCCTTGTCCAGATCAGCCATTAAGGCTTTACTCTTCTTCTCCAAAAATTCACAGCGGCCGGTAGCATTCTCCAGTTCAAGCGTCATAGTGGTTATTGAAGGAAATATGCCCTAGAGGCAATAATAAAGTTATTATTTATTTCCTTATTTCATGATAAATGTTTATTATTCATGCTAGAATTGTATTAACCGGAAACATAATACATGTGTGAATACATAGACAAACAAAGTGTCACTAGTATGCCTCTACTTGACTAGCTCGTTAATCAAAGATGGTTATGTTTCCTAACCATGAACAATGAGTTGTTATTTGATTAACGGGATCACATCATTAAGAGAATGATCTGATTGACATGACCCATTCCATTAGCTTAGCACCCGATCGTTTAGTATGTTGTTATTGCTTTCTTCATGACTTATACATGTTCCTATGACTATGAAATTATGCAACTCCCGTTTGCCGGAGGAACACTTTGGGTACTACCAAACGTCACAACATAATTGGGTGATTATAAATGAACATTACAGGTGTCTCCAAAGGTACATGTTGGGTTGGCGTATTTTGAGATTAGGATTTGTCACTCCGATTGTCGGAGAGGAATCTCTGGGCCCTCTCGGTAATGTGCATCACATAAGCCTTGCAAGCATTACAACTAATATGTTAGTTGTGAGATGATGTATTACAGAATGAGTAAAGAGACTTGCCGGTAACGAGATTGAACTAGGTATTGGATACCGACGATCGAATCTCGGGCAAGTAACATACCGATGACAAAGGGAACGACGTATGTTATTATGCGGTCTGACCGATAAAGATCTTCGTAGAATATGTAGGAGCCAATATGAGCATCTAGGTCCCACTATTGGTTATTGACTGGAGACATGTCTCGGTCATGTGTACATTGTTCTCGAACCCGTAGGGTCCGCACGCTTAAGGTTACGATGACAGTTATATTATGAGTTTATGCATTTTGATGTACCGAAGGTTGTTCGGAGTCCCGGATGTGATCACGGACATGATGAGGAGTCTCGAAATGGTCGAGACATAAAGATTGATATATTGGAAGCCTATGTTTGGATATCGGAAGTGTTCCGGGTGAAATCGGGATTTTACCGGAGTACCGGGAGGTTACCGGAACCCCCCGGGAGCTAAATGGGCCATGATGGGCCTTAGTGGAAAAGAGAAGAGGCAACCCTACATGGGCCGCGCGCCCCTCCCCTCCCTTGGTCTGAATTGGACAAGGAGAGGGGGCCGGCCCCTCTCTCTCTCTTTTCCCCCCTCCACGAATCCTATTCCAACTAGGATTGGGGGGGGGGGAATCCTACTCCCAGAGGGAGTAGGACTCTCCTGGCGCGCCCTCCTTGGCCGGCCAGCCTCCCCCCTCTAGTTCTTTATATACGGAGGCAGGAGCACCCCAGAGACACACAAGTTGATCCACGTGATCTTTTCCTTAGCCATGTGCGGCGCCCCCAGCCACCATAGTCTTCGATAATATTGTAGCGGAGTTTAGGCGAAGCCCTGCTGCTGTAGTGCATCAAGATCGTCACCACGCCGTCGTGCTGACGGAACTCTTCCCCGACACTTTGCTGGATCGGAGTCCGGGGATCGTCATCGAGCTGAACGTGTGCTAGAACTCGGAGGTGCCGTAGTTTCGGTGCTTGATCGGTCGGATTGTGAAGACGTACGACTACATCAACCAAACGCTTTCGTTATCGATCTACTAGGTATGTAGATCATACTCCCCCTCTTGTTGCTATGCATCACCATGATCTTGCGTGTGCGTAGGAATTTTTTTGAAATTACTACGAAACCCATCAGTTATATTCTCCTCATCTTGGCGCCGTGCAACTTGTTCGGCTTTTAATTCAGTCGATGCCTTTTCGGCAACAGCATTATTACGACGAGCCTGCTCCTTGGCCCGGCCAGCTCCTCTCGAAGAACTTCAACGGTGGCAGCACCATCTACAGCCATGCATATTCCAGCATCTAAATCTCAGCATCATGCTTATACCACAAAAATGTATGAGGATTGCCCCGAATACATACCTTGCGACTCGTCAAGACGCATATTGATTAAAGCAAGATCATCCCCTGCCACATCAAGCTTCCGCTGAACAACGGCAATTTCCATAGTCCAGGAAGCGGCCAAGGGGGAAGCAGCCTGTGTTCAAAGTTGATCATGTTAGTCCTCAAAACGATCCTTTTCGATCCTCCGTTTTGCTTCCCAGTGGAAGCCAACCCGAGTATCAGGGGCTACTACCTATACACAGGTGCATCTTTGCAAATGAAACATAGCTGAAAACATTATGTCACAAACCTCAAAGGCCTTCAGTAGGCTCATGAAGGCTTCATTTAATCCGCTCTTCACGGACGAAATCTTCTCAATCACTGTACCCATCAAGGTACGATGTTCCTGTTGGGGATCGTAGCAGAAATTCAAAATTTTCTATGCATCACCAAGATCAATCTATGGAGTAATCTAGCAACGAGGGGAAGGAGAGTGCATCTACATACCCTTGTAGATCGATAAGCGGAAGCATTCAAGTGAACGGGGTTGATGGAGTCGTACTCGTCGTGATCCAAATCACCGATGATCCTAGTGCCGAACGGACGGCACCTCCGTGTTCAACACACGTACAGCCCGGTGACGTCTCATACGCCTTGATCTAGCAAGGGGAGAAGGAGAGGTTGGGGAAGACTCCATCCAGTAGCAGCATGATGGCGTGGTGGTGGTGGAGGAGCGCGGGACTCCAGCAGGGCTTCGCCAAGCACTACGAGAGACGAGGAGGGAGAGAGGTAGGGCTGCGCCAACAGGGAGAGCAAATCACATGTGTTGGGCAGCCCCATACCTCAAGTATATATAGGGGAGGGGAGGGGCTGCGCCCCCACCTAGGGTTCCCTCCCTAGGGGTGGCGGCAGCCCCCAGATCCCATCTGGGAGGCGGCCAAGGGGAGGGGGAGAGGGAGGCGCACCAGGCATGGGCCTTAGGGCCCATCTGCCCTTAGGGTTTGCCCCCTCTTCCCCTTAGGCGCATGGGCCTTGGTGGGGAGGCGCCCCAGCCCACCTAGGGGCTGGTCCCTTCTCACACTTGGCCCATGTATGCCTCCGGGGCTCGTGGCCCCTCCCGGTGGACCCCCGGACCCCTCCGGTGGTCCCGGTACACTATCGGTGATGCCCGGAACACTTCCGGTGGCCAAAACCATACTTCCTATATATCAATCTTTACCTACGGACCATTCCGGAACTCCTCGTGACATCCGAGATCTCATCCGGGACTCCGAACAAAATTCAGTAACCGCGTACATACTTTCCCTATAACCCTAGCGTCATCGAACCTTAAGTGTGTAGAACCTACGGGCTCGGGAGTCATGCAGACATGGCCGAGACAACTCTCCGGTCAATAACCAACAGCGGGATCTGGATACCCATGTTGGCTCCCACATGCTCCACGATGATCTCATCGGATGAACCACGATGTCAAGGATTCAATCAATCCCGTATACAATTCCCTTTGTCTAGCGGTACAATACTTGCCCGAGATTCGATCGTCGGTATCCTGATACCTTGTTCAATCTCGTTACCGGCAAGTCTCTTTACTCGTTTCGTAACACACCATCCCGTGATCAACTCCTTGATCACATTGTGCACATTATGATGATGTCCTACCGAGTGGGCCCAGAGATACCTCTCTGTTTACACGGAGTGACAAATCCCAATCTCGATTCGTGCCAACCCAACAAACACTTTTGGAGATACATGTAGTGTACCTTTATAGCCACCCAGTTACGTTGTGACATTTGGCACACCCAAAGCACTCCTACGGTATCCGGGAGTTGCACAATCTCATGGTCTAAGGAAATGATACTTGACATTAGAAAAGCTTTAGCATACGAACTATACGATCTTTGTGCTAGGCTTAGGATTGGGTCTTGTCCATCACATCATTCTCCTAATGATGTGATCCCGTTATCAATGACATCCAATGTCCATGGTCAGGAAACCGTAGCCATCTATTGATCAACGAGCTAGTCAACTAGAGGCTTACTAGGGACATGGTGTTGTCTATGTATCCACACATGTATCTGAGTTTCTTATCAATACAATTCTAGCATGGATAATAAACGACTATCATGAACAATGAAATATAATAATAACCAATTTATTATTGCCTCTAGGGCATATTTCCAACAGTCTCCCACTTGCACTAGTCAATAATCTAGTTCACATCGCCATGTGATTAACACTCACGGGTCACATCGCCATGTGACCAACATCCAAGAGTCTACTAGACTCAATGATCTAGTTCACATCACTATGTGATAAACACTCAAAGAGTTCTGGGTTTGATCATGTTATGCTTGTGAGAGAGGTTGTAGTCAATGGGTCTTACCATATTCAGATCCCTATGTATTCGCAAAACTTTATATCGTAGATGCTGCTACCACGTTCCACTTGGAGCTATTCCAAATTATTGCTCCATTATACGTATCCGGTATCTCTACTCAGAGCTATCCGGATAGGTGTCAAGTTTGCATCGACGTAACTCTTTATGTCGAACTCTTTATCACCTCCATAACCGAGAAACATTTCCTTATTCCTCTAAGGACAATTTTGACCGCTATCTGGTGATCTACTCCTAGATCACCTTTGTACCCTCTTGCCAGACATGTGGTAAGGCACACATCAGGTGTGGTACTCAGCATGGCATACCGTATAGAGCCTATGACAAGATCATAGGGGACGACCTTCGTCCTTCCTCTTTCTTCTGCCGTGGTCAATCTTTGAGTCTTACTCAACTTCACACCTTACAACTCAGGTAAGAACCCCTTCTTTGACTGATCTATTTTGAACTCCTTCAAAAACATGTCAAGGTGTGCGTTCTTTGAAAGTATCATCAGGCGTCTTGATCTATCTCTATAGATCTTGATGCCCAATATGTAAGCAGCTTTATCCAGGTCTTCCTTTGAAAATCACTCTTCAAACAAACCGTTTATGCTTTCCAGAAATTCTACATTATTTCGGATCAACAATATGTCATCCACATATACTTATCAGAAATGTTGTAGTGCTCCCACTCACTTTCTTGTAAATACAAGTTTCTAGCAAACATTGTATAAACCTAAAAGCTTTGATCACTCCATCAAAACATATATTCTGATTCAGAGATGCTTGCTCTAGTCCATAGAAGGATTGATGGAGCCAGCATACCTTTTAGCATCCTTAGGATTGACAAAACCTTTTATTGTATCGCATACAACTTTTCTTATGAAAACTGGTAAGAAAACTTGTTTTGACATCCATCTGTAAGATTTCACAATCGAAAAATACAGCTAATGCTATCATGATTCCGACGGACTTAAGCATCGCTACGGGTGAGAAATTCTCATCGTAGTCAACTCCTTGAACTTGTGAAAAGACTCTTTCCCACAAGTCGAGCTTCATAGACGGTAACATTACCGCCCACGTCCGTCTTCTTCTTAAAGATCCATTTATCTCAATGGCTTGCCGATCATCGGGCAAGTCCACCAAAGTCTATACTTTGTTCTGATATATGAATCCTATCTCGGATTTCATGGCTTCTAACCATTTGTCGGAATACGGGCCCACCATCGCTTCTCCATAGCTCGTAGGTTCATTGTTGTCTAACAACATGATATCTAAGACAGGATTACCGTACCACTCAGGAGTAGTACATATCCTTGTCGACCTACGAGGTTCGATAGCAACTTGATCCAAAGCTTCATGATCACTATCATTAACTTCCTCTTCAACAGACGTAGGCGCCATAGAAAACATCTTTCTGTGTTGCATCACTCTCTGGTTGAAGTAAAGGTTCGACAACCTCATCAAGTTCTATCTTCCTCCCACTCAATTCTTTCGAGAGAAACTCCTTCTCAAGAAAGGACCCGTTCTTAGTGACAAACAATTTTCCCTCGGATCTGAGATGGAAGGTATACCCTACTGTCACCTTTGGGTATCCTATGAAGATGTGTTTGTCCGCTTTGGGTTGAGCTTCTCCGGCTGAAGCCTTAAGCATCGCAGCCCCAAACATTAAGAAACGACAACTTTTGTTTCTTGCCAAACCAATGTTCATACGACGTCGTCTCAACGGACTTAGATGGTGTCCTATCTAAAGTGAATGCAGCTGTCTCTAATGCATAACCTCAAAATGAAAACGGTAGATTGATAAGAGACATCATAGATCGCACCATATCTCATAAGGTTCGATTACGACGTCCGGACACATCATAACCCAGTGGTGTTCCAGGTGGCTTCAACTGTGAAACAATTCCACAATGTCTTAAGTGATTGCCAAACTCATAACTCAGATATTCTCATTGATCGGATCATAGGAATTTGATCTTCTTATTATGATGATTCTTAACTTCACTCTGAAATTGCTTAAACTTTTCAAACGTTTCAGACTTGTGCTTCATTAAGTAAATATACCTATATCTACTCAAATCGTCAGTGAAGATGAGAAAATAGCGATATCCACTGCACGCTTCAATTCTCATTGGATCACACGCATCAGCATGTATGATTTCCAACAAGTCACTTGCCCGTTTCATTGTACCTGAATGCGGGATCTTAGTCATCCTACCCATGAGGCATGGCTCGCATGTGTCAAGAGATTCAAAATCAAGTGACTCCAAACATCCATCGACATGGAGTTTCTTCATGCATCTTACGCTAATATGACCTAAGCGGCAGTGCCACGAGAAAGTGGTACTATCATTATTAACTCTACATCTTTTGGCGTGAACATGTGTATTACCACGACCGAGATTCAATGAACCATTCACATAGGGTGCATGACCATGAAAGGTATCATTCATGTAAACAGAATAACCATTATTCTCTAACTTAAATGAATGACCGTATTGCAATGAACATGATCTAATCATATTCATGCTAACGTAGACACCTGATAACATTTATCTAGGTTCAATACTAATCCCGAAGGCAGATGGAGCGTGCGATGGTGATCTCATCAACTTTGGAAACACTTCCAACACACATCATCACCTCGTCCTTAGCCAGTCTCCGTTTAGTCCGTAGCTTTTGCTTCAAGTCACCAGTAATAGCAACTGAACTGGTATCCAATACCCAGGTGCTACCAGGAGTACTAGCGAGGTACACATTAATAACACGTATATACTTTGTTGAAGTTTCCAGCCTTCTTATCTACCATGCATTTGGGGTAATTCTGCTACCAGTGCCCGTTCCCCTTACAATAGAAGCACTTAGTCTCGGGTTTGGGTTCAACCTTGGGTTCCTTCACTGGAGCGGCAACTGGTTTTCCATCCATGAAGTTTCCCTTCTAGCCCTTGCCCTTCTTGAAACCAGTGGTCTTGTTAAACCATCAACACTTGATGCTCCTTCTTGATTTCTACCTTTTGCGGTCTTCAGCACCGTGAACAGCTCCGGGATCAATTCCATCCCTTGCATGTCATAGTTCATCACAAAGATCTAGTAGCTTAGTGATAGTGGCTATAGAACTCTATCAATCACTATCTTATCTAGAAGTTTAACTCCCACTTGATTTAAGTGATTGTAGCACCCAGACATTCTGAGCACATGCTCACTAGCTGAGCTATTCTCCCCCATCTTTTTGGCAAAAGAACTTGTTAGAGGTCTCACACCTCTCAACACGGGCATGAGCCTGAAATCCCAATTTCAGCTCTTGGAACATCTCATATGTTCTATGGCGTTCAAGACGTCATTGGAATCTCGATTCTAAGCCGTAAAGTATGGTGCACTAAACTATCATGTAGTCATCGGGATGTGTCTGTCAGGTGTTCACAACATCCACAGACGACGTTGTAGGGGTTTGCACATCGAGCGGTGCATCAAAGATGTAAGCCTTCTATGTAGCAGTGAGGACACTCCTCGGACTACGGACCTAGTCCGCATCATTGCTTACAATATCTTTCAACTTAATCTTTCTCTAGGAACGTATTGAAACATGGAGCTACAACGTGAGCTATTTATCTACAACATATTTGCAAAGACAATTTAGACTATGTTCATGATAATTGAGTTCATTTAATGAACTCCCACTCAGATAGACATCCCTCTAGTCATCTAAGTGAAACATGATCCGAGTCAACTAGGCCATGTCCGATCATCACGTGAGACGGACTAGTCAACATCGGTGAACATCTTCATGTTGATCGTATCTTCTATACGACTCATGCTCGACCTTTCGGTCTTCCGTGTTCCGAGGCCATGTCTGTACATGCTAGGCTCGTCAAGTCAACCTAAGTGTTTTTGCTGTGTAAATCTGGCTTACACCCGTTGTATTCGAACGTTAGAATCTATCACACCCGATCATCACGTGGTGCTTCGAAACGACGAACCTTCGCAACGGTGCACAGTTAGGGGGAACACTTTCTTGAAATTTTAGTGAGGGATCATCTTATTTAAGCTACCGTCGTTCTAAGCAAATAAGATGTAAAACATGATAAACATCACATGCAATCAAATAGTGACATGATATGGCCAATATCATTTTGCTCCTTTTGATCTCCATCTTCGGGGCTCCATGATCATCGTTGTCACCGGCATGACACCATGATCTCCATCATCGTGTCTTTTTGAAGTTGTCTCGTCATCTATTACTTCTACTACTATGGCTAACGCTTTAGCAATAAAGTAAAGTAATTACATGACATTTAAGTTGACAAGCAGGTCATAAATAAATTAAGACAACTCCTATGGCTCCTGCTGGTTGTCATACTCATCGACATGCAAGTCGTGATTCCTATTACAAGAACATGATCAATCTCATACATCACATATATCATTCATCACATCCTTTTGGCCATATCACATCACAAGGCATATGCTGCAAAAACAAGTTAGACGTCCTCTAATTGTTGTTGCAAGTTTTTACGTGGCTGCTATAGGTTTCTATCAAGAACGTTTCGTACCTACGCGAAAACCACAACGTGATATGCCAATTTCTATTTACCCTTCATAAGGACCCTTTTCATCGAATCCGATCCAACTAAAGTGGGAGAGAGACACCCGTTAGCCACCTTATGCAACTAGTGCATGTCAGTCGGTGGAACCAGTCTCACATAAGAGTACGTGTAAGGTCAGTCCGGGCCGCTTCATCCCATGATGCCGCTGAATCAAGATAAGACTAGTAACGGCAAGTAAATTGACAAAATCGACGCCCACAAATGCTTTGTGTTCTACTCGTGCATAGAAACTACGCATAAATCTGGCTCTGATACCACTGTTGGGGATCATAGCAGAAATTCAAAATTTTCTACGCATCACCAAGATCAATCTATGGAGTAATCTAGCAACAAGGGGAAGGAGCGTGCATCTACATACCCTTGTAGATCGCTAAGCGGAAGCGTTCAAGTGAACGGGGTTGATGGAGTCGTACTCATCGTGATCCAAATCACCGATGATCCTAGTGCCGAACGGACGGCACCTCCGTGTTCAACACACATACAGCCCGGTGACGTCTCCTACGCCTTGATCCAGCAAGGGGAGAAGGAGAGGTTGGGGAAGACTCCATCCAGTAGCAGCACGACGGCGTGGTGGTGGTGGAGGAGTGCGGGACTCCAGCAGGGCTTCGCCAAGCACTACGAGAGACGAGGAGGGAGAGAGGTAGGGCTGCGCCAACAGGGAGAGCAAATCAAATGTGTTGGGAAGCCCCATACCTCAAGTATATATAGGGGAGGGGAGGGGCTGCGCCCCCACCTAGGGTTCCCTCCCAAGGGGTGGCGGCAGCCCCCAGATCCCATCTGGGAGGCGGCCAAGGGGAGGGGGAGAGGGAGGCGCACCAGGCATGGGCCTTAGGGCCCATCTGCCCTTAGGGTTTGCCCCCTCTTCCCCTTAGGCGCATGGGCCTTGGTGGGGAGGCGCCCCAGCCCACCTAGGGGCTGGTCCCTTCTCACACTTGGCCCATGTATGCCTCCGGGGCTCGTGGCCCCTCCCGGTGGACCCCCGGACCCCTCCGGTGGTCCCGGTACACTACCGGTGATGCCCGGAACACTTCCGGTGGCCAAAACCATACTTCCTATATATCAATCTTTACCTCCAGACCATTCCGGAACTCCTCGTGACGTCCGGGATCTCATCCGGTACTCCGAACAACATTCAGTAACCGTGTACATACTTTCCCTATAACCCTAGCGTCATCGAACCTTAAGTGTGTAGACCCTACGGGCTCGGGAGTCATGCAGACATGGCCGAGACAACTCTCCGGTCAATAACCAACAGCGGGATCTGGATACCCATGTTGGCTCCCACATGCTCCACGATGATCTCATCGGATGAACCACGATGTCAAGGATTCAATCAATCCCGTATACAATTCCCTTTGTCTAGCGGTACGATACTTGCCCGAGATTCGATCGTCGGTATCCCGATACCTTGTTTAATTTCATTACCGGCAAGTCTCTTTACTCGTTCTGTAACACATCATCCCGTGATCAACTCCTTGATCACATTGTGCACATTATGATGATGTCCTACCGAGTGGGCCCAGAGATACCTCTCCGTTTACACGGAGTGACAAATCCCAGTCTCGATTCGTGCCAACCCAACAGACACTTTTGGAGATACCTGTAGTGTACCTTTATAGCCACCCAGTTACGTTGTGACGTTTGGCACACCCAAAGCACTCCTACGGTATTCGGGAGTTGCACAATCTCATGGTCTAAGGAAATGATACTTGACATTAGAAAAGCTTTAGCATACGAACTATACGATCTTTGTGCTAGGCTTAGGATTGGGTCTTGTCCATCACATCATTCTCCTAATGATGTGATCCCATTATCAATGACATCCAATGTCCATGGTCAGGAAACCGTAACCATCTATTGATCAACGAGTTAGTCAACTAGAGGCTTACTAGGGACATGGTGTTGTCTATGTATCCACACATGTATCTGAGTTTCCTATCAATACAATTCTAGCATGGATAATAAACGACTATCATGAACAATGAAATATAATAATAACCAATTTATTATTGCCTCTAGGGCATATTTCCAACAGTTCCCCTGAGATAGATGCTTTCCGCAACATGTCCCGCAATATATCCGGAGTCTCCGGGTTTCCGGAAGCTGCTCTAGGAGCACAATCATCCTTTGAAGGAACTAGATGACCCATTGCGCCCATGGCGCAAAGGATGAGAGCAAGCCAATTATTGAAAGAATGTGCATCAAAATATGTAGACACATAAGAAAACATATAGAAATAAGTACTGATTGATGATAGATAGATGGTTGCTGATGGTACATGTTTTTGAAAAAGCTTACGAACTATCATTTACAATGTTATGAGTAAGGCATGTAGATAGGCAGAGCTACATTAGACAAATGTATCACGGGATGTTTAGAATGATTTCTTCGAGGCAAGTCTTCATAGATGTTGTTCTTCATGGCCCGAGGTGCACATATGCCTCACATCCGATGCAAATATGGCGTTGCGTGCCCACCATGCGAGGCAGCGAGCACGGGACACCACGGCGGATTCATCGTCGATCTCACGTCCATCGGCAACATGTAGACTCCACGCTTTGACAAGAGTAGTTCATGGGATACGTTAATGCCTCAAGTCCCGTGAGCTGTTGTGTGTCCCATGTCCTACTCTACCTCTCCGTACTCTACCTCTCCGTTTATCGCACTTCCACTCTGAGGGGCACAACCAACCGTCGGACATGGACACTACCGCAACATTAAGGACGGTCATCGGTGGAAATTTAGAATAATTTTATGTTACATATGATCGTATGAATTTGATGATTTGCAAATGGGATATCCGATTACGGAAATAATTTTTTGTTTGTTCACTATCTGCAGACACATCTGGACACATCCGCACGTTTGGGAAAGGATATTGATACTTGTGGTTGTACATGCTCTTATATTAAGATAAGTGGGAATAAATCTAGAGTCCCGATAACTGCCACACATGTGGTGTATCGGGTAGTTGTGCCACACGCCTCGTGTGGCATGGATAGCAACCAGCCCACACACCTACGTGTGGGCAAAACAACTAATGCCCATACACATCTTTTTTTCCCTCCTGAACCCTCTCACACGCATGCGTGTGGGCGAAGTTGATAACGCCCACACGCCCGTATGTCAGGCCTCGTACCCTTTTGGTCCCGCACGCGACGTGTGATTCCCACCGCGCGCCCGCAGTTGCCATGGTCCAGACCCTCGTCCATGTTCATTTATCTGCAGTTGCCATGTCGCTGAACTACGGTTGCCATGTCGGACAACTGCAGTTGCCATGGTTGCTCAACTGCAGTTGCCATGTATGGTCTGATCTAATGTAGTTTCCATGATTTCATAACTTTAGGAGTTGCCACATACTAACACTAGGCAGTTGAGAGAGTTGTCATGTGCTCACAAGCATGCTAGGGCAGTTGCCATGTAAAAAGGAAGAGTTGTCATCTGCTTACATGCACGTTAGGGCAGTTGCCATGTACGTGCACGTTGGGGCAGTTGCCATGTACCATACAAAAACACATGGCAACTCGGTAAAAGACAGTTGCCATCTGCTTACGTGCACACTAGGCAGTTGCCGTGTACCCTGCAAAAACACATGGCAACTCGGGTAAAAAAAGAGAGTTGCCACCTGCTTATAAAGCACACTAGAGGCAGTTGCCATGTGCGCTGCAAAAACACATGGCAACTAGCAGCTTACATGTGGGAGAGGAGACGGGCGTGTGGGCAAGATGGCAAATGACCACACACCAGCCCTTGTGCGTGACTGAAAACTGGTGTGTGGGTGAACTGCTAAACACCCACACACCAACCCCTCCGTGTGGTAAAACGGATGTGTGGACGAACTATGTCACACACCACACACACTTTGTCCTAAGTGGCACAGAAAATCAGCCAGATTGTGTCAAGATTCGTGCATATAATACTGGACGGTGATGGATGCATGTGGTCGAGATGGTCAACGCCCACACGTGTGGGCGTTAACATTTCCGTAAATCTAATGAAACAATACAGATTATACCAATTACATAAAGTACAAGTTAGCATCGAAGATAATATTACAACCGTGCTATTGTGACAAAGAGCCACACACTTTGGAGTCTGGACACCTATACACACGGGTTGCACATATGACATATAACGCCAAAGATATGTGGTGGATTGTTGTCTTTTTCCATCGACCAGTTCATCCTCTTCCTCTCCACACTGTACTCGAGAAAGCACACCTGCTAGAGGCGGCTCACGCTGGGCTACATCTTCGCGGCGGATCACGTTGCAGCTTGGCGGGGGAGTGGCTCCGGCTGCAGCTCAGAGGCGCTGCGGCTCCAACTGCATCTCGGTGGTCAGGCAACTCGGAGGCGCAGCAGCTCCAACTGCATCTCGGTGGTCTGGCAGCTCCAACTGCATCTCGGCGGTCCGGCAGCTGCCGCTATAGCTTGAAGCTGCGGAATCGGCAGATGGCGCCGCTGTCACTCGTATCGGCGAGCCAAATCCTCATAGTTGTTGTTGTCGCTCCCTGACGAAGGTGGCATTTGTTCTGGCTGTGTGGCAGCCTGGCACTCCCTGAAGCTAGTTACTTTCCATGGCAAGGGAGGCTCCAGCAAGCCCATCGCGGTCGCCGTTGCTGCTCAGGTAAAAACTAACTTCCTTCTATGTTTGATGAATCTGTAGAATTTTTGTGATTCAATTCCACTGTAGCACAAGGGGCACCATGATCTACTATTTTGCCGAGAGTAGTGGCATGGCAAAGTACATCTTCGTTTTCTGAAAAATAGAACAAGATGCAAGGACTGATCACTCGTAGAAGTAAACTCCAAAAGGAGAAGCTTATAACTTCACTAATAACTATACCAGGAGCAACATTACTGATTACATCCTCATGGTTTCGTCATTTACAACAGGCCCAGTTGGAAAATGGCCTGTCAGGCCATTGACATTGCTGATGTGGTGCATCGGACCACATGGGTGAACCATCGTCGGAGTTGAACTTGTTGATGGACAATGACGGAATGCATCCCCTGAATGAAGTGAGCATTTTCCTGTTTGTTTATCTAGCCTCTCATTCTTACCTTAGACATACAAATGAAAAAAGAGGTAATCGCTCCGTCCAAAAAAGTTTGTCCCAAGCTTGTCTCTCAAATGGATGTACCTAGCACTAATTTGATGCTAGATACATTCATTTGAGGGACAAGCTTTTTCGAATAGAGGAAGTATGGGAGAAAGAGGGTGGAGACTAAACAAATATAAACGAAGATACCGAATTAATACAGAGTGATAATGAAAATAGAAAACGAAGTGTGAATAAAGAGAAACCAAAGACTCATAAAACAGAGAGTAAGAACGAACAACGAGGACCTAGCACTACTATGTTAATAGGCAAGTCTCAAGAGTAGTGCTGATACTTAGATGAGTGATGCAACGTTGGAGTACTAATTAGTGGCTGGGACTGCTCCATCCATCGAGTGGGGTATATTATATATAATACGTAGTTGAGTGATCGCCTTTAGATGTTTCAGATGCTGAAGAGTATTTTCCAATGAACATATATATTATGATATGCATCCTGACATATGCACTTCTTTGGAATTGTTGATATGTACTCCCTCCGTCCGGAAATACTTGTCAGAGAAATGCATAAAAATGGATGTATCTAAAATTAAAATACGTCTAGATACATCCATTCCTCCGACAAGTATTTCCGGACGGAGGGAGTATGTATCATTGCTAGCAGCCGTCGTTGGCCTACTTGGAGAACAAATAAGCATTTTAACATAAGGGCATCACAAAAAAATCAGAATACAAAAACTATGTTAAGTCTGCAATTTTTTTCATGCATCATCTGAGTTTAGTGTATTTTTGTGCAGCAGCAACTAGAAGCCAAAAGAACCCGATACTGTACAATCTAAAATAAAAACATGTCCACAAGCCTAATAACATTGAAAGTCTGAGTCCTACTACAACAGTTCAAACAATCAATAGTCAGAAGAGGCTAATTAAGGTACTGGTATAAGGTACTTAACTGGGTATACATAATATCTAGGATCAAAGAATTTAGATAAGATGCCAAGGGTTCTTCACTCTATAAATGAAACTCACCTGAACACTAAAGCCATGGTTGTCATTGCATAGCTCTAGACTAAATAATAAGGGCAACACCAAAAGATTTATGCATTAGTGCATGAACTAAGATAAAATAAAATGAGCCTGTAATGATGGTGTTACTTTCTTGCGCAAGCACCAAAACTTTGCCAAAAATAAAATATACTGGGAGCATTGTACCTTTATTTTCCCTATAATCCTTGCCCCTGCTTCTAGATTATATGAGGGCGGTGCAAGCTAGCCAACATCTTCAGATTAGTCCATCCAAAAAGCACCCCAAAGGTAACAGTTGGATTGATTGTGTCATTCCTGAAACGCCATTATCAGAAATTCAGTTGGTGCTTAATAGTAAATAGAAGTGCAGGACATGCTCATCATGCTTACCTAGGACTCATAGGCCTTATCTAATCCCTCGCCAAAGCAAATCACCTATTCTATGTGAAATAGGCAAGAGGTAGGCCAAAATGCTATATACCAAAGAGTATACGTGAATCTAAACTGACGTACTGCTCACAAGAAATAGAGTATGATAACACATCGTTGCTCACTGTAAAAATAAAATAAGTTGTTGGAAAGGAGGGGGGGCTATTTTATTTATACAGTTTAGTTTTGTGATTTAGTGCAAATAAGAACATGTCCAAACCTGATAGGCACGGCACCAAAGAGTATACGTGAATCTAAACTGACGTACTGCTCACAAGAAACAGAGTATGATAACATGTTGTTGCTTACTCTAAAAATAAAATAAGTTGTAGGAAAGGGGGGGCTATTTAATTTATACAGTTTAGTTTTGTGATTTAGTAGTAGTACAAATAAGAACATGTCCAAACCTGATAGGCACGGCAATCTCAAATCCATGGGGTCAGTTTGGTTAGATCAGGACGAGCAGAAATGAAACGCACCATATACATTTTCCAAGCATCAACATACGTTTTCAGTTTAATCAACACATGTGCTATTCTCTGAATATGAAAATCACACGACCAATTTCTAATAGTACCCTACTTTTTTCTGTGTGGCTCCTGTGATTTTTGAGAGTGCAAACCGATGAGATTAGCTTAAATAAATTGTCTCAGAATCTCATAGAGACTACAGCAGCAGCAAGAAAGCATTATGGTTTTCCCTAAAAAAATAAAGCATCATGGTTAAACTTATGCAGCTATCAACGCCTGTTTTAATGAAATAGAAGAAACTTAAATTAACTACAGTCTCTCACAATTCCATTAATTAGAGACTACAACGGCGGCAAGAAAGCATCGTGGTTTAGGTTTTGCAACTACCAAAATGTGAGCTCATGCGAACAAAAGATAGTAAATTATTCAGCCTAGCATCATGGTTCAGCATACAAAATCACCAAAATGTCATCTTCAGCCATGTCTTATAGTTTCAGGAAAAGGAATTACAAGAAAGTTCACCCATTAATGTGACTCAGATTCAACCTACCACAAGGTTAGAGCAGTTAATCATCGCCCGCGTTGGCTTTGTTTGCTCGATCATTTTGCTCTGCAGCATTGGCTCTTTATCTAGTTTCCTCTATTTTGCTCCAGGATGCCTTTTTGCTTCTGAAGATTGCAGAAAGGGCTAAGTGCAATTGAATAAAGCTGAATATATTTCTATAACGATTTTTTCTAAATACAAAAGCTACCCACTACATACAAAGGAATCCCAAATTCATGCAATCCCTCGTACATAAGGATATAGAGATAGAGAGTCACTAAAAATCAATTGATTTAACAACTTCTATTTATTTATACTCCCATTTTATAAATTCCATTGTTGTTAACAACATCTATTTATGTATGCTCCCAGATTCTCACCAACAATCTAAAGCATTGAGCCACTCCACCATTCACTTGCATTGCCACATAGATTATTTATTCATGCAACATCTAAACTCAAAGAACATCGGACTGTAAAAGAATTGAGGAGACAAGTAGACAACAACACAGACCATCCAATGCAGTCCTCAGGGGCTCTACCAACTCTGGGAACTCAATCCCATCAAGCGCTTTGAAGACGTCTTCGGCGTTGCTTGTCTGCATCTTTCCTTCCTTGCACGCATCATCTGACCTGCAAATAAGATCACACTCATGTTACTATCATCATCCAAAAAGCATCACATCACAAGTATAAGCATAATATTATTTATACTCTCAGGCGGCTCTCCCCTCTACCAAACAGCAGAGCAATTAGCTAAAAATCTCGACTATGCAAATCCTAAACCAGCAGTGCTAACTATAAACCCCCAAACATTTCATATAAGCATCATATTTCAATACCTCTGTAACCTCTGCGCCGTGAAGAATGAAAACTACAGAAGCCTAAAGCTTTTCTTCAGAAAACTGAAAGTGTTAACACGCATTCACTGAAAGTTTACCTTCTCTTCATTCTTCTAACAAAAACAACAACAACAAAGCCTTTAGTCCCAAACAAGTTGGGGTAGGCTAGAGGTGAAACCCATAAGATCTCGCAACCAACTCATGGCTCTGGCACATGGATAGCAAGCTTCCACGCACCCCTGTCCATAGCTAGCTCTTTGTCGATACTCCAATCCTTCAGGTCTCTCTTAACGGACTCCTCCCATGTCAAAATCGGTCGACCCCGCCCTCTCCTGACATTCTCCGCACGCTTTAGCCGTCCGCTATGCACTGGAGCTTCTGGAGGCCTGCGCTGAATATGCCCAAACCATCTCAAACGATGTTGGACAAGCTTCTCCTCAATTGGTGCTACCCCAACTCTATCTCGTATATCATCATTCCGGACTCGATCCTTCCTCGTGTGGCCACACATCCATCTCAACATACGCATCTCCGCCACACCTAACTGTTGAACATGTCGCCTTTTAGTCGGCCAACACTCCGCACCATACAACATTGCGGGTCGAGCCACCGTCCTGTAGAACTTGCCTTTTAGCTTTTGTGGCACTCTCTTCTCACAGAGAATGCCAGAAGCTTGGCGCCACTTCATCCATCCGGCTTTGATTCGATGGTTCACATCTTCATCAATACCCCCATCCTCCTGCAACATTGACCCCAAATACCGAAAGGTGTCCTTCCGAGGTACCACCTGGCCATCAAGGCTAACCTCCTCCTCCTCACAGCTAGTAGTACTGAAACCGCACATCATGTACTCGGTTTTAGTTCTACTAAGCCTAAACCCTTTCGATTCCAAGGTTTGTCTCCATAACTCTAACTTCCTATTTACCCCCGTCCGACTATCGTCAACTAGCACCACATCATCCGCAAAGAGCATACACCATGGGATATCTCCTTGTATACCCCTTGTGACCTCATCCATCATCAATGCAAAAAGATAAGGGCTCAAAGCTGACCCCTGATGCAGTCCTATCTTAATCGGGAAGTCATCGGTGTCGACATCACTTGTTCGAACACTTGTCACAACATTATTGTACATGTCCTTGATGAGGGTAATGTACTTTGTTGGGACTTTGTGTTTCTCCAAGGCCCACCACATGACATTCCGCGGTATCTTATCATAGGCCTTCTCCAAGTCAATGAACACCATATGCAAGTCCTTCTTATGCTCCCTATATCTCTCCATAAGTTGTCGTACCAAGAAAATGGCTTCCATGGTCGACCTCCCAGGCATGAAACCAAACTGATTTTTGGTCACGCTTGTCATTCTTCTTAAGCGGTGCTCAATGACTCTCTCCCATAGCTTCATTGTATGGCTCATCAGCTTAATTCCACGGTAATTAGTACAACTCTGAACATCCCTTTTGGGTTTCATCTCCATAAGAGTGGCTGAGTCTTTACGTTGGCTCGCCAAGCCTATCACAACCCTCCTCCTTTACCCGGGCTTGGGACCGGCTATGTTGAGACAACATAGGCGGAGTTTTCTCTTCATTCTTCTGAAAAATCAAAATTATTAGTGGCGAAGCTACTCTTCTCCATTAACCACTCCGTGTTTGCTGCTGCTACAGATATGAACAAGTTCTTCCTTAGGGGAAAACAGTATATATAATATTGTGCTGACCCTTTGTGATGATTCCGGTATATATAGTAGTTAATGGATTTTGCCCTCAAGTTTGTTTCTCTCTTTTGCTGCTCTGGTCTAGTTGGGCGCAGCATGCGCTCGAGTGTTCCCCTGTCCATGTTTTTGTGGCACCGCTTGTGGTTGGTGCTTCAGCCTCAATCTTTTTCTTTTGTGTCTAAAACACAAATGACTTTTATCGGCTAAAATGCCACATTGTGCAAGCTGTACCACTCTTGCTTATAATTAATCTCAGAGGCATTTGGCAATGGTGTTTTGATGCCAGTGATGTCAGGTGTTCCAGCCACAGCCGACAGAGTACTACAAAGAAAAAACTCAAATCCATTACAATAACTCATTATTTTAAAACAAACTCACGGGAGAAACTGGATGTGGCTAGAGGAGGTGCCTCACCTTGAACTGGTGCTCAGATCGTCGCTGTCAAGCACGCCGCCGCCTTGTCCGTGGAGGAGGCCCAGGCCTCTCATGATGCCATCACCGAATCCAGGCGTTGTCCTCGTCCTCGCTTGTCTGTGATGCGGCCAACGGCGACCGTCCACTCCATGGCAACGCGAGCGGCGACGAGAGCTTCGATTTGGTTGCTTTTTCCCATGTTGTCATCCTCCTCACCTCTTCCCGCTCCTCCACACCCACGCTGAAGACCTCAACGCCACACTCTCCCATGAAGGCAACCAGCGGCCCATCCATAACCACTGTGTGTGCCAGCGCCGGATCGAGAGGAGGACAAAAGCGAAGGGGAAGCAAGGGGCATGGTGGTGGTGGAGACTGGAGAGCAGGGAGAGGCGGCGGCGACGACGCTGAAGGGGAGGGGAGGGAATGTGGGGCTCGAGGACGGGCTGGGATTGGGGATTAGGTTTTCACCGCGCGGCCCGCACATCCCATAATTCAGCTACGTAAAACCAGAGCAAATTCACATCATTCTCTGGACCCACACTTAACGAGGCCCATCAGTCATCCACCTCTGAAACGAGCACAAAGGTGCAACAGAATTGACGGTCCAGCGATCGCCATCAGCTAAAATCGTACGACAGTAACAAGATCGAACGGCTCGCGCGATGAAAATCACTCAGGGGCGCTAGAATGGCGGGTAACGTAGCTGGGTTTAGGCCAACTCCACCGCGCGACCCGAAACGGACGTCCGTTTTGTCCAGTTTTTGTCCTTTTGGGTAGGGATTTGGGCTCGTGTCCGGGCCTGTCCTGGGATGCGGTGGCCGTGCACCCAGCGCGCGGACGCATCCCGGCCGCATCCTGTCCACGTATTATTTCTTTGCAAGTCTTTAACTTTATTTCATCATTCATTTTTGGTACATGAAAAATACATCATCACATTTTGACTAGCAAAGCAAGACCAAAGAAAACAAGAACCATAAGAATACATTTTAGAAGATACCCAACTTCCATAACTGCTCCCTTGAGTAGGGCCTTCTCGATGCACTCATTGTTGATCTGTGGAGGAGGAGGCTCATTCTGGCATCCTCCTTTCTTCTTCAAGCCAGAAGTCGATGTTGCTTCCTCCTCACACCTAGTTTCGTGTCTAGCCTCTAATCTAGCAACAAGTGCACTTGTCTCATTTATAGCCTCTATGCTAGCTAAAAGTGCACGAACATGTACTAAATTTCGCTCTATCAATATATCGATGTACTCTTCTTCCCAATACCAAAACGTGCATCCGTTCTACACAACAAAATTTAAAGTTAGCACAACTAGTTAAATCTAGAGCACAAACCGAAGCTAAAAAAGTGCATACCCAATCGTTTAAGCACTTGATGAACACCCATCCGGAATGTTCCGGCGTTGTAGACACGCGGCGCACGACCATCCTTGGGCAGTGCCTGCACTTAATGAGTGGCAACGGTGCGTTGGTGAGCTTTTGGGCAAGCACCGAGCCCGGCCGACCGCCATTCGTGTATCTGCCGGCGGACCACCGACGGTGCAGAACCGAACGGCTAGAGGAGGAGTCACTGCCTGCATGTGGCCTTGCGGCCCTGCCAAGGCCTTCCGGCGAGGTGCCCGACCAGTCCATGCCGCGGCCCGGCCTCCCACAGCCGGCCGAGCTCAAGACCGACCGGATCCGCCCCAAAACCGGCCGGCGGGTGCGCAAACCAGGTGGCCGTGGTCGCGTCCGAGCCCGGCGCCGGGGGGAAGGGGTTGGGCGAGCTCGCGTCCGAACTGCACGGCTGCAATGGCAGCGGCGGCGGCGGCGACCGCGACGGGAAGAGTGGGGAAGAGTGGAGGGGGTGCGGCCGGAGGGAGGGAGGGGGCGGATAGAAAAAGTCCCGTCTTGTGCCACTGACGGGCGGGCCAGGGGAGGACACGCAGACGACCCGCGTGTCCGCGTGGTGTCCGTTTCACCCCAAAAGCGGCGCAAGTTTGGGCCGGGAATGGGTCGAAAGCGGACACAAAGCGGACAAAAGTCCGTTTGCTCCCGCGCGCTGGGCCACCTTTTTTGTCCCTTTTACCCCAAAGGGACGGGGCCGGACAGGATAGGGTCGCGCGGTGGAGTTGGCCTTATATGTTCAATCTGTTCACCCGTCTCCAGAATCACTATCGACTGCGAACCAGTCAGTCCCAGGCCTTTGTTATCATCAGCCCCGGAATCCCGGATGGTCGAAGCCCCACCTTCGGGTACTGCCTCTTCCGTCCCCTACGTAACTGGTTGGTCAAAAGGGACCCTCCGCGATGACACTTCAGAGTCATCCGCCTTGTTGGGCGAGGAGGTTGGAGGAGGCATCTCACTCTCCATCATCTCTGGGAGGAGACTCCCCAAAGAAAAGGATCGCCCAGAAAAACTCTGTGCCGACCTGTAAAAATACATGAATGCATTACGTATATCTTCGGTAACAGCAACCGAGCGGGACATTATCGAAGTACTCCGGATTCTCTTACGATTTGGCCGAGGGCTTGTCCCCTTGTTGGAGCTGTTTAACGGTGTCGCTTTCCAAACCCAGGCTGCTCGACGGTGGCATCTTGCCCTTCTTGGAAGACCGCCCCTCCCAATCTTCGGAGGCGGCCCTGTTCCTCCTGCTTGGAGAAGGGATACTGGGTCCTTTTTCGCCTCCGTCTTCGGGCGAGGAAGGTCGATTTCTCCAGACTCAGTGTCCGACTTACCTCCGGAACCAAGGTTATCTTGGGTCTTCTCGCCCTCCCCTGCTGGTACCTGGTATGGCGCCGAGGCCAGCATCCTTGCTAACACAGGAGTAGCCGAGTCTTCGGGAAGGGGAGCCGGACACCTAATCCGTTCCACCTTCTTTATCCAGCCCTGAAAAAGGATGATACTGTTGGTATCTTACCACTGGGTATCTGGCTACAAGGTATTCGGTAATTGGGTACTTACCGGGGTATCCAGATGGTTACAGTCTAGGCCGACATCTTCGGTGGTGTCTGGCCATTGCCTTCGTTTCCCAAAGAATAATCTCCACATTCCTTCGTGAGTAGTGCCGAAGAAGTGCTAAAGAGTTCGCGACCCCTCTGGATTGAACTCCCATAGGCGGAGAGGCCGTCGCTGGCATGGCAGGGTCCGATGAACTAGCATTACTTGAGTGGCGTTGGCTATGTCGATGTCCCTCTCAATGAGGCTTCAGATGTGACTCTGCAGAGTTCGCACATCATTCCTTGATCCCCAATCTAGCCCCTTGTTAATCCACGATGCAAGCTGAGTTGGGGGGCTGGATCGAAATGCGGGCGCAGTTGCCCACTTGGAGCTGTGGGGCTCGATAATATAGAACCACCCCTGCTGCCACAGATCAGAAGATTTAGCGATGGATCTTTTCAGCCAAACGACACTAGCAAGCTTGCTCACTGTAGCGCCGCTGCACTCGGCCTGCTCCCCCTCTACCACTTGCGGCTTCACATCGAAGGTCTTAAGCCACAAGCGAAAGTGCGGAGTAGTTCGGAGGAAGGCTTTGCACGTGACGATAAACGCCGAGATAAGAAGAATAGAGTTTAGGGCCAGATCGTGAAAATCTAGCCCGTAATAGAACATGAGCCCTCGGACGAAGGGGTTAGGTGCAAACCCTAACCCGTGGAGGAAGTGGTACACGAACACGACCCTCTCGCCGGATCTAGGGTGGGAATAACCTGCCCCTTGGCAGGAAGCCGGTGATGGATTTCTGCGGTCAGGTACCTCGCTGCCCGAAGCTTTGCGATATCTTCCTCGGTGACAGAAGAAGCTACCCACCGGCCTTGACGGCTGGATCCGGACATGATTGGGGCTTGTGGCGACCGAAACCCGGGTGTTGGAACTCGGGGTTGCAGGGGTCGAGGAAGAGGCAAGCGTGGAAGAAAAAGACGGGTCTATACCCCTATATAAAGGCTGCAGATATCAAGCGTCTCCCCTTGGGCCTCAAAAACTTGCTTGTTTCCAAGGAGTTGTACCCAAGCGACGGTTGGGTTACCCACGTCCGGGTTGACAGGAATACCTTAAAAAGGGAGGCACGATCTCCGCTTGGATAAGACGTGCCAATAAGACCACATCTTGGGACATGGGGCGACGGGTCGGCTAAAACGGTTCACAAGTAGTGGTCGGGCAGGCGTGGTGTCATATTCCCAAAAAGTGGTCGGTGAGTTGAACTCGTGAAATATTATGTCCTCTGCGGTTGTGCATACAAGTCCGGATACACTCATTACATCCGAAGATCAACTAGGAGTTCAGAAGGGAGACCCCACCTTGCAATGCCGAAGACAACCTGCGCGACAGACTCCTCGTCATTGAAGTTAGGTTCAGGGGCTACTGAGGGAGTCCTAGACTAAGGGGTCTTTGGGCGTCCGGCCTGTTATCCATGGGACGTACTAATGGGCTATGAATACATGAAGGTCGAAGACTGTACCAATGTCCGGATTGGACTCTCCTTGGCGTGGAAGGCAAGCTTGGCGACCGATTATGAAGATTCCTTCTTGTGTAATCGACTTCTTGTGTAACCCTAGATTCCCCCCCCCCCCGGTGTCTATATAAACCGGAGGGGTTAGTCCGGAAAGGATATTCATTACCATAGTCATACAGTCTAGGCTTCTAGGGTTTAGCCATTACGATCTCGTGGTAGATCAACTCTTGTAGCACTCATATTCATCGAGATAAATCAAGCAGGACATAGGGTATTACCTCCATAGAGAGGGCCCGAACCTGGGTAAACATCGTGTCCCTCGTCTCCTGTTACCATCGATCCTAGACGCATAGTTCGGGACCCCTACCAGATCCGCTGGTTTTGACACTGACAACTGCCCCAAAGGGTCGCCATTTGTATGGGTTCGATGACCGCACTCAAGGGTCCCATAGTGGAATCATGGCATCTTGCATTGTGCGAGGGTGTGAGGAGATTATGGTGGTCCTAGTGGCATTTTGGGGAGCATTGTGCCTCCACACACTCCAAATGAAGATTAGCATCCGCAAGGGTGTGAACTTCGGGGTGCATCATTGTCTTCGCATGCCTCGATTATCTCTTACCCGAGCCCTTTACTTATGCACTTTACTTTGTTACAGCAGTGACGCCCTCGACTTAATCGTGCACTAATCATACACGCATATGTGCACGATCAAGATCAGAGACTCATGAGATGATATCAAAACACAACTCTAGACACATATTAAAATAATACAAGCTTTATATTACAACCCAGGGGCTTCGAGGGCTCAAATACATAAGCTTGAATCCACAAGAGTCAGCGGAAGCAACAATATCTGAGTACAGACACAAGTAAGCAAGTCTGCCTTAAGAAGGCTAGCAAAACAATGACAACATGTGTGACGCCCCAAGACCGGAGCTTCAGATGCCTTCCATGTTTTCCGAGTTCTGTCAGGTGTTTTGTTTTGTCTGTTGCATGCATCATTGCATATTTTACGTTGCATCATGTCATCATGCCATCATGTCATTTTTTTTCTTAACTCAACTAAATAAATGGCATGGATCTTTGATCCATTTAAATCGAGGGAAGGGTGACTTCTCTTTATAACATATCCTCTCGATATTAGGGAGCTATAGTAAATATTTCTTTAATTTGGAATTCACCTTAACACACTTGCATATTAAATCCCTTGGCCTTTTTCTTCTTCAACTATTGACTCTCTAACCTCGCCATTTATTCTTTCATCATTTTCCGGAGCTCTACCAAAATTCTCAACATTGTTTGGAAACTCCTAAAACCTCGTCCTAGTTCAAACCCATTTGAATAAAATTCAAATGAGTTTGAATTCTTATCGTTTGATCTTGCATTTTCTAATTTTCTCGGACCAAGCATTTTTTTTGTGAGTCCAAGAAAATTAACCACATGCCCTAATTCTTCTTCCAACCTTCTCTTGTCTTCTTTCATTCTAGTTCTCTGTTAATGTAAAGAGAAAGGAGGAAGAGAGAAACCCAGCCGCCACTTGTGTCTAGTCGGACCAATTTGGCCCAAGGCCTAGGCTACCGCAAGCCCTTTAGCCAGGCCGGCCCATTCTGCTTCACGGCCTGCTAGACCCAGCCACCTCCCACTAGTGTCGCAACCCTAGGCCGACCGAAACCATCTCCTTCTCGATCCCTCTCTCCCTCCTAGCGCCGTCACCAGGAGACCCACGCTCGACCCCCTCCTCTCGCCGTGATCCTTGCTCCCTCTCTCGATCTCCCACGCCCGAACCTCCCATCTCCCTCTCGTGCCCTGTGATGCAACCCCGTCATCGTGCACCACCTTTCGCACCTCCAGCTGCCTCCCATGGCGCCCTCACCCGCGCGCGAGACCTCCCCATCGCCAGCACCGCTGCCTTGCCGCGCCTGAGTCCTCGTGCGCCTCCCTGCTTCGTCCGGCCGCAGCGCCGCCAAGCTCCTCCAACCGCCCCTGCCGGCGACCAGCAGGCCGCTACCGTTCGTTCTCCTCCACTTGGAGCCTGCGCAGCCACGCGCCCAGAGGCCGCCGCCCACTCCTCCCTCGATTCCGCCGGATTCGAGCGCCGCGGAGCAGCTCCCTCTCCTGCGCGCCTCGCTGCCGTCTCCCCGTATCGGACCTGGCCTCCACCACCTCGCCTTCATGTGCCTCCCCGCCAGGGTCCCTCGCAGTCTCCACCTTGTCGCCTTGCCTTGTCGCTGGCCCTGCTCCACCTCGTCGCCTCGCATCCGCAGAACCAGGCCACGACCGTGCCATGGCCGCCTCCCTCCTTTGCACCCGGCCTCGACTCGACTCGCCCCTGTCAGCAACCAGCATGACCACGAGGCTGCCCTCTCCTTCCCCTGCACAGGAGCTCGCAGCTACCACCATCGCCTCCTTGTTGTTGGCATCCTGAGGCCCTTTTGTTGTTTTGTGTTGGACGCGGCAAGATCGACTACAACGGCGCCAAGTTCCACCACCGGCAAGACCCGGACTCCGAATGCAAGTACAACTACAAACCCGAAGAACTCAGATGCATCAAGTCCCCGAGGAGACCTGTTTTTTCGTCAAGTTCGACTACATTGTGACGCGTCAAGTACCTATACCGTGTCTCCGGAATCGCCAAGACTGTCCCGAATATTGCCAAGTACCACTTCGATTCCAGAACGCGACAAGTATCACGACGCCCGGAGTCCTCGGATCCGTCAAGTTCCATTATGAGATATACAACTACCGTCAACCTCGAAGACCTTGGATTTACCAAGTTCTCACGACGACAAGTGTGACCCTTTGGATGCGCCAAGTTCGTCCACACAAAACGCCAAGTACCACTCATCGCAAGACCCGCAAGTCGGACCCCGAATGATCGACGTCTCGTGGACCGTGTACAACTAGCGTCGCCCCGAAGACGTCGGAGTCATCAAGCACCTCTCCGAACGAACGTGAACGACTACCGTTGCCGAGATCACGAGAACCTCTACCGTCAACCCTAAAGCGTGCGAGAACGACTACTTCCACTATCATCGTCGCGAGAACATCTACTTCCTCTACTTTGCACCGAACGAGAACTGTCCCGCTTGCACGGTTCGAAGGTATAACCCTGAGACGACCGCCCGTGAACGAATGCATGTGTGATGTATGAGATGCTCGTGTTTGCTCCGTGCTCGAATTGTCGGTGCATGTTGCCCCTCTTTTTCCTTGTCACCATCATCGACTCATGGGACACCCGGTATCCGGGAGTGCCCCACCATCTTTTGCACGCATCCGCACACTTCTCCTTTGCATCCGTATCTCAATCGAGCTACCGGAACCGGGACATTGCCGTGGCACCATTTCCGTATCGTTGCCGTGGCACCCCTTTCCTTCCCACCACGGCGACAAATGCTTCATAATGCTCTTGTCAACTTGTAATATAAATTGCATAAACTTGTTCATGTCATCCGCACCATGATAACAACAATTAAAATGTTTAATTTATTGTTTGCATTAATTTGCTAATGCATATGGGGATTTACCGGATTTGTTGTTTGTTATATCCGGCCCCATTTAAATTGTTTAGACAGTATAGTTTTGTTCTTCTTCACCTCTTGCCATGTTAACCAACTTTTAATATTGTTGACTACCTAACCGAGTGAACTAAATAATTGATGTGGTGTTCCGTCAATATGCAACCCGTTGCATATTGAGCCCCACTTAATTTGTAGGGTTGTTTGTGTACTTTACCATGCCATGCTTCATTAAACCGGACATGCATCATACTTGATTGTGCATCATGCCATGTTGTTGTAGTGGTTGTTTACTATGTTGTTTGCTTCTTTCCGGGTTGCCTTTCTCGTGAGCTTCGGTTCCGTTCCGGAGTTGTGAGGATCCGTTCGACTTCGTCCGTGTGTCTTCTTCATGACTCGTTCTTCTTCCTTGCGGGATCTCAGGCAAGATGATCATACCCTCGTAATCACTTCTATCTTTGCGTGCTAGTTGCTCGCTCTTTGCTATGCGTATGCTACGATACCTACCACTTGCTTATCATGCCTCCCATATTGTTGAGCCAAGCCTCTAACCCACCTTGTCCTAGCAAACCATTGTTTGGCTATGTTACCGCTTTGCTCAGCCCCTCTTATAGCGTTGTTAGTTGCAAGTGAAGTTTGAAGTTTGTTCCTTGTTGGAACATGGAGATGTTGTTCCTTGTTGGAACATGTTTACTTGTTGGGATATCACAATATCTCTTATTTAATTAATGCATCTATATACTTGGTAAAGGGTGGAAGGCTCGGCCTTTTGCCTAGTGTTTTGTTCCACTCTTGCCACCCTAATTTCCGTCATATCGGTGTTATGTTCCCGGATTTTGCGTTCCTTACGCGGTTGGGTAATAATGAGAACCCCTTGACAAATCGCCTTGAATAAAACTCTTCCAGCAATGCCCAACCTTGGTTTTACCATTCGCCACCTAGCCTCTTTTTCCCTTGGGTTCCGTAGACTCAAGGGTCATCTTTATTTAAACCCACCTGGGCCAGTGCTCCTCTGAGTGTTGGTCCAAACTAGAGCCCTGTGCAGCGCCCCCTCGGGGAAACTCAAGGTTTGGTTTTAGTTGTACGGATTGCTCATCTGAGTGTGCCCTGAGAACGAGATATGTGCAGCTCCTATCGGGATTTGTCGGCATATTCGGGCGGTGTTGCTGGATTTGTTTTAACTTGTCGAAGTTGTCTTGTAGAACCGGGATACCGAGTCTGATCGGAATGTCTCGGGAGAAGGTTTATCCTTCGTTGACCGTGAGAGCTTGTCATGGGCTAAGTTGGGACTCCCCTGCAGGGATTTGAACTTTCGAAAGCCGTGCCCGCGGTTATGGGCAGATGGGAATTTGTTAACGTCAGGTTGTAGAAAACCTGAAGTTGACCTTAATTAAAATGCATCAACCGCATGTGTAACCGTGATGGTCTCTTTCCGGCGGAGTCCGGGAAGTGAACACGGTGTTGGAGTTATGCTTGACGTAGGTTGTTCTAGGATCACTTCTTGATCATAGCTTCACGATCGTGCTTTGCCTTCTCTTCTCGCTCTCATTTGCGTATGTTTAACCACCATATATGCTAGTCGCTTGCTGCAGCTCCACATACTACCTTGCCTTACCTATAAGCTTAAATAGTCTTGATCGCGAGGGTGCGAGATTGCTGAGTCCCCGTGACTCACAGATACTTCCAAAACCAGCTTGCAGGTGCCGATGAGTCCGCGCAGATGACGCAACCAAGCTCAGGAGGAGCTCGATGAAGATCTTGTCCTTGGTGTTGTTTTGTTCTAGTCTATCAGTAGTGGAGCCCAGTTGGGGTCGATCGGGGATCTGTGTAGCATTTGAGGTAGTCTTCTTTTATTTTGGTTCCGTAGTCGGACCGTGATTATATCTGGTTGATGTAATGCTTTATTCATGTAATTGTGTGAAGTGGCAATTGTAAGCCAACTATGTATCTCTTTCCCTTATGTATTACATGGGTTGTGTGAAGATTACCTCACTTGCGACATTGCTTTCAATGCGGTTATGCCTCTAAGTCGTGCTTTGACACGTGGGAGATATAGCCGCATCGAGGTCGTTACAAGTTGGTATCAGAGCCTTCCCCGACCCTAGGAGCCCCCACTGCTTGATCGAAATAGCTGGCGTTGTTGAGTCTAGAAAAATGTTTTGAGTCATTTAGGATTATATATATCAGAGAGTTTAGGAATTCTTTTTACTCCCCAGTCCCTTCGTCGCTCTGGTGAGGCATCCTGACGTAGAGTTTTGACTCTTCTCTTCTCAAATTTTAACTAAATTTTTTTTAGGATCACGCGGGTATCTTGGAATCGTTCCGATGGTTTTGTGACGAGAACATTGTTCTTGGTGCCTTCTGTCATTTAGGGGTTGTGGCAGTGTCCCGGGGAGTTGAGCTCCGAGGTGTTGTCGTCACAATTTTATCATTGCAGTTCTGGAATACCTGAGTTTAGTTCGCCGACATCGAAAATCTCTTTTATGCAGTTGTTGGTGAGATAACCTCGACGCCACCCAGTACTGGGGCGGGAGTTCGGGAGTATTGCCATAACTCGTATAAAGGATGCTTTTTGAAGGTTGAGGTAGACGATTTCCGAAAGTTTTTTGGTTATGTGTTGAAGGATGGATACAGCTGGATGTAGGATTTGCTAGATTTGGGTGAGATATTATGCTTCCCCTGTATCCCCAACACCTGATTGCATAACCAGAAAATTTCAGGAGTTTATAAGTGGGAATTCAAGTCGATCTTAGGATATCTTTCCGACAGATGTATGATATGAAATTGGGGTTCGACGTCTAGGGGTCCGCCTATCCATGGTCGGTTTTACAGTGGTCTCATTGTGTCTTAAAGAGTCCTTGGCTATGCCGACTCAGGGACGCTTCGTATGTCATGTGCACTGCCTTGTACATGATGGTGCTGTATGATTGAGCCCGTGTAGGCCCCAGCACGAAAACTTCAGACGAAATCTCTATCATATGTTTGTTCTGGCTTATTCTGCAAGCCAATCCTTTGTTTTTGTTTTGAGTGTGGTATTCGAGTTGCTTCAAAGGCAAATGTTGATTGCATACCTTCCCCAAATGGTGTTCTCATACTCCTATGCGAATGCTAATCCTCCTTGATAATCGAGATTGTTATGCCAATCTTGTTCAACCGGTGTGCTTCTCTTCAAGTGGATCCGATCATTTCAACATCCGCAAGATCAATTCTAAGTTTTCTCAACGGTGTTCGTTTCTTCCATTCCAAATTGTCTTTGTTTTTCCCACCCTCCCTCCCCTTTTCTTCAAGGACTCAGATTTCTTATTCAAGTATCCTTCTATTGATGGGAAGCCTCTCCATTCCCTCTTCCGTTAATGTTCTTATCCGGTGATTCTCATGAAGATTTTAACGGAGCCTCAAGGTCATCATCCTTAATTCTTTTCTTCTCCGGTGGTTTCAATTCTAGTTTTTCTGTGTTGATCATATTCTTTTCCTTGCTTCAAATGCCTTCTCATACCAGTGCTCCTCATATTCATTCATTTCTCGCTATTCAATTGTTCCGGAGTGCTCAAGATATCTCGAAGATTTGTGTTTCCACTCTGCATTCGTTCAAGCTCTTTCGAGATTGTTATCTCATTCAAGACATTTAATTCAGCTGGTGCAACCTCTCTTCTAAATCATTTCAACGGTGTTTATCTTGAGTGGGCCCTAACCCACAGGTCTTTTCCCAGGATCTTACCTGACTCCTCTAATCTTCCCGGAGTTACTCTCAAATTCTTTTCCAAGTTTGACGTAAGAATGAGTTATCATTAGTCAAATGCTTTTCTCCAAGATCTGCCAAATTCTTTTCATCATTGGCTCAACCTCTTCATTTTGATTCTTCCAGAGTGTCTAAATAATTCTTGGTGGTGTTTCTCGTCGTCACTCTCAACATTTGAAGACCGAAGAAGAGTTTACCTCCATATCTTATCCGTTTTCGCAGAGATTCGTGGTTCTAGTTCGAGGCCATCCTCTCATAATTGTTTGATTGTGAGAATTCTTTTCACCTATCCGGAGCAATTCAAGAGTCTTCTCAGTTTGATTATCCGGTGTCCATCAATTCAGGTTTATTCATTATCAGCTTTCAGTTATCATTCTCCAATCTTACTGGTGCTTCGTTCAAGTTTTCTCTAATCAATTCACGATCTCTTCGTTCTCATGTATCTAGTTTGTCTCAAGTATCTTCGTTCATTTCATAAGTCTTCCCGGTGATTCATCCCCTTACATCGTTCATTTTCAATTCTTACGGTGGTTTGTTCAAGAGTTCCTCTTCCTTCGTTTATCATATCAATTTATTCGTTGTTTTCAATCCTACCGGTGGTTCGTTGAAGACCTTTTCCAAGTCGACTCTATATCTATCTTAATTCTTTCTACAAGAATAAGTAGTATGCCAAAGCCATCGATTGTCATCAAGTTAATTGGTGAAGGATAAAGCATAATGTAATTCTTATTCTTGTTTCATCAAGTTTATTCAATTTCTTTTCCGGAGTGGTTCATCGTATCACAATCTCAGTTCGAGATGCTCATCTTTTCTTTTCCAGAGTTCCATGTTTTCCGCATTATATTATCACGGAAATCCATCTAAATCATTGCAAGGATTCACCTTGTGCTTTCAACTTCTCTTTCTTTTCGTTTGATCATTCTTTCATTACCGGAGTTCTTCATGAAGGTTCTACATGATGGTTTCATCAAGGATTTAATTCGTTCTCGAAGTGTTCATCAAGATTCTTTTCAGAGGAGTTCAAGCATTCTTCATCTTGCTATCCGGAGTGCAATTCTTTCTATAGTATCATCGGAGGTGGTATTATGTCATTCTTGATAATTTGAGTTCATGTTTCATGATTCACATCTTGTCAAGAATGATGTATTTTAAAACCATCAATCTCGTCGTTGGAATTATCTTGGGTCATATTTCACCTAAAGCTTTCCCTAAGGATTGTTGCTATTTATGGTGCTCATAAATGACCCAAGTTCTTCTTTTATCCTCCCGGTAAAATAAGTTTCTCGTCTCCTTGTTCTTATCAATCCAATTATTTTTCCCGTGGGTGGCAGGTTGTCACCTCATAATTGGAGATGTATTCCATAAGACCATATCAAGCTTATTCTTTTCGTTGTTGATTTTCCTACAACTCCGTTCAATCCTTCTTTTTAAGGATGCTATCTCAAATTCATCTTAGGCAAAACTTGTTCTTTTGGGTCCATTCTTATATTTTTCTTCCGGAGGCTTTGTGAGGTTGCTCTCTTCAACTCATCTTCTTGTTTGTCAGGACCTTATTCTTTTCGTGCTTATCCTTTTAACCGGAGTGTTGTGTCCTCTGCTCAAGTTCTTTTCATCTTGTCAAGTCTTTTATCTCTTGTCAACCGGAGTGCTGCTCGAATTTGTTGTTCTTTGTTTCCTCTTTTCTAACGGAGTGTTTTCAACTTTGTTCATCTCCGTTGTATTCTTCTTTCCAATTGTTTAACCTCGCAAGGTTCTTTGGTTTCACTCATTGGTCTAAGGAGCAACTTAGTTTTACCTCTTCTCTTTTCTCTTTCGTTTCCCCCCCGGTGCCATTCTAGATCTCGGGACGAGATCCTCTTGTAGTGGTGGAGTGTTATGACGCCCCAAGACCGGAGCTTCAGATGCCTTCCATGTTTTCTGAGTTCCGTCAGGTGTTTTGTTTTGTCTGTTGCATGCATCATTGCATATTTTGCATTACATCATGTCATCATGCCATCATGTCATTTCTTTTCTTAACTCAACTAAATAAATGGCATGGATCTTTGATCCATTTAAATCGAGGGAAGGGTGACTTCTCTTTATAACATATCCTCCCGATATTAGGGAGCTATAGTAAATATTTCTTTAATTTGGAATTCACCTTAACACACTTGCATATTAAATCCCTTGGCCTTTTTCTTCTTCAACTGTTGACTCTCTAACCTTGCCATTTATTCTTTCATCATTTTCCGGAGCTCTACCAAAATTCTCAACATTGTTTGGAAACTCCTAAAACCTCGTCCTAGTTCAAACCCATTTGAATAAAATTCAAATGAGTTTGAATCCTTATCGTTCGATTTGGCATTTTCTAATTTTCTCGGACCAAGCATATTTTTTGTGAGTCCAAGAAAATTAACCACATGCCCTAATTCTTCTTCCAACTTTCTTTTGTCTTCTTTCCTTCTAGTTCTCTGTTAATGTAAAGAGAAAGGAGGAAGAGAGAAATCCAGCCACCACTTGTGTCCAGTCGGACCAATTTGGCCCAAGGCCTAGGCTACCGCAAGCGCTTTAGCCAGGCCGGCCCATTCTGCTTCATGGCCTGCTAGACCCAGCCGCCTCCCACTATTGTCGCAACCCTAGGCCGACCGAAACCATCTCCTTCTCGATCCCTCTCTCCCTCCTAGCGTCGTCACCAGGAGACCCACGCTCGACCCCCTCCTCTCGCCGTGATCCTTGCTCCCTCTCTCGATCTCCCACGCCCGAACCTCCCATCTCCCTCTCGTGCCCTGTGATGCAACCCCGTCATCGTGCACCACCTTTCACACCTCTAGCCGCCTCCCATGGCGCCCTCACCCGCGCGCGAGACCTCCCTGTTGCCAGCACCGCTGCCTTGCCGCGCCTGAGTCCTCGTGCGCCTCCCTGCTTCGTCCGGCTGCAGTGCCGCCAAGCTCCTCCAACCGCCCCTGCCGGCAACCAGCAGGCCGCTGCCATCCGTTCTCCTCCACTTGGAGCCTGCGCAGCCACGCGCCCAGAGGCCGCCGCCCACTCCTCCCTCGATTCCGCCGGATTCGAGCGCCGCGGAGCAGCTCCCTCTCCTGCGCGCCTCGCTGCCGTCTCCCCGTATCGGACCTGGCCTCCACCACCTCGCCTTCATGTGCCTCCCCGCCAGGGTCCCTCGCAGTCTCCACCTTGTCGCCTTGCCTTGTCGCTGGCCCTGCTCCACCTCGTCGCCTTGCATCCGCAGAACCAGGCCACGACCGTGCCATGGCCGCCTCCCTCCTTTGCACCCGGCCTCGACTCGACTCGCCCCTGTCAGCAACCAGCATGACCACGAGGCTGCCCTCTCCTTCCCCTGCACAGGAGCTCGCAGCTACCACCATCGCCTCCTTGTTGTTGGCATCCTGAGGCCCTTTTGTTGTTTTGTGTTGGACGCGGCAAGATCGACTACAACGGCGCCAAGTTCCATCACCGGCAAGACCCGGACTCCGAATGGAAGTACAACTACAAACCCGAAGAACTCAGATGCATCAAGTCCCCGAGGAGACCCGTTTTTTCGTCAAGTTCGACTACATTGTGACGCGTCAAGTACCTATACCGTGTCTCCAGAATCGCCAAGACCGTCCCGAATATTGCCAAGTACCACTTCGATTCCAGAACACGACAAGTACCACGACGCCCGGAGTCCTCAGATCTATCAAGTTTCATTATGAGATATACAACTACCGTCAACCTCGAAGACCTTGGATTCACCAAGTTCTCACGACGACAAGTGTGACCCTTCGGATGCGCCAAGTTCGTCCACACAAAACGCCAAGTACCACTCATGTCGGCAAGACCCGCAAGTCGGACCCCGAATGATCGACGTCTCGTGGACCGTGTACAACTAGCATCGCCCCGAAGACGTCGGAGTCATCAAGCACCTCTCCGAACGAACGTGAACGACTACCGTCGCCGAGATCGCGAGAACCTCTACCGTCGACCCTAGAGCGTGCGAGAACGACTACTTCCACTACCGTCATCGCGAGAACGTCTACTTCCTCTACTTTGCACCGAACGAAAACTGTCCCGCTTGCACGGTTCGAAGGTATAACCCTGAGACGACCGCCCGTGAACGAATGCATGTGTGATGTATGAGATGCTCGTGTTTGCTCCATGCTCGAATTGTCGGTGCACGTTGCCCCTCTTTTGCCTTGTCACCATCGTCGACTCATGGGACACCCGGTATCCGGGAGTGCCCCACCATCTTTTGCACGCATCCGCACACTTCTCCTTTGCATCGGTATCTCAATCGAGTTACCGGAACCGGGACATTGCCGTGGCACCGTTTCGGTATCATTGCCGTGGCACCCCTTTCCTTTCCACCACGGTGACAAATGCTTCATAATGCTCTTGTCAACTTGTAATATAAATTGCATAAACTTGTTCATGTCATCCGCACCATGATAACAACAATTAAAATGTTTAATTTGTTGTTTGCATTAATTTGCTAATGCATATGGGGATTTACCGGATTTGTTGTTTGTTATATCCGGCCCCATTTAAATTGTTTAGATAGTATAGTTTTGTTCTGCTTCACCTCTTGCCATGTTAACCAACTTTTAATATTGTTGAGTACCTAACCGAGAGTGAACTAAATAATTGATGTGGTGTTCCGTCAATATGAAACCCGTTGCATATTGAGCCCCACTTAATTTGTAGGGTTGTTTGTGCACTTTACCATGCCATGCTTCATTAAACCGGACATGCATCATACTTGATTGTGCATCATGCCATGTTGTTGTAGTGGTTGTTTACTATGTTGTTTGCTTCTTTCTGGGTTGCCTTTCTCGTGAGCTTCGGTTCCGTTCTGGAGTTGTGAGGATCCGTTCGACTTCGTCTGTGTGTCTTCTTCATGACTCGTTCTTCTTCCTTGCGGGATCTCAGGCAAGATGATCATACCCTCGTAATCACTTCTATCTTTGCTCGCTAGTTGCTCTCTCTTTGCTATGCATATGCTACGATACCTACCACTTGCTTATCATGCCTCCCATATTGTTGAGCCAAGCCTCTAACCCAACTTGTCCTAGCAAACCATTGTTTGGCTATGTTACCGCTTTGCTCAGCCCCTCTTATAGCGTTGTTAGTTGCAGGTGAAGTTTGAAGTTTGTTCCTTGTTGGAACATGGAGATGTTGTTCCTTGTTGGAACATGTTTACTTGTTGGGATATCACAACATCTCTTATTTAATTAATGCATCTATATACTTGGTAAAGGGTGGAAGGCTCGGCCTTTTGCCTAGTGTTTTGTTCCACTCTTGCCGCTCTAGTTTCCGTCATATCGGTGTTATGTTGCCGGATTTTGCGTTCCTTACGCGGTTGGGTAATAATGGGAACCCCTTGACAAATTGCCTTGAATAAAACTCTTCCAGCAATGCCCAACCTTGGTTTTACCATTCGCCACCTAGCCTCTTTTTCCCTTGGGTTCCGCGGACTCAAGGGTCATCTTTATTTAAACCCCCCTGGGCCAGTGCTCCTCTGAGTGTTGGTCCAAACTAGAGCCCTGTGCAGCGCCCCCTCAGGGAAACTCGAGGTTTGGTTTTAGTTGTACGGATTGCTCATCTGAGTGTGCCCTGAGAACGAGATATGTGCAGCTCCTATCGGGATTTGTCGGCACATTCGGGCGGTGTTGCTGGATTTGTTTTAACTTGTCGAAGTTGTCTGGTAGAACCGGGATACCGAGTCTAATCGGAATGTATCGGGAGAAGGTTTATCCTTCGTTGACCGTGAGAGCTTGTCATGGGCTAAGTTGGGACTCCCCTGCAGGGATTTGAACTTTCGAAAGCCGTGCCCGCGGTTATGGGCAGATGGGAATTTGTTAACGTCCGGTTGTAGAAAACCTGAAGTTGACCTTAATTAAAATGCATCAACCGCATGTGTAACCGTGATGGTCTCTTTCCGGTGGAGTCCGAGAAGTGAACACGGTGTTGGAGTTATGCTTGACGTAGGTTGTTCTAGGATCACTTCTTGATCATAGTTTCACGATCGTGCTTTGCCTTCTCTTCTCGCTCTCATTTGCGTATGTTTAGCCACGATATATGCTAGTCGCTTGCTGCTGTTGGGGAACGTAGCAGAAATTCAAAATTTTCCTACGTGTCACCAAGATCTATCTATGGAGAGACCAGCAACGAGTAGAAAGAGAGTGCATCTACATACCCTTGTAGATCGCTAAGCGGAAGCGTTCAAGTGAACGGGGTTGATGGAGTCGTACTCGTCGTGATTCAAATCACCGATGATCCTAGTGCCGAACGGACGGCACCTCCGCGTTCAACACACGTACAGCCCGGTGACGTCTCCCACGCCTTGATCCAGCAAGGAGAGAGGGAGAGGTTGAGGAAGACTCCATCCAACAGCAGCACAACGGCGTGGTGGTGGTGGAGGAGCGTGGCAATCCAGCAGGGCTTCGCCAAGCACCATGGGAGAGGAGGAGTAGGGAGAGAGGTAGGGCTGTGCCAGAACTTCGTGTATAGCTCCCATGCGCCTCCCCACTATATATAGGGGTGGAGGGGCTGGTTTCTTGCCCTCCAAGTCCATTGGGGCGTTGGCCAAGGTGGGAGGAAAGAAATCTCATTATTTCCTTCCCCACCAATTGTTATCCCCCCTTTTTAGGGATCTTGATCTTATCCCTTCGGGATATGATCTTATTCCTTCTAAGGGGGGATCTTGGTGCGCCTTGACCAGGGGTGTGGGGACTTGCCCCCACTACCCACGTCCATGTGGGTCCCCCCATGCAGGTGGGCCCCACTCCGGAACCTTCTAGAACCTTCCCGGTACAATACCGAAAAATCCCGAACATTTTCCGGTGGCCAAAATAGGACTTCCCATATATAAATCTTTACCTCCGGACCATTCCGGAACTCCTCGTGACGTCCGGGATCTCATCCGGGACTCCGAACAACATTCGGTAACCACATACAAACTTCCTTTATAACCCTAGCGTCATCGAACCTTAAGTGTGTAGACCCTACGGGTTCGGGAGACATGTAGACATGACCGAGACGTTCTCCGGTCAATAACCAACAGCGGGATCTAGATACCCATGATGGCTCCCACATGTTCCACGATGATCTCATCGGATGAACCACGATGTCAAGGACTTAATCAATCCCGTATTCAATTCCCTTTGTCTATCGGTATGTTACTTGCCCGAGATTCGATCGTCGGTATCCAATACCTTGTTCAATCTCGTTACCGGCAAGTCACTTTACTCGTTCCGTAACACATCATGCCGTGATCAACTCCTTGGTCACATTGCGCATATGATGATGTCCTACCGAGTGGGCCCAGAGATACCTCTCCGTTTACACGGAGTGACAAATCCCAGTCTCGATCCGCATAAAACAATAGATACTTTCGGAGATACCTGTAGTGCACCTTTATAGTCACCCAGTTACGTTGTGACGTTTGATACACCCAAAGCACTCCTACGGTATCCAGGAGTTACACGATCTCATGGTCAAAGGAAGAGATACTTGACATTGGCAAAGCTCTAGCAAACGAACTACACGATCTTTGTGCTATGCTTAGGATTGGGTCTTGTCCATCACATCATTCTCCTAATGATGTGATCCCGTTATCAACGACATCCAATGTCCATAGCCAGGAAACCATGACTATCTGTTGATCACAACGAGCTAGTCAACTAGAGGCTCACTAGGGACATATTGTGGTCAATGTATTCACACGTGTATTACGATTTCCGGATAATACAGTTATAGCATGAATAAAAGACAATTATCATGAACAAGGAAATATAATAATAATACTTTTATTATTGCCTCTAGGGCATATTTCCAACAGTCTCCCACTTGCACTAGAGTCAATAATCTAGTTCACATCGCCATGTGATTAACACTCACAGGTCACATCGCCATGTGACTAATACCCAAGAGTTTACTAGAATCAGTAGTCTAGTTCACATCACTATGTGATTAACACTCAATGAGTTTTATGTTTGATCATGTTGCTTGTGAGAGAGGTTTTAGTCAACGGGTCTGAACCTTTCAGATCCGTGTGTGCTTTACAAATCTCTATGTCATCTCCTAGATGCAGCTACCACGCTCTATTTGGAGCTATTCCAAACAACTGTTCTACTTGGAGCTATTCTAAATTATTGCTCCATTATATGTATCCGGTATCTCTACTCAGAGCTATCCGGATAGGTGTCAAGCTTGCATCGTCATAACCTTTACGACGAACTCTTTTACCACCTCCATAATCGAGAAAATTCCTTAGTCCACTAGTTACTAAGGATAACTTTGACCACTGTCCTGTGAGCCATTCTTGGATCACTCTTGTACCCCTTGACTGACTCATGGCAAGGCACACTTCAGGTGCGGTACACAGCATAGCATACTGAAGAGCCTACGTCTTAAGCATAGGGGATGATCTTCGTCCTTTCTCTCTATTCTGCCGTGGTCGAGCTTTAAGTCTTAACTTCGTACCTTACAACTCAGGCAAGAACTCCTTCTTTGACTGGTCCATCTTGAACACCTTCAAGATCATGTCAAGGTATGTGCTCATTTGAAAGTATTATTAAGCATTTTGATCTATCCTTATAGATCTTGATGCTCAATGTTCAAGTAGCTTAATCCAGGCTTTCCATTGAAAAACACTTTCAAAATAACCCTATATGCTTTCCAGAAATTCTACGTCATTTCTGATCAACAATATGTCAACAACATATACTCATCAGAAATTCTATAGTGCTCCCACTCACTTCTTTGGAAATACAAGTTTCTCATAAACTTTGTACAAACCCAAATTTTTTTGATCATCATCAAAGCATACATTCCAACTCCAAGATGCTCACTCCAGTCCTTAGAAGGATTGCCGGAGCTTTGCATACTTATTAGCATCTTTCGGGATTGACAAAACCTTCCGGTTGTATCACATACAACCTTTCCTCATTAAAATCATCGAGGAAACAATGTTTTGACATCCTATCTGCAAGATTTCATAAATAATGCAGTAATCGCTAATATAATTCCAACAGACTCTTAGCATCGCTACGAGTGAGAAAATCTCATCGTAGTCAACTCCTTGAACTTGTCGGAAAACATCTTAACGACAAGTCGAGCTTTCTTAATGGTGACATTTACCATCATTGTCCGTCTTCCTTTTGAAATCCATCTGTACTCATTAGCCTTACGACCATCGAGCCGTTCTGCCAAAGTCTACACTTTGTTTTCATACATGGATCCTCTCTCGGATTTTATGGCCTCAAGCCATTTATCGGAATCCGGGCCCACCATCGCTTCTCCATATCTCGTAGGTTCATTGTTGTCTAGCAACATGACCTTCAAGACAGGATTACGTACCACTCTGAAGTAGTACGCATCCTTGTCATCCTACGAGGTTTGGGAGTGACTTGATCCGAAGTTTCATGATCAATATCATAAGCTTCCACTTCAATTGGTGTAGGTGCCACAGGAACAACTCCCTGTGCCCTGTCACACACTAGTTGAAGAGACGGTTCAATAACCTCATCAAGTCTCCACCATCCTCCCACTCAATTTTTTCGAGAGAAACTTTTCCTCGAGAAAGGACCCGATTCTAGAAACAATCCATATTGCTTTCGGATCTGAATTAGGAGGTATACCCAACTGTTTTGGGTTTCCTATGAAGATGCATTTTATCCGCTTTGGGTTCGAGCTTATCAACCTGAAACTTTTTCATATAAGCGTCGCAGCCCCAAACTTTTAAGAAACGACAACTTAGGTTTCTCTAAACCATAATTCATACGGTGTCATCTCATCGGAATTACGTGGTGCCCTATTTAAAGTGAATGTGGTTGTCTCTAATGCCTAACCCATGAACGATAGTGGTAATTCGATAAGAGACATCATGGTACGCACCATATCCAATAGGGTGCAACTATGATGTTCGGACACACCATCACATTATGGTGTTCCAGGCGGTATTAATTGCGAAACAATTTCCACAATGTCTTACTTGTGTGCCAAAACTCGTAACTCAGATATTCATCTCTATGATCATATCATAGACATTTTATCCTCTTGTCACAATGATCTGCTACTTCACTCTGAAATTACTTGAACCATTCAATAATTCAGACTTGTGTTTCATCAAGTAAATATACTCAACATTTACTCGAATCATCTGTGAAGTAAGAACATAATGATATTCACTGCATGCCTCAGCACTCATTCGACTGCACACATCAAAATGTGTTACTTCCAACAAGTTGCTATCTTGTTCCATCTTACTGAAAATGAGGCTTTTCAGTCATCTTGCCCATGTGGTATGATTTGCATATCTCAAGTGATTCAAAATCAAGTGAGTCCGAACGATCCATTTGCATGGAGTTTCTTCATGCATATACACCAATAGACATGGTTCGCATGTCTCAAACTTTTCAAAAACGAGTGAGTCCAAAGATCCATCAACATGGAGCTTCTTCATGCGTTTTATACCATTATGACTTACATGGCAGTGCCACAAGTAAGTGGTACTATCATTACTATCTTATATCTTTTGGCATGAAAATGTGTATCACTACGACCGAGATTCAATAAACTATTCCTTTAGGTGCAAGACCATTGAAGGTATTATTCAAAAATAGAGTAACCATTTTTCTCCTTAAATGAATAACCGTATTGCGATAGACATAATCCAATCATGTCTATGCTCAACGCAAACACCAATCTTGGTGGTAGAGGGAGTGTGCGATGCTTGATCATATCAACCTTGGAAACACTTCCAACATATATCGTCAGCTCACCTTTAGCTAGTCTCCGTTTATTCCGTAGCTTTTATTTCGAGTTACTAACACTTAGCAACCGAACCGGTATCCAATACCCTGGTGCTACTAGGAGTACTAGTAAAGTACACATTAACATAATGTATATCCAATATACTTCTATCGACCTTGCCAGCCTTCTCATCTACCAAGTATCTAGGGTAATGCTGCTCCAGTGGTTGTTCCCCTTATTACAGAAGCACTTAGTCTCGGGTTTGGGTTCAACCTTGGGTTTCTTCACTAGAGCAGCAGCTGAATTGCCGTTTCATGAAGTATCCCTTTGTTCCCTTGCCCTTCTTGAAACTAGTGGTTTCACCAACCATCAACAATTGATGCTCCTTCTTGATTTCTACTTTCGCGGTGTCAAACATCATGAATATTTCAAGGGTCATCATATCTATCCCTGATATGTTATAGTTAATCACGAAGCTCTAGCAGCTTGGTGGCAATGACTTTGGGGAAACATCACTATCTCATCTGGAGGATCAACTCCCACTCGATTCAAGTGATTGTTGTGCTCAGACAATCTGAGCACAAGCTCAACGATTGAGCTTTTCTCCCTTAGTTTGCAGGCTAAGAAAATCGTCGGAGGTCTTATACCTCTTGACGTGGGCACGAGCCTGAAATCCCAATTTCAGCCCTCGAAACATCTCATATGTTCCGCGATGTTTCGAAAACGTCTTTGGTGCCTCTACTTAAACCATTTAATTGAACTATCACGTAGTTATCAAAACGTGTATGTCCGATGTTCGCAACATCGACAAACGACGTTGGGGTTCAGCACACTGAGCGGTGCATTAAGGACATAAGCTTTCTACTGATCGCATAATCACTACTATCAACTTTCAACTATATTTTCTATAGGAACATATCTAAATAGTGGAACTAAAGCGCGAGCTTACGACATAATTTGCAAAAGGTCTTTTGACTATGTTCAGGATAATTAAGTTCATCTTATGAACTCCCACTCAGATAGACATCCCTCTGGTCATCTAAGTGATTACATGATCCGAGTCAACTAGGCCGTGTCCGATCATCACGTGAGACGGACTAGTCATCATCGGTGAACATCTTCATGTTGATCGTATCTACTATACGACTCATGCTCGACCTTTCGGTCTCCGTGTTCTGAGGCCATGTCTGTACATGCTAGGCTCGTCAAGTTAACCCAAAGTGTTTTTGCTGTGTAAAACTGTCTTACACCCGTTGTATGTGAACGTAAGAATCCATCACACCCGATCATCACGTGGTGCTTAGAAGCGACGAACTGTAGCAACGGTGCACAGTTAGGGGAGAACACTTCTTGAAATTTTGTAAGGGATCATCTTATTTACTACCGTCGTCTTAAGTAAACAAGATGCATAATCATAATAAACATCACATGCAATTATATAGTTGTGACATGATATGGCCAATATCATATAGCTCCATTGATCTTCATCTTCGGGGCTCCATGATCATCTTGTCACCGGCTTGACACCATGATCTCCATCATCATGATCTCCATCATCGTGTCTTCATGAAGTTGTCACGCCAACGACTACTTCTACTTCTATGGCTAACGCGTTTAGCAATAAAGTAAAGTAAGTTACATGGCGTTCTTCAATGACACGTAGGTCATACAATAAATAAAGACAACTCCTATGGCTCCTGCCGATTGTCATACTCATCGACATGCAAGTCGTGAATCCTATTACAAGAACATGATCAATCTCATACATCACATATCATTCATCACATTCTTCTTGGCCATATCACATCACAAAGCATACCCTGCAAAAACAAGTTAGACGTCCTCTAATTGTTGTTTGCATGTTTTACGTGGCTGCTATGGGTTTCTAGCAAGAACGTTTCTTACCTACGCAAGACCACAACGTGATATGCCAATTGCTATTTACCCTTCATAAGGACCCTTTTCATCGAATCCGTTCCGACTAAAGTGGGAGAGACTGGCACCCGCTAGCCACCTTATGCACCAAGTGCATGTCAATCGGTGGAACCTGTCTCACGTAAGAGTACGTGTAAGGTTGGTCCGGGCCGCTTCATCCCACAATACCGTCGAAACAAGATTGGACTAGTAATGGTAAGCATATTGAACAACATCAACGCCCACAACTACTTTGTGTTCTACTCGTGCAAAGAATCTACGCAATAGACCTAGCTCATGATGCCACTTTTGGGGAACGTAGCAGAAATTCAAAATTTTCCTACGTGTCACCAAGATCTATCTATGGAGAGACCAGCAACGAGTAGAAAGAGAGTGCATCTACATACCCTTGTAGATCGCTAAGCGGAAGCGTTCAAGTGAACGGGGTTGATGGAGTCGTACTCGTCGTGATTCAAATCACCGATGATCCTAGTGCCGAACGGACGGCACCTCTGCGTTCAACACACGTACAGCCCGGTGACGTCTCCCACGCCTTGATCCAGCAAGGAGAGAGGGAGAGGTTGAGGAAGACTCCATCCAACAGCAGCACAACGGCGTGGTGGTGGTGGAGGAGCGTGGCAATCCAGCAGGGCTTCGCCAAGCACCATGGGAGAGGAGGAGTAGGGAGAGAGGTAGGGCTGTGCCAGAACTTCGTGTATAGCTCCCATGCGCCTCCCCACTATATATAGGGGTGGAGGGGCTGGTTTCTTGCCCTCCAAGTCCATTGGGGCGTTGGCCAAGGTGGGAGGAAAGAAATCTCATTATTTCCTTCCCCACCGATTGTTATCCCCCCTTTTTAGGGATCTTGATCTTATCCCTTCGGGATATGATCTTATTCCTTCTAAGGGGGGATCTTGGTGCACCTTGACCAGGGGTGTGGGGCCTTGCCCCCACTACCCACGTCCATGTGGGTCCCCCCATGCAGGTGGGCCCCACTCCAGAACCTTCTAGAACCTTCCTGGTACAATACCGAAAAATCCCGAACATTTTCCGGTGGCCAAAATAGGACTTCCCATATATAAATCTTTACCTCCGGACCATTCCGAAACTCCTCGTGACGTCCGGGATCTCATCCGGGACTCCGAACAACATTCGGTAACCACATACAAACTTCCTTTATAACCCTAGCGTCATCGAACCTTAAGTGTGTAGACCCTACGGGTTCGGGAGACATGTAGACATGACCGAGACGTTCTCCGGTCAATAACCAACAGCGGGATCTGGATACCCATGATGGCTCCCACATGTTCCACGATGATCTCATCGGATGAACCACGATGTCAAGGACTTAATTAATCCTGTATTCAATTCCCTTTGTCTATCGGTATGTTACTTGCCCGAGATTCGATCGTCGGTATCCAATACCTTGTTCAATCTCATTACCGGCAAGTCACTTTACTCGTTCCGTAACACATCATCCCGTGATCAACTCCTTGGTCACATTGCGCATATGATGATGTCCTACCGAGTGGGCCCAGAGATACCTCTCCGTTTACACGGAGTGACAAATCCCAGTCTCGATCCGCATAAAACAATAGATACTTTCGGAGATACCTGTAGTGCACCTTTATAGTCACCCAATTACGTTGTGACGTTTGATACACCCAAAGCACTCCTACGGTATCCAGGAGTTACACGCTCTCATGGTCGAAGGAAGAGATACTTGACATTGGCAAAGCTCTAGCAAATGAACTACACGATCTTTTGTGCTAGTCTTAGGATTGGGTCTTGTCCATCACATCATTCTCCTAATGATGTGATCCCGTTATCAACGACATCCAATGTCCATAGCCAGGAAACCATGACTATCTGTTGATCACAACGAGCTAGTCAACTAGAGGCTCACTAGGGACATATTGTGGTCTATGTATTCACACGTGTATTACGATTTCCGGATAATACAGTTATAGCATGAATAAAAGACAATTATCATGAACAAGGAAATATAATAATAATACTTTTATTATTGCCTCTAGGGCATATTTCCAACAGCTGCAGCTCCACATACTACCTTGCCTTACCTATAAGCTTAAATAGTCTTGATCGCGAGGGTGCGAGATTGCTGAGTCCCCGTGACTCACAGATACTTCCAAAACCAGCTTGCATGTGCTGATGAGTCCGCGCAGATGACGCAACCAAGCTCGGGAGGAGCTCGATGAAGATCTTGTCCTTGGTGTTGTTTTGTTCTAGTCTATCAGTAGTGGAGCCCAGTTGGGGTCGATCGGGGATCTGTGTAGCATTTGGGGTAGTCTTGTTTTATTTTGGTTCCATAGTCGGACCGTGATTGTATCTGGTTGATGTAATGCTTTATTCATGTAATCGTGTGAAGTGGCGATTGTAAGCCAACTATGTATCTCTTTCCCTTATGTATTACATGGGTTGTGTGAAGATTACCTCACTTGCGACATTGCTTTCAATGCGGTTATGCCTCTAAGTCGTGCTTTAACACGTGGGAGATATAGCCGCATCGAGGTCGTTACAACATGGATCGAAAAGGCATAGGCCTCCTGCCTTGGAGTCTCATAACTACTCCTGGTTGTCGGCGGTCTCCACATGGTAGTAGGCTCCGTCGGGGTAGCAGTAGTCATCAGCGGGATCAACTGGCTCGTGGGCTCCATCATCCGATCGCAGCAATCGGGTATAGGGGAAAAGAGATAGCAAAGCAACCATGAGTACTCATCCAAAGTACTCGCAAGACTTACATCAGATCTATACTAAGCATGCATCGGTATCAAAGGAATGGGGCTATATCTTTGGAGTAGACTATAGAAATGCCAGAATAGAGAGGAGGGCCTAGCCTATCGAAGACTAGCATCTTGTAGTGTCTTGCAACATTAGAAGAGTGCAGATTAGCATAACATAAGTAATAAGTATGTTGTAGTCATGCCTAGAGACCCTTGATGTCTACTACACAACCTTCTTCTTGTAGACATTGTTGGGCCTCCAAGTGCAGAGGTTTGTAGGACAGTAGCAAATTTCTCTCAAGTGGATGACCTAAGGTTTATCAATCAGTGGGAGGCGTAGGATGAAGATGGTCTCTCTCAAGCAACCCTGCAACCAAATAACAAAGAGTCTTCTGTACCCAACACACCCAATACAATGGTAAATTGCATAGGTGCACTAGTTCGGCGAAGAGATGGTGATACAAGTGCAATATGGATGGTAGATAAAGGTTTTTGTAATCTGAAAATATAACAACAGCAAGGTAACTAATGATAAAAGTGAGCATAAACGGTATTGCAATGCGTTGAAACAAGGCCTAGGGTTCATACTTTCACTAGTGCAAGTTCTCTCAACAATAATAACATAATTGGATCATATAACTATCCCTCAACATGCAACAAAGAGTCACTCCAAAGTCACTAATAGCGGAGAACAAACGAAGTGATTATGGTAGGGTACGAAACCACCTCAAAGTTATTCTTTCTGATCGATCTATTCAAGAGTTCGTACTAGAATAACACCTTAAGACACAAATCAACCAAAACCCTAATGTCACCTAGATACTCCAATGTCACCTCAAGTATCCATGCGTATGGTTATACGATATGCATCACACAATCTCAGATTCATCTATTCAACCAACACAAAGAACCTCAAAGAGTGCCCCAAAGTTTCTACCGGAGAGTCAAGATGAAAACGTGTGCCAACCCCTATGCATAAGTTCATGAGGTCATTGAACTCGCAAGTTGATCACCAAAACATACATCAAATGGATCACGTGATATCCCATTGTCACCACAGATAAGCACATGCAAGACATACATCAAGTGTTCTCAAATTGTTAAAGACTCAATCCGATAAGATAACTTCAAAGGGAAAACTCAATCCATTACAAGAGAGTAAAGGGGGAGAAACATCATAAGATCCAACTATAATAGCAAAGCTCGCGATACATCAAGATCATGGTACCTCAAGAACATGAGAGAGAGAGAGAGAGAGAGAGAGATCAAACACATAGCTACTGGTACATACCCTCAGCCCCGAGGGAGAACTACTCCCTCCTCGTTATGGAGAGCACCGGGATGATGAAGATGGCCACCGGAGAGGGGTACCCCCCTCCGGCAGGGTGCCGAAACGGGTCTAGATTGGTTTTCGGTGGCTACGGAGGCTTCTGGCGGCGGAACTCCCGATCTAGGTTATTTTTTGTAGGTTTCTGTATTTATAGGAATTTTTGGCGTCGGTCTCACGTCAAGGAGGTTCCCGAGTCGTCCACGAGGTAGGCCCACGCGCCCGAGGGGCGCACCCCCCACCCTTGTGGACACGCCAGGACTCTTCTAGCCCAACTCTTTTACTCTGGGGTCTTCTTTTGGTCCATTAAAAATTCTCAAAAATTGGCACGTCAATTGGACTCCGTTTGATATTCCTTTTCTGTAAAACTCAAAAACAAGGAAAAAATAGAAACTGGCACCAGGCTCTAGGTTAATAGGTTAGTCCCAAAAATCATATAAAATACCATATAAATGCATATAAAACATCCAAGGTTGATAATATAATAGCATGGAACAATCAAAAATTATAGATACATTGGAGACGTATCAAGCATCCGCAAGCTTAATTCCTGCTCGTCCTCGAGTAGGTAAATGATAAAAACAGAATTTTTGATGTGGAATGCTACCTAACATATTTATCCATGTAATTCTCTTTATTTTGGCAAGAATATTCAGATCCATAAGATTCAAGACAAATGTTTAATATTGACATAAAAATAATAATACTTCAAGCATACTAACAAAGTAATCATGTCTTCTCATAATAACATGGCCAAAGAAAGCTATCCCTACAAAATCATATAGTCTGGCTATGCTCTATCTTCATCACATAAAATATTTAAATCATGCACAACACTGATGACAAGCCAAGCAATTGTTTCATACTTTTGATGTTCTCAAACTTTTTCAATCTTCACGCAATACATGAGCGTGAGCCATGGACATAGCACTATAGGTGGAATAGAATGGTGGTTGTGGAGAAGACAAAAAGGAGAAGATAGTCTCACATCAACTAGGCATATCAATGGGATATGGAGATGCCCATCAATAGATATCAATGTGAGTGAGGAGGTGAGGGAGTCCTGGATTAGGGGGTCTCCGGACAGCCGGACTATCTCTATTGGCCGGACTATTAGACTATGAAGATACAAGATTGAAGACTTCGTCTCGTGTCCGGATGGGACTCTACTTGGCGTGGAAGGCAAGCTAGGCAATACGGATATGGATATCTCCTCCTTTGTAACCGACCTTGTGTAACCCTAACCCTCTCCGGTGTCTATATAAACCGAAGGGTTTTAGTCCGTAGGACAACAATCACAACATACAATCATACCATAGGCTAGCTTCTAGGGTTTAGCCTCTCTGATCTCGTGGTAGATCTACTCTTGTACTACCCATGTCATCAATATTAATCAAGCAGGACGTAGGGTTTTTCCTCCATCAAGAGGGCCCGAACCTGGGTAAAACATCATGTCCCCTGCCTCCTGTTAGCATCCAGCCTAGACGCACAGTTCGGGACCCCCTACCCGAGATCCGCCGGTTTTGACACCGACATTGGTGCTTTCATTGAGAGTTCCTCTGTGTCGTCGCCGTTAGGCTTGATGGCTCCTACTATCATCAATAGCGATGCGGTCCAGGGTGAGGCTTTTCTCCTTGGACAGATCTTCGTATTCAGCGGCTTTGCACTACGGGCTAATTCGCTTGGCCTTCTAGAGCAGATTGAAAGTTATGCCCCTGGCCGTCAGATAAGATTTGGAAGTTTGAACTACACGGCCGACATCCGCGGAGACTTGATCTTCGACGGATTCGAGCCACAGCTGGACGCGCCGCACTGTCATGATGGGTATGACCTAGCTCTGCCGGCGAACAGTACCCCAGAGGCCGTGCCCGCATCAGCTCTGACCCTTAGCTCGGAGCCAACTGCGCCAATCGAGGACGGGTGGTTAGACACTGCCTCAGGGACTGCAGTCTCAACGGCGATCGAGCTGAACACCAGCCTAACCCTCTGCGAAGCCCGTGATTCCAAGGTGCCGGACTCTTTTCCGGACTCCGAACCATCCGCGCCCCTGCCAATCAAATTCGATTGGGCGCCGATCATGGAATTCATCACCGCAGATATCTTTCAGCACTCGCCCTTCGGCAACATTCTGAATTCACTAAGGTCTCTCTCTTTGTCAGGAGAGCCCTGGCCGGACTATGGCCAACAAGATTGGGATGCGAACGACGAAGAAATTCGACGCCCACCCACCACCCACTTAGTAGCCACTGTCGATGATTTAGCCGACATGCTCGACTTCGACTCCGAAGACATCGACGGTATGGACGACGATGTAGGAGACAAACATGAACCAGCACCTATAGGGCACTGGAAAGCCACCTCGTCATATGACATATACATGGTGGATACACACAACGAAGGCAATGGCGATGAGATAGCGGAGGATGACCCCTCCAAGAAGCAACCCAAGCGCCAACGTCAGCGGCGCCGCTCTAAGTCCCGCCAAAGCAAAAGTGGTGATACCGGCATAGGAGATAATAACACTCCGGATAGTGCCGAAGACAACAACAATCCCCTCCAGCAAGATTTAGAGCAGGAGGATGAAGGAGCCAGCTCTCCTGAGAGAGCGGCAGACGGAGGGGAGGAGGATGACAATTACATGCCCCCCTCCGAAGACGAGGCAAGCCTCGGCGATGGTGAATTCGCCGTACCAGAGGATCCCATCGAACAAGAACGCTTCAAGCGCCGGCTTATGGCCACGGCAAATAGCCTGAAGAAAAAGCAGTAGCAACTTCAAGCTGATCAAGATCTGCTAGCTGACAGATGGACTGAAGTCCTCACGGCCGAGGAATATAAACTCGAGCGCCCCTCCAAGAATTACCCAAAGTACATGTTACTACCCCGACTGGAGGAAGAAGCGTATGATACGGCTGATCGACCACCTCGTGGCCGCGATAGAGAGGCCTTCCAGCCAAAAACTCAGCCTCCACCCCGACGCCATTCAAATAAAAAGGCATGGAGAGATACGCCAGACCTGCGAGACATATAAGAGGACAAAGCAAAGCATGCAAGATCGATCTACGGATCACGATGGTGCACCACTCTGCAAGACGATAAACGTCACACCGGATACAGTAAAAGCAAATCCGGCCGGGCCGAACACAGCGAGCAAGACCCATTCGAGCTGCGTCGCGATATAGCCCAATACAGAGGCGCCGCACACCCCTTATGCTTCACAAACGAAGTAATGGAACATCAATTCCCAGAAGGTTTCAAACCTATAAATATTGAATCATACGACGACACAACAGATCCCGCAGTATGGATTGAGGATTTCCTCCTCCACATCCACATGGCCCGCGGTGATGACTTACACGCCATCAAATACCTCCCACTAAAGCTCAAAGGACCAGCGTGGCATTGGCTTAACAGCTTGCCAGCGAACTCCATTAGCTATTGGGAAGATCTGGAAGCCGTTTTCCTCGACAACTTTTAGGGCACTTACGTGCGACCACCATATGCCGATGACTTGAGCCACATAATTCAGTAGCCAGAAGAGTCGGCCACGCAATTCTAGACTCGGTTCCTTACAAAGAAAAATCAAATCATCGACTGTCCGGATGCGGAGGCCTTAGCGGCTTTCAAACACAACATCCGAGACGAGTGGCTAGCCCGGCACCTTGGTCAGGAAAAGCCGAAATCTATGGCAGCTCTCATGACGCTCATGATCCGCTTTTGTGCAGGAGAAGACAACTGGCTGGCTCGCAGTAATAACATATCAAAGAACCATGGTACCTCAGATACCAAGGACGGCAATAGCAGGTCACATCGCAACAAACATAAGCGCCGCATTAACAGCGAAAATACTGAGGATACGGCAGTCAATGCTGGATTCAAAGGCTCTAAACCCGGTCAACGGAAAAATCCATTCAAACAAAGTACGTCGGGTCCGTCCAGCTTGGACCGTATACTCGATCACTCGTATCAAATACACGGCACCCTAGACAAGCCAGCCAATCACACCAATAGGGACTGTTGGGTGTTCAAGCAGGCCGGCAAGTTAATTGCCGAAAACAAGGACAAGGGGCCGCATAGCAATGACGAGGAGGAGCCACGACAGCCGCACACTGGAGGACAGAAGATGTTTCCCCCGCAAGTGCGGACGGTGAACATGATATACGCAACCCACATCCCCAAGAGGGAGCGGAAGCGTGCGCTCAGGGACGTATATGCGTTGGAGCTAGTCGCCCCAAAATTCAACCCTTGGTCCTCCTGTCCGATCACCTTCGATCGCAGGGACCATCCCACTAGTATCCGTCATGGCGGATTTGCCGCACTGGTCCTAGACCCAATCATTGACGGATTCCACCTCACTCGAGTCCTTATGGATGGCGGTAGCAGCCTGAACCTGCTTTATCTGGACACAGTGTGCAAAATGGGTATAGACCCCTCAAGGATCAAACCCACAAAAACGACCTTTAAAGGCGTCATTCCAGGTGTGGAGGCCCATTGCACAGGCTCAGTTACACTGGAAGTGGTCTTCGGATCCCCGGATAATTTCCAAAGCGAAGAGTTAATCTTCGATATAGTCCCGTTCTGCAGTGGTTATCACGTGCTGCTCGGGCGAACCGCATTCTCTAGATTCAATGCGGTACCGCATTATGCATACCTCAAGCTCAAGATGCCAGGACCTCGCGGAGTTATTACAGTCAATGGAAACACAGAGCGCTCTCTCCGAACAGAGGAGCATACCGCGGCCCTCGCAGCAGAAGCGCAAAGCAGCCTCTCAAGGCAATCAACCAGTTCGGCGCTTCAAAGCCTGTACACCTTCAAGCGCGCTCGCGGCAATCGGTAAATAGACCGCCTGGCGCGATCTGAGCTCACGTAGCAATACGGCGGCCACCCCAATCCCAGCCCAACGGCGAAACTCTTGTCGTGCGTACATAATTACGCATTAAAAATACCATGGGCACAGGGGGAGGGGGGCACAAATGCGGCACGCCCCAAGACGCGGCTTAAACTGCACTAGGAGCTTCCCGTTTGGTTATTTTTTCTTTTTTTTCAGGACCTTAATCTCTGGAAACACTATCCGGCAGCACTATTGCCGAACACATGATGCAACAACCAAGGAGGCAGAAAGCTACGTCACACCATGGAATTCCCAGGTGGATTACAATAACGAGCGAAATATTTGATTTAATACTATTCCTCAGCTTGCCCTTGGAAGGGACATAGTCCCACTCTTTGCTTATCGTACTATCTGTATCATTCTGCTTTATTGCAATTTCTTAATAAACAATGCATGACATTACGATATATATATATATATATATGTGTGTGTGTGTGTGTGTGTGTGTGTGTGTGTGTGTGTGTGTGTGTGTGTGTGTGTGTGTGTGTTCATTAATGACGCCTTGCAACCGTACACCTTGGTACGGCTAATACACCAGGGGCTTACGTACCCCACAATATGGTGTGAAAAGTCCAAACACTTTCACAAGTGCGGCACCCCGAACTTATAGCATTATATGCATCAGCTCTGAATCATGTCTTTGGTCAAATGTTGGGTTTGCCCAGCTCCTATGTTTTGGTACCTTACGTTCCGCTCTATCGGCTAAGGTAGCACTAGGACAACTATTGCGATTGTGCCCCGGTTCTGCCGGGCTTAGCACCTCAGTAGAGAAAGCTAAAACTGACTGTCATAATAAGGCGAGAGACTGGTCGCTGTTCGGCGAGGTTTTTCGAGTCCCTAAAGACTTATGCCGCTTAGGGCGAGGGGCCGGCCCTATCCGGCTTACAGGCGTGTATCGCGCCCCGAATTCGGCCTTCCGAATACCAGGGGCTTCGCCGAAATTTAAAATTATAGAATTCTATGGCTAAGTGAGAGTGATAAAGCATTATTAGTCCGGTTGCCTTGTTCGTTGTGCTGAGCACCTCCCTCGAAGGACCCAAATATGGGAACAAGAGTGCTCGGTTTATCCCGAACACCCCAGCACTCGTGGCATGGGGGCAGAAGCCGAGGACTAGCCATCTCTCAGATTGGATAAACGGCCAAATAGAAGGTAATATTTTAAATTCACACAAGCATTGCATAGCGCCTATGAAACAAGTTTTCATCATACAGGATCACACGAGCAAGTTTACTCAAACATTACATCCTTTGAACATTCGTCCGCCACAAGACGGGCACCCTTCAGGACACCCTCATAATAAATTTCGGGGGTGCGATGCTCCTTGCCCTGCAGCGGCCCTTCCTTGATCAGCTTCACGGTTTCTAGCTTGGCCCACTGCACCTTCACACGGGCGAAAGCCCGGCGTGCACCTTCGATGCAGACGGACCGCTTGACGACCTCCAGCCGTGGGCAGGCATCCACAAGCCGCCTCACCAGGCCGAAGTAGCTGTTCGGAAGGGCGTCGCCAGGCCACAGCCGGACTGTAAGGCCCTTCATGGCCTGTTCGGCCGCCTTGTGCAGCTCGACCAACTGCTTTAGCTGGTCGCTCAGAGGCATTGGGTGTTCGGTCCCAGTATACTGAGACCAGAACAGCTTCTCCGTTGAGCTCCCCTCCTCGGCCTGGTAAAACTGCGCGGCATCGGACACGCTGCAGGGCAAATCTGCGAATGCTCCTGGAGAGCTCCGGATTCGGGAAAGTAATCGGTAATTTACTTTTACATGCTTGCTTTGCATATAGAAAGCCTTACCCGCCACTATCTTCTTCATCGCGTCGATCTCTTGGAGAGCCTTTTGGGCTTCGGCCTTGGCACTTTTTGCGCTCTCGAGGGCCACGGCAAGCTCAGACTCTCGCGTCTTTGAGTCAAGCTCCAATGCCTCGTGCTTCGCCACGAGAGCCTGGAACTCTTGCTGCACCTCGCCAACCCGAGCCTCGTGCTTCTCTCGCTCGGTGCGCTCCTTGGCCGCTTTATCTTCGGCCTTGGTTAGCGCTTGCTTCAGGGTCGCCACCTCGGTCGTGGCCCCTGGCAAACATACGATGATCCTGTCATTTTGCAATCGCGTCCTCTTTTATATATACATATCTATAGACAGGGTATTACTTACCCTTGTTCTCCTCGAGCTGCCTCTTGGCAAGGCCGAGCTCTTTCCTGGACCCCTCGAGGTCCTGCTTCAGTACGGCGACCTCCGCAGTCAGTGCGGCGGACGCCAGCAGCGAAGCCTGCATATGCATATTGACATACTTATATTAGATTCCTGTGATATTATTTGATTCTCTTCTCGGCTTTTCTTTGTGAACACCGAACAAAGCATCAGGGGCTACTGTCTATGCGGTAATATTTCTACTACATTTTAAAACACTTACCTCAAAGCCTGTTAGAAGGCTGGCACATGCTTCAGTCAATCCGCTCTTGGCGGACTGAACCTTCTGGATCACCGCACTCATGATAGTGCGGTGCTCCTCGTCGATGGAAGCGCTGCGAAGCGCTTCCAGCAGACTGTCCGGCGCCTCTGGATGGACAGAGGTCACTGGCACAGGCGTCTTGCCCCTCTTAGAAGGAGGCCGCCTGCCCGATCCCGGAACCACTGGAGGGTCCGGCGCGGTGTTCGGCTGAGGGCCGAATTCGGAGCTCTTAGGGCCCCCGTCCCTTCGGCTCCCGGAGTCCGGAAGGTCGCCTTGAGGTGCCTCTGGGACTGTCTCCCCTCGATCCGGTGCCTCTTGAGACAACACCTCGGCGTCATCGGCAGGATGAGGGGAGGTGGCGGTCGGGACTGGATCGCTATCCATGTCCGACAAGCCCAAGGAGCCGTCCGATGATACCTCGATATTGGCTCGTGGCGGCCTGCATAATTATGTTCGGCGATTGGGGAAAACAGTGCGACAAAGGAATTCCATGAGTTACTCTGGTATCCGAACACTTACAATCTCCCCGGGGGCTTGGCCCTGGGCAACCACTCGTCTTCGCCTTCGTTGGCGGCGGTGGAACTGTCCGGAAGGAGAGTCCTTCCCTTCTTGGACCCTCCGGCCTCCCAAGTTGGGGCGGCCTTCCTTTTCCTGTCTCTCCCAGTCGGTGGGGGAGCATCTTCTTCTTCTTCTTCCTCGTCTTCGGGGGAAGAGCGCGTCACGGAGTCATCGGACGGTGAGTCCGACGACGCCTGGCATCGGGAACTCTTTCGGGTTCCCTTGGCCTTCTTGGTCTTCTCCGGCATCGTATAAGGGGCCGGAGTCAACATCTTCGCCAGAAGAGCGTCTGCGGGGCTTTCGGGCAAAGGAGCCGGACAGTCGATCTGTCCGGCCATCTTCTGCCAGTCCTGTCAAAGGTACGGGAGTTTAGATCCCGCATAGAGTCAATCTATAAAAAAATAAGTATCCTGTGAAAGGTAAAGCAGCTTACCACACTGGCTTGGCGCTGAATCCGCGATCCTCAGTAATAGGAGGGGGGACCTCGGCACTTTTGAACAGCACCCTCCAGGCATCTTCATGAGTCATGTCGAAGAGCCTGTTCAGAGTTCGGTGCTGCGTCGGGTCAAACTCCCACAAGTTGAACTCCCATTGTTGGCACGGGAGGATCCGGCGGATGAGCATAACTTGGACTATGTTGACAAGCTTGAGCTTCTTGTTCACCATGTTTTGAATACATGTTTGGAGTCCGGTCAGCTCTTCCGAACTACCCCAGGACAGGCCCTTCTCTTTCCAGGAGGTGAGCCATGTGGCGATGCTAGATCGGAACTCGGGGGCCACTGCCCACACAGGGTCACGCGGCTCGGTGATGTAGAACCACCCCGATTGCCACCCCTTTATGGTTTCCACAAAGGAGCCCTCGATCCATGTTATGTTGGGCATCTTGCTCACTGAGGGAGTCCTGGATTAGGGGGTGTTCGGGTAGCCGGACTATACCTTCAGTCGGACTCCAGGACTATGAAGATACAAGATTGAAGACTTCGTCCCGTGTCCGGATGGGACTTTCCTTGGCGTGGAAGGCAAGCTTGGCGATGCGGATATTCAAGATCTCCTACCATTGTAACCGACTTTATGTAACCCTAACCCTCTCCGGTGTCTATATAAACCGGAGGGTTTTAGTCCGCAGGACAACTTCATCATACAACAATCATACCATAGGCTAGCTTCTAGGGTTTAGCCTCCTTGATCTCGTGGTAGATCTACTCTTGTACTACCCATATCATCAATATTAATCAAGCAGGACGTAGGGTTTTACCTCCATCAAGAGGGCCCGAACCTGGGTAAAACATCGTGTTCCTTGCCTCCTGTTACCATCCGGCCTAGACGCACCGTTCGGGACTCCCTACCCGAGATCCACCGGTTTTGACACCGACAATGGTGCTTTCATTAAGAGTTCCTCTGTGTCGTGCTTTTAGGCCCGATGGCTCCTTCGATCATCAACAACGATGCAGTCCAGGGTGAGACTTTTCTCCCCGGACAGATCTTCGTCTTTGGCGGCTTCGCACTGCGGGCCAATTCGCTTGGCCACCTTGAGCAGATGGAAAGCTACGCCCCTGGCCATCAGGTCAGGTTTGGAAGCCTAAACTACACGGCTGACGTCCGCGGGGACTTGATCTTCGACGGATTCGAGCCACAGCCAAGCGCGCCGCACTGTCTCGATGGGCATGATATAGCTCTACCACCGAACAGCGCCTTGGAGGCCGCACACGCATCGGTTCCGACCATTGATTCGGAGCCTACTGCGTCGATCGAGGATCAGCGGTTGGATGCTGCCTCAGGGGCTGCGATCTCAGAGGCGATCGAGCCGAACTCCAGCCCCGCACTCCGCATGGCCCGTGACTCCGAGGAGCCGGATTCCTCTCCGAACCCCGAGCCCCCCGCGCCCCTGCCGATCGAATCCGATTGGGCGCCGAAATGGAGTTCACCGCCGTGGACATCTTTCAGCACTCGCCCTTCGACGACATCCTGAATTCTCTAAAGTCTCTCTCTTTATCAGGAGAGCCCTGGACGGACTACGGTCAGCAAGGTTGGGATACGGACGATGAAGAAATTCAAAACCCACCCACCACCCACTTCGTAGCCACTGTCGATGACTTAACCGACATGCTTGACTTCGACTCCGAAGACATCGACGGCATGGACGACGATGCAGGAGACGAACAAGAACCAGCACCTGTAGGGCGCTGGAAGGCCACCTCGTCATATGACATATATATGGTGGACACTCCAAAGGATGGAGATGGCGATGGAACAGCGGGGGACGGTATCTCTAAGAAACAGCCCAAGCGCCGGCGTCAGCGGCGCCGCTCTAAATCCCGCCAAAGCAAAAACGGTGATTCCGGCACGGGAGATAATACTACTCCGAATAGCGCCGAAGAACACCCCCTCCAGCAAGATTCAGCACAGGAGGACAGAGAAGCCAGCCCTCACGAGAGGGCGACGGACCAAGAGGTTGAGGACGATAATTATACGCCTCCCTCTGAAGACGAAGCAAGCGTCGACGACGACGAGTTCGTCGTGCCAGAGGATCTCGCCGAACAAGAGCGTTTTAAACGCAGGCTTATGGCCATGGCAAGCAGCCTCAAGAAAAAGCAGCAACAACTTAGAGCTGATCAGGATTTGCTAGCTGACAGATGGACTGAAGTCCTTGTGGCCGAAGAGTATGAACTCGAACGCCCCTCCAAGAGTTACCCAAAGCGTAGGCTGCTACCCCGACTAGAGGAGGAAGCACCTACATCACCAGTGCATGACATGGCCGACCGGCCACCTCGTGGCCGCGACAGAGAGGCCTCTTGGCCCTCCACTCAAGCCATGCCCCGACACCGCGTCAAGCATACTAAGGCACGGGAAAATGCGCCCGACCTATGCGACATACCGGAGGACAAGGCAAGACAAACAAGATCGATCTACGGATCGCGCAGGCACCCCACGGCACATGACGGTGATCGTCACTCCGGATGCAATAAATCCGGCCGGGCCGAACTCAATAGACAAAGCTCCTTCGAGCTGCGTCGTGATATAGCCCAATACAGAGGCGCCGCACACCCACTATGCTTCACAGATGAAGTAATGGATCATAAAATCCCTGAGGGCTTCAAACCCGTAAACATCGAATCGTACGATGGCACAACAGATCCTGCGGTATGGATCGAGGATTATCTCCTTCATATCCACATGGCCCACGGTGATGATCTACACGCCATCAAATACCTCCCACTCAAACTTAAGGGACCGGCCCGACATTGGTTTAACAGCTCGCCAGCAGACTCAATCGGTTCTTGGGAGGACCTGGAAGCCGCATTCCTTGACAACTTCCAGGGCACTTATGTGCGACCACCGGACGCCGATGACCTAAGCCACATAATTCAGCAGCCAGAGGAATCGGCCAGGCAATTCTGGACACGGTTCCTAATAAAGAAAAACCAGATAGTCGACTGTCCAGACGCAGAGGCCTTAGCGGCCTTCAAGCATAATATCCGTGACGAGTGGCTTGCCCGACACCTGGGACAGGAAAAGCCGAAATCTATGGCAGCCCTCATGACACTCATGACCCGCTTTTGCGCGGGAGAAGACAGCTGGCTAGCTCACAGCAACAATTTAACCAAGAACCCTGGTAATTCGAATACGAAGGACAAAAGCGACAGGTCGCATCGGAACAAACAAAAGCGCCGCGTTAACAGCGACAGCAACGAGGATACGGCAGTTAATGCTGGATTCCGAGGCTACAAATCCGGTCAATGGAAAAAGCCATTCAAAAGAAATACTCAGGGCCCGTCCAGTTTGGACCGAATACTCGACCGCTTGTGCTAGATACATGGCACCCCCGAAAAGCCAGCCAATCACACCAACAAGGATTGTTGGGTGTTCAAGCAGGAAGGCAAGTTAAGAGCCGAAAACAAAGACAAGGGGCTGTATAGCGACAACGAGGAGGAGCCCAGGCCGCCGAACAACGGTGGACAGAAGGGATTTCCCCCGCAAGTGCGGACGGTGAACATGATATATGCAACCCACATCCCCAAGAGGGAGCGGAAGCATGCGTTACGGGACGTATATGCGATGGATCCAGTCGCCCCAAAGTTCAACCCATGGTCCTCCTGCCCGATCACCTTTGATCGAAGGGACCACCCCACTAGCATCCGTCACGGCGGCTTCGCCGCATTGGTTCTAGACCCAATCATTGACGGATTTCATCTCACAAGAGTCCTCATGGACGGCGGCAGCAGCCTGAACCTGCTTTACCAGGATACAGTGCGAAAAATGGGCATAGATCCCTCGAGGATCAAGCCCACCAAAACGACCTTTAAAGGCGTGATACCAGGTGTAGAAGCCAACTGTACAGGCTCAGTCACACTGGAAGTGGTCTTCGGATCTCCGGATAACTTCCGAAGCGAGGAGTTAATCTTCGACATAGTCCCGTTCCGTAGTGGCTATCATGCACTGCTCGGGCGAACCGCATTCGTAAAATTCAACGTGGTACCGCACTATACATACCTCAAGCTCAAGATGCCAGGCCCTAGAGGAGTAATCACGGTCAATGGGAACACTGAACGCTCCCTCAGAACGGAGGAGCACACGGCAGCGCTCGCAGCAGAAGTACAAAGCAGCCTCTCTAGGCAGTTCTCCAGTTCGGCCTTCAAAAAGTCGGACACTGTCAAGCGCGCCCGGAGTACCCTACAACAAGACCGCCTGGCACGTTCTGAGCTAGCGTAGCAATGCGGCCCCAACACTAGCCCTCGCGATATAGCAAAACCAGTGCTTCGCGTACATAACTACGCTCTTGAAATACCATGGGCACAGGGGAAGGGGCACTATCATGGCACGCTTGAAATACGGCTTAAACCGCACCAGGGGCTGCCGGATTCCTTTTTTTTCTTTTTTTCTCTTACTCTCAGGACTCCATACTTCGGATGACCCGTTCGGCAATTCAACTGCCGCACAAATGATGCAAGATCCAGGAAAGCAGACAAGCCATGCCGCATTATGGAACTCCCAGGTGGTCTCTATTGCAAGCAGTATACCTGTTTTTTAATACAATTCCGCGGCCTGCCCCTGGCCAGGACATGTTAAATAGTCCAATTTCTTTTGCTTATCGCACTATTTGTATCGTTCCGCTTTCATAGCAGCCTTTCTATAAACAATGCATAGCTTTTTGTCTATTTTTTGCATTATCCTCTTTTTATGTATATGTTTATTAATAACATGTCGCATCCGTACACTGTGGTACGGCAAAAATACGCCAGGGGTTTCAGTACCCATCAATATGGCGTGAGAAGTCCGTACACTTTCACAAGTGCGGCACCCCGAATTTATAGCACTATATGCATCGGCTCCGAATCATGATTTGGGTCAATAGTTGGGTTTGCCCGGCTCCTATGTTTTCGTGCCTTACGTTCCGCTATATCGGCTAAGGTAGCACTAGGAGAACTACTGCGATTGTGCCCCAGTTGAGCTGGGCTGAGCACCTCAGTAGAGAAAGCTAAAACTGACTGTCATGATGAGGCGAGAGACCGGTCGCTGTTCGAGAGGTTTTTCGAGTCCTTAAAGACTTATGCCGCTTCGAGCGAGGAACCGGCTTTGTCCGGCCAAGGCGTGGATAGCGCCCCGAACTCGGTCTTCCGAATACTAGGGGCTTCGCCGAAATTTAAAATTATAGAGTTCTATGGCTAAGTGAGAGTGTTCAAGCATTATAGTCTGATTGCCTTGTTCGTTGTGCTGAGCGCCTCCCTCAATGGACCCAATAATGGGAAAAAGAGCGCTCAGGTTTATCCCAAACACCCCAGCACTAGCGGCATGGGGGCAGAAGCCGACGACTGGTCATCTCTCAATTTTTTGATAAACGGCCGCACAGAAAGTAATATTTTAAATTCAAGCATTGCTTAGTGCATATGAACAAGTTTTCAGCGCACAGGATAACACGAGCAAGTTCATTCAAAAATTACATCCTTGGTACATTCATCCGCCATAAGGCGGGCACCAGCCAAAACATCCTTGTAATAGTTCTCAGGCTTGCGATGCTCCTTCCCCGGCGGCGGCCCGTCCCTCACAAGCTTCTCACCGTCCAGCTTACCCCAGTGCACCTTTGCACGGGCAAGGGCCCTACGGGCACCTTCGATGCAGATGGAGCGCTTGATGACCTCGAGCCTTGGACAAGCCTCCACCAGCCGCCGCACCAGTCCGAAGTAGCTCCCAGGCAGGGCCTCTCCAGGCCACAGCCGAACTATGAAGCCCTTCAGGGCCTGTTCGGCCGCCTTGTGGAGCTCGACCAGCTGCTTCAGCTGGTCGCTCAAGGGCACAGGGTGTCCGGCCTCAGCGTACTGAGACCAGAACACCTTCTCCGTCGAGCTGCCTTCCTTGGCTCGGTAAAATGCGGCGGCATCGGATACGCTGCGGGGAAGATCTGCGAATGCCCCTAGAGAGCTCCGGATTCGGGTAAGTAACAAGTAGTTTACTTTTATATGTCTGCTTTGCATAGAGAATGCCTTACCCGCCGCTATCTTTTTCACCGCATCCAACTCCTGGAGGGCCTTCTGGGCTTCGGCCTTGGCAGATTTGGCAGTTTTAAGGGCCGCAGCAAGCTCGGACGCTTGCGTCTTCGAGTCGAGCTCCAAACTCTCATGTTTTTTCATGAGAGACTGAAGCTCTTGCTGCACCTCGCCGACCTATGCCTCAAATTTCTCCCGCTCGGTGCGCTCCGTGGCCGCTTTCTTCTCGGCCTCGGACAGCGCCTGCTTGAGGGTCGCCACCTCAGTTGTGGCCCCTATAATAAGCAGTGTACTCCTGTCATTTTTTGCAATTGCGTCTTCTTATAGGCATTTTTTCTATAAGGTATCTCTTACCTTCTTTCTCCTCGAGCTGCCGTTTGGCAAGGCCGAGCTCTTGCTCGGTCCGCTCGAGGCCCTGCTTCAGGGCACCCACCTCCGCAGTCAGTGCGGTGGTGGCCAGTAGCGAAGCCTGCATACGTATATTGACTCCTTTTTAGTTAGACTCCTGCGATATTTAATAGATCCTCTATTCGGCTTTTCTTTCCGAACGCCAAACAGAGCATCACGGGCTACTGTCTATGCGGTAATATTTTTACATATTTTTCACTTACCTCGAAGCCTGTTAGAAGGCTAGCACAAGCTTCAGTCAGTCTGCTTTTGGCGGACCGAACCTTCTGGACCACCGTACTCATGATGGTACGATGCTCCTCGTTGATGGAGGCGCCCTTAAGCACCTCCAGCAGATTGTGTGGCGTCTCCGGTTGGACGGAGGACGCCGGCTCAATAGGCTTGCTCCTCTTGACAGGAGTTCGCCTGCCGCGGTCCGGAACCGTTGATGATTCTGGCGCAGTGTCCAGCTTAAAGCCGGACTTGGAGCCCTGGGGGGTCTTGTCCCCTTTACTCCTGGAGTCCGGGAGGTCGCCTCCCAGTTCCTCCTGGACCACCTCGTCTTGCCCCGGAGCTTGTCGCGACGCCACTTCGGCGTCATCCACAGCACAGGGGAAGGCAGCGGGCGGAACTGAATTCACGTCTGATGAATCCAGGGAGCCGCTCGACGACTCATCGAGCCCGTCCTTGGGCGGGCTGCATGATTATATTCGACATTAGGGAAAGCTGCGCAACAAAGGGAATATCATGAGTTACTCTGGTATCCGAACACTTACGATTTCGCCGGACGCTTGGCCCTGTCCGGACACTCCTCTTCGTCCTTGTCGGCGTCGGGGGCGTAGTCCGGCGGAGGGGCTTTCCTCTTCTTGGACCCTTCGGCCTCCCCTACTGGGGCCGGCCTTCCTCTTCTTTCCTCCCCCCGCTGGAGGGGGAGAGGTCTCTTCTTCCTCCTCCTCGTCTTCACGGGAGGAGTGCGTCTTGGACTCGTCGGACGACGAGTCCGACACCACCATATGTCGGGAACTCTTTCGAGTCCCCGTGGCCTTCTTCTTCTTGGCCTTCTTCTCCGGCACCACATAAGGTGCCAGAACCACCAGCTTCACTAGGAGAGCAGGGGCTGGGTCTTCGGGCAAGGGAGCCGGACAGCGAATCAGTCCGGACTTCGCCGGCCAATCCTGTCAAAGGTGAGGGAGTTTAGATCCCGCATAGAGTCAAACTATGAAGAAAACTTAACATCCTATAAAATATGAAAATATTTTACCTCACCAGCAGGACGCTGCGAGCTGAATCCGCGGATTTCAGAGGCGAATGTGGGAGCCTCGGCGCCTTTGGTTAGCCCCTTCCAGACATCTTCGTACGTTGTGTCAAAGAGCCTGCTCAGAGTTCGGTGCTGCGCCGGGTTGAACTCCCACAAATTGAAGTCCCGTTCTTGACACGGAAGGATCCGGCGGACGAGCATGACCTGGACTACGTTGACAAGCTTGAGCTGCTTGTTCACCAAGGACTGGATGCATTTTTGCAGTCCGGTCACTTCTTCTTTGTCGCCCCATGACAAGCCCGTCTCATTCCAGGACGTGAGCCGCGTAGGGGGTCCGGATTGGAATTCAGGGGCTGCGATCCACTTCGGATCACGTGGCTCGGTGATGTAAAACCACCCTAACTGCCACCCATTCAAGGTCTCCACAAAGGAGCCCTCGAGCCATAGGACATTGGCTATTTTGCGCGCCATGGCACCTCCGCACTCCGCCTGGTTGCCATGCACCACCTTTGGCTTGACGTTGAAGGTCTTGAGTCAGAGGCCAAAATGGGCGCGGATGCAGAGGAAAGCCTCGCACACGATGATAAACGCCGAGATATTGAGGATGAAGTTCGGGGCCAGATCGTGGAAATCTAGACCATAGTAGAACATGAGCCCGCGAACAAATGGGTGGAGAGGAAAACCCAGTCCATGGAGGAGGTAAGAAATACTACCCTCTCATGGGGCCTTGGGGTGGGGAGAAGCTGCCCCTCCTCAGGAAGCCGGTGCGCGATGTCTTTGGACAGGTATCCGGCCTTCCTTAGCTTTTTAACATGGCCCTCCGTGACGGAGGAGACCATCCACTTGCCTCCCGCTCCGGACATTGTTGGAGAAGGTTGAGGTAGGAAGTGCGGGCTTGGGCGCTGGAGCTCGGGTGCACAGAAGATGGATAGGCAAAGGAGGAAGAAGGCATAGGTTAAAAGGTGGATCCTTATCCCCTTATATGGGCGGATGCGACTATGCGTCCCCACCAGCCTAGTAAAACTCGCTTGCCTCCCAAGCGTCGTGATAAATGGCGTGGTTGGGTTACCCACGTCCGTATTGATGAGAATCCCGTAAATGGGGGACACGGTCTCTGCTTTGACAAGTCGTGCCAAGGAAACCACCTCGCAAGACACGCTGAGGTGGAAAAGTGAAAACGATTCGAATAAAGGCTTGGCCGAAGTGTGATGTCACGCTGCGGAATACGTCAGCAGATTAGATTTGTGTTAATATTATTCTCTCTGTGGCAATACGTGGAAACTTATTTTGCAGAGCCGGACACTACTCTTGGTGTTTACAAACTTTTATGAAGAATTTGGAGGAGGAACCCGCCTTGCAATGCCGAAGACAATCTACGCGCCGGACTCGTCGTCATTGAAGCCTGGTTCAGGGGCTACTGAGGGAGTCCTGGATTAGGGGGTGTTCGGGTAGCCAGACTATACCTTCAGTCGGACTCCAGGACTATGAAGATACAAGATTGAAGACTTCGTCCCGTGTCCGGATGGGACTTTCCTTGGCGTGGAAGGCAAGCTCGGCGATGCGGATATTCAAGATCTCCTACCATTGTAACCGACTTTGTGTAACCCTAACCCTCTCCGATGTCTATATAAACCGGAGGGTTTTAGTCCGTAGGACAACTTCATCATACAACAATCATACCATAGGCTAGCTTCTAGGGTTTAGCCTCCTTGATCTTGTGGTAGATCTACTCTTGTACTACCTATATCATCAATATTAATCAAGCAGGATGTAGGGTTTTACCTCCATCAAGAGCGCCCGAACCTGGGTAAAACATCGTGTTCCTTGCCTCCTGTTACCATCCGGCCTAGACGCACCATTCGGGACCCCCTACCCGAGATCCGCCGGTTTTGACACTGACACATGCGCCTCCGCACTCCACCTGGCGGCCGCCCACCACCTTCGGCTTGACATTGAAGGTCTTCAGCCATAAGCCGAAGTGGGGCTTGATGCGGAGGAAGGCCTTGCACACGACGTTAAACGCCGAGATGTTAAGGACGAAGTTCGGGGCCAGATCGTGGAAATACAGGCCGTAATAGAACATGAGCCCTCGGACGAATGGATGGAGAGGGAATCCCAGTCCGCGGAGGAAATGGGTGAGGAATACTACCCTCTCATGGGGCCTGGGGGTGGGGATGAGCTACCCCTCATCTGGGAGCCGGTGCGCGATGTCGTCGGACAGGTATCCGGCTCTCCTTAGTTTCTTGATATCTCCCTCCGTGACGGAGGAGACCATCCACCTGCCTCCCGCTCCGGACATGGTTAGAGAAGGTTGAGGTGGGAAGTGTGGACTTGGGCGCTAGAGCTCGAGTGTGCGAAAACGGATGAGCAAAGGAGGAAGAAGGCGTGGATAGAAAGGTGAATCCTTATCCCTTTATATGGGGGACGAAGCTAAGCATGTCCACTTGCCTGGTAAAACTTGCTTATCCCCCAAGCGCCGCAATTGATGGCGTGGTTGGGTTACCCACGCCCGTATTGATGAGAATCCCGTAATAAGGGGACACGATCTCTGCTTTGACAAGGCGTGTCGAAAAACTGCCTCGCGTTATGTGTGGGGCTAGTTAAAGGAAACACTTCGAATAATCACCGGGCCATGACATAACGTCATGCTGCCAAAACAAGCCAGCAAATTAGATCTGCGAAAATACTATTCTCTCTATGGTGGAATGTGGAACTTATTTTGCAGGGTCGGACACTATCCTCGTATTCAAATTCTTCTGTGATGTATTCGGAGAAGGAACCCGCCTTGCAATGCCGAAGGCAATACTGCGCGACGGACTCATCGTCATTGAAGCCTGGTTCAGGGGCTACTGAGGGAGTCCTAGATTAGGGGGTCTCCGGACAGCCGGACTATCTCTATTGGCCGGACTGTTAGACTATGAAGATACAAGATTGAAGACTTTGTCTCGTGTCCGGATGGGACTCTACTTGGCGTGGAAGGCAAGCTAGGCAATACGGATATGGATATCTCCTCCTTTGTAACCGACCTTGTGTAACCCTAACCCTCTCTGGTGTCTATATAAACCGAAGGGTTTTAGTCCGTAGGACAACAATCATAACATACAATCATAGCATAGGCTAGCTTCTAGGGTTTAGCCTCTCTGATCTCGTGGTAGATCTACTCTTGTACTACCCATAACATCAATATTAATCAAGCAGGACGTAGGGTTTTACCTCCATCAAGAGGGCCCGAACCTGGGTAAAACATCGTGTCCCCTACCTCCTGTTACCATCCGGCCTAGACGCACAGTTCGGGACCCCCAACCCGAGATCCGCCGATTTTGACACCGATAGGAGGGATTGCCATGCAACGGATGCACTAGAGCTATAAGTGTATGAAAGCTGAAAGAGAAACTAAGTGGGTGTGCATCCAACTCGCTTGCTCACGAAGACCTAGGGCATTTTGAGGAAGCCCATCATTGGAATATACAAGCCAAGTTTTATAATGACATATTCCCACTAATATATGAAAGTGACAACATAGGAGACTCTTTCATGAAGATCATGGTGCTACTTTGAAGCACAAGTGTGGTAAAAGGATAGTAGCATTGCCCCTTCTCTCTTTTTCTCTCTTTTTTTGGGCCTTCTCTTTTTTATGGCCTCTTTTTTCTTTTCTTTTTATTTTTCATCCGAGTCTCATCCCGACTTGTGGGGGGATCATAGTCTCCATCATCCTTTCCTCACTGGGACAATGCTCTAATAATGATGACCATCACAGTTTTATTTACTTACAACTCAAGGATTACAACTTAATACTTAGAACAAAACATGACTCTATGTGAATGCCTCCGGCGGTGTACCGGGATGTGCAATGACTCATGAGTGACATGTATGAAAGAATTATGAACGGTGGCTTTGCCACAAATAAGATGACAACTACATGATCATGCAAAGCAATAATGATGGAGCGTGTCATAATAAACGGAATGGTGGAAAGTTACATGGCAATATATCTCAGAATGGCTATGGAAATGCCATAATAGGTAGGTATGGTGGCCGTTTTGAGGAAGGTATATGGTGGGTGTATGATACCGGCAAAAGGTGTGCGGTATTAGAGAGGCTAGCAATGGTGGAAGGGTGAGAGTGCGTATAATCCATGGACTCAACATTAGTCATAAAGAACTCACATACTTATTACAAAAATCTATTAGTTATCTAAACAAAGTACTACGCTCATGCTCCTAGGGGGATAGATTGGTAGGAAAAGACCATCGCTCGTTCCCGACCGCCACTCATAAGGAAGACAATCAAAAAATAAATCATGCTCCGACTTCATCACAAACAGTTCACCATATGTGCATGCTACGGGAATCACAAACTTTAACACAAGTATACCTCAAATTCACAACTACTCAACTATCATGACTCTAATATCACCATCTTCATATCTCAAAACAATCATCAAGTATCAAACTTCTCATAGTATTCAATGCACTTCATATGAAAGTTTTTATTATATCCCTCTTGGATGCCCATCATATTAGGACTAAATTCATAACCAAAGCAAATTACCATGCTATTTAGGACTCTCAAAATAATATAAGTGAAGCGCGAGAGTTCATCTATTTCTTTAAAATAAAACCACCGCCGTGCTCTAAAAGTATATAAGTGAAGCACTAGAGCAAATGACAAACTACTCCGAAAGATATAAGTGAAGATCAATGAGTAGTCAAATAATTATGCAACTATGTGAAGACTCTCTAGCATTTAAGATTTTCAGATCTTGGGATATTATTCAAACAGCAAGCAAAACAAAACAAAATAAAATGATGCTCCAAGCAAAACACATATCATGTGGTGAATAAAAATATAACTCCAAGTAAAGTTACTGATGAACGAAGACGAAAGAGGGGATGCCTTCCAGGGCATCCCCAAGCTTAGGCTCTTGGTTGTCCTTGAATATTACTGTCGGTGTCAAAATCGGCGGATCTCGGGTAGGGGGTCCCGAACTGTGCGTCTAGGCCGGATGGTAACAGGAGGCAGGGAACACGATGTTTTACCCAGGTTCGGGCCCTCTTGATGGAGGTAAAACCCTACGTCATGCTTGATTAATATTGATGATATGGGTAGTACAAGAGTAGATCTACCACGAGATCAAGGAGGCTAAACCCTAGAAGCTAGCCTATGGTATGATTGTTGTATATGGAGTTGATTTATCGACTAGCCTGGCCTCGGTTTATATAATGCACCAGAGGCCTAGGATAACAAGAGTCCTAGCCGAATACGCCGGTGGGGTGGAGTCCTTGCCTTGATTGCCAAGTCTTGTGGAATCTTCCTTGTATGCGGCAGCTGTCCGAACTGGCCCATGAGTATACGGCCATGGGGGTCCTCGGCCCAATCTAACAGATCGGGAGACGACGTGGTGAGTACCCCCTAGTCCAGGACACCGTCAGTAGCCCCCTGAACCGGTCTTCAAGTTAGGGACGCTCCTCGATTCTTCCAAACTGTTCTTCATCTTCGGTCGCCGGTCTTGAAAGCTGGTTCAACAAATCTTCTCATCTTCGATCTTGAGGATCGCCGAAATGCATTCGACGAGTTTACACATCGGGTATCCGAGGAGCCCCTTTAAGTTTCCGGCCTTTATCAATGCCTTGTTATTTTTATGCCACACCTCGGGTTTGAAGTTGTTCCCGGGCGGCAGCGTCCTCTTGCGTCTGAGCTCCAACGCCGGACTGTATTCGAGGTATCTTTTGCAACCGAGCACCAACGCCGGACCGCTTCCCAACTCTAACGCCGGAATGTATCCGAGCTCCAACGCCGGACTATGTATCCGAGCTCCAACGCCGGACTATATCCGAGGTGTCATAAATCACCTTGGTTCAAAGAAGTTTGAAGGAGTTTAGCCGAGCTTAATGCCGGAAATGCCCTCTGTGGAGCCAGCCATTAGCGCCCGAGCTTTATGCCGGGCTGCTTCCGAGGTGGTGTACCACCCCGAATGTGGGCCGATTTTTGTGAATATTTTTATTGGTGCAATTTATTCTCTGCCGAGATATGTAGCCAGTAGCCCTCAATGTGTGTATCGGTCTAAAACCCAAGATGCACCTGAAGGATGACGTAAAACCGCTGGTCCCAGTAGCCGCTGAGACTCAGGTTGATTTGCAAAATCGTCCTGAGGATCAAGTCCAAGCTCAACAGAATACCTCGGGACACTAAAAGCGGCATGCTCAGTCTTCGAGACTCAGGTTGGGTGCGGCCGACCAACCTGAGGATCAAAATATCCTCGGAAACTATATTGCACATAAAATTTTCTGCATTGGACAAGCAATGCAGTAGCCCCCAAGACACTGGTCGGGTGGCAACACCAGATCAGGGGATCGATATGCCCCTTTAATATTTGTAAATAATAAGCCCGGAGCCCAGTAGCCCCCGAGCCTTAATGCGGGCACGGGTGGCCGAATTAAAGATCGATATCCATAGTAAAATCACAAATCATGTGTAATGACTCTATGTATCCAAGTACTTTACGTCATTAATTCTCGGATCCGCATTGTACAAAACTTTGTTGACCGACCATCGGCTTCCACCTCCTCGGCCAGTAGCCGAGGAGTGTTTGTCCTACTTTATAAATCCTTTATGAGGGCAAAGATTTACGACAAACAAGGCAATCTGGCCACACGGTTGTATAAACAAAGGTACGCAGAGAGATATGTTATATTACTGTTTAACAGAAGAAATGTCTTCCAAAGAAAATAGTCCCGCTGTCGGTTCCTTTCTTTGGGTTGTCATGCTAAGCATGATCATGAAACCTCAGCTCCTATGTAAGAGCAAAATATCGAGGATTTAGTTTGGGAGGCTAGTTAATAGCCCCCGGTAGTGTTCGGCGACAGTCGAGGTCAATCCGTAAACACTTCGGCCATTGTTATGAGTGGCCCATTATTTAACACAGTCATCGGATCACTGACCAGTTTACGCTTATTGTGACAGTCAGTTTTCGGCTTTCTCCACTGAGGTGCTTAACCATGTGAGCTGGAAGCACAATCGCGGTGGTTCTCCCTTTGCACGCCTAGCTGAACAAAAGGAACGTAGGAAGCAAGTGCAGGAGCCGGACAACCCAACTATTGACCGAAGACACAATTCGAAACCGATGTGTATATAGCAATATCTGAGAATGTTTTTGCCGAATCCCTAAAGGTGTCCGGCGTTGCACTGCGAGACTGATGCTGGAAAAGCACAAATAGTTTAAAAGTGCCAAAAAGCTTGGAAAACCAAGAAACGTCAGTAAAAACATGACGTCCGAACAATATCAAGTGTTCGGTGCCAATCCGAAAATTGGTCTTAGAAAAAAGAGTGATTCTGTCGTGCTTTAACATTACACATCCGATCTCAAGACTTCAAGCGGGTCAGCCTACAGCTGCAGCCTCCTATCCCGAAGGCGGAGTGCTTCTCGTTAGACCAGTTTAGCAAACTAAACTCGAGCGATCGCTAGCGAGAAAATGGGTTATCTGGCTTTTGACCACACACTCACGTCGAAAAAGGAGCGATAGAAAAAGACTTTGCAACGACCAAGAAGAAAATACATTTACTATAAAATAGCTCATAGAAATTTTAAGAGCCCCCAAGTGACTTGGGTAGAAGAATGATTGCATGTACCGAAGTACTTATATCATATCTATGTTCAACCGAACTTTAAACGCGTCTTAACCGACCGTTAGCTTCTCCCTCTTCGGTAAAGGACCGAAAAGTGTTATGTACTCCATCGGTTGAGAATACCGACGGTGTTTCCAATAAACAGGCAATCAGGCCATAAGGCTGTAACAGACAAAGCGCGCTCAGGGAACTTATGCTATATTACCGTGAAGTGTAAGAAGCATCTTCGAAGAAAATAGTACCCCCACCGATACCTTTCTTCGGTGCTCATTGTTATTATGAGACTTGTGCAATTGATTTTTTGTACTCATGAGTTCCGTTGTGTGCCGACCATCATTGAAAACTATAAGAGCGCTAGCTTTCGGCTTCACCCAGTCTGAGGTCCGGCTCGGGCGACCCGATCGTGACAATCGCAGAGGTGCTCCATTTACTCCCTAGCCGAACAATCGGGAACGTAGGGGTAAACACAGGAGCGAGGCAACCCAGCTTGCAAATCGCTTAAGTCAATATGGTGCATATTGTGGCGTAATACACGAACAAGGAACGAAGCCGTACAAGTATAACCATATGCAAGAGGAAAAGCTTCATGAAGGAAGCCCCCAAATGAATTGGGTATTTGAATTTATGCGTCACAAATAAAGTTTGGACAAGGAAATTTTTACAAGCAACTTTTTTCCAAAAAGTATAATGCTTGGTCGAACCGAACACAAGTTAGAAATTAAAGCTTTGAGCATGAAAGCGACTTAGTTGGTTAATGTGTTCGGTATTGATGACGCGGTCCGAGCTTGATGCGGGGCAAGGTTCCATCCCCCAAGCCGGTCCCGAGGTGGCGGCGCGGAGAGCTCGACACGCCGAAGTGGTGACATAGCACGGTCAATGCAGACCGGTAGAGTGACGCCGAAGTCCCCGGATCATTTTCCTTTGCACAAAAAATAGTGCAAACCGGAGATAGTAGTAATAATGATAATTTCAAAAAATTGTTGCATAATAAATAATTTATGCAAAGTGAGTAATAAAAGAAATATGGCCTGGCGCCAAAGTCAATGTCGATGCAGGGCGTCGGCGTGATGCGGCAAAGGCGTGGCAAAGCCTGAATTCGCAGGTCGGTCCGAGCTCCGGATGCGGCGTTCGCCGGACTATGTACGGAAATTGACCGAACCACCATGCGACTATCGTGAATGCGGCTACCATTTGATAGACCTGTGTACATATGATGGACAAATCAGAGTAATAATTCCTTGGGAAAAATGAACCCAAACAAGCAAAAAATATTAGGGGTTGATAGCACCTGGTTTATTTGTTGTAGCAATCTGAAGGAAGGTGATTCCCAAAATTGGGACTCGATCCGCACACCCATTGCCTGATGGGCGATAAAACGACGGCATGACAATGCTGATAAAGGTTGGCTCGCCGAGGCAAAGCCCTCGGCGCAGCTAACGTGACGGAGCTGGTCGGCTAGTGACGCCGAAGTGTCCGGAGTAGGTTGATGAAGAGGTGGTGAAGCCCCCGGTCCAGCCGAGATGTCGAAGCCCCAATGTCAGCCGATGAGTCAAAGTAGGTCGGCGTGATGGACACCAGCTTGAAGAAGCGATAGTGCGGCCCTGTCGATGTAGGTCGTGACGTGGTCGATGCCAGCTTGATGAAGCAACCGTGCGGCAATGCCGGTATGCCCGCTCCGTGTAATCCGTGGGGCGGCGATGTTGGTGATGATTTATCCTTCGCGATGCCGGACTCTTGTTCGGCTTGCCGAGATGATGATCCGAAGAAGTTGAGCTCGGCTCAACAAGGTGACGCCGTGTCTTAGCGCAGGTCGGCAGCCGTGGAGTAACATTGCCGGACTGGTTTGACACCAGCATGATGTTGAAGATCATGTTCGAAAGATCTTAAAGTTAGTGGGATGTGTTCGGGAACAAAACACAATACCCCATACAAAACTTCCTTCAAAAGGGATGTCCGAAACCCCGTTCATAGAAAAGATAAAATCGGGTCGGATTCGTTTTCGCGCAGAAAACAGATCCGAAAAGTGATGCACTAATCGGAAGGTTCCCGGAGTTTGGACGGTTGGATCGAGCTGAAATTTTGAGAGGTGGTAGATACAGGAATTCCGCAGCCGATCAACGGTTGGATCTTCCAAAGGACGTCCGAGCTAGAAGCTGGACACCACGCCCTAAACACATCCAAATTCCCGTCCAGATTTGACAGGGCTCCGGTATATCGTGGATTGCCAGAGATTCCTCCATCGGAACTCGACGAAATTTTCCAGGGTTGTTGTAGACTCAATTCCGCACAATTACACGAAAGAGATCGTCAAAGCGATACTCGAGGAGGTGGTGGCAGCAGATACGAGTTTGCTGTCCAGAAAAACAGCACGATCGCTTGAGGGCAATGTTGACGTTGAGCCCCCGAGCTCCATGGATGATTCCTCCGTGATCTTGATAGAGATCGGAGTTGATGTGTGATGAAGGCCCTCGTCCGAACATGGTGATCCGAACACGGGGCACAATTCTTGGTCGAACCAAGGTCACCAGTCAAGCTGGTGATGAAGATACCGAAGTCGCAGTTGATCTGCAGGCGAGCCATCGATCCTTTTGTCGATCACACAGCGGAACTCTCAATGAAAGCAACAATGTCGGTGTCAAAACCGGCGGATCTCGGGTAGGGGATCCCGAACTGTGCGTCTAGGCTGGATGGTAACAGGAGGCAGGGAACACGATGTTTTACCCAGGTTCAGGCCCTCTTGATGGAGGTAAAACCCTACGTCCTGCTTGATTAATATTGATGATATGGGTAGTACAAGAGTAGATCTACCATGAGATCAAGGAGGCTAAACCCTAGAAGCTAGCCTACGGTATGATTGTTGTATATGGAGTTGATTTATCGACTAGCCTGGCCTCGGTTTATATAATGCACCAGAGGCCTAGGATAACAAGAGTCCTAGCCGAATACGCCGGTGGGGTGGAGTCCTTGCCTTGATTGCCAAGTCTTGTGGAATCTTCCTTGTATGCGGCAGCTGTCCAAACTGGCCCATGAGTATACGGCCATGGGGGTCCTCGGCCCAATCTAACAGATCAGGAGACGACGTGGTGAGTACCCCCTAGTCCAAGACACCGTCAATTACCTTGGGCTGCCTTGGGCATCCCAAATCTTTGGCTCTTGCCACTCCTTATTCCATAGTCCATCAAATCTTTACCCAAAACTTGAAAACTTCACAACACAAAACTTCACAGAAAACTTGTAAGCTCCGTTAGTATAAGAAAATAAATCACCACTTAGGTACAGTTATGAAATCATTCTAAATTCATATTGGTGCAATATCTACTTTATTCCAACTTCTCTATGGTTCATACCCTCCGATACTACTCATAGATTCATCAAAATAAGCAAACAACACATAGAAAAGAGAATCTGTCAAAAACAGAACAGTCTATAATAATCTGTATCAAGCATATACTTATCTAACCCCAAACATTCTGAAATAAATTGGTAGACGCGAGGAATTTCTCTGTTAATCATCTTCAAAAAGAATCAACCTAATCGCACTCTCCAGTAAAAAATGGCAGCAAAACTCATGAGCGCTAAAGTTTCTGTTTTTTACAGCAAGATCACAAAGACTTCACCCAAGTCTTCCCAAAGGTTCTACTTGGCACAAACACTAATTAAAACATAAAACCACATCTAAACAGAGGCTAGATGAATTATTTATTAATAAATAGGAGCAAAAATCAAATAATAAAAATAAAGATTGGGTTGCCTCCCAACAAGCGCTAACGTTTAACGCCCCTAGCTAGGCATGATGATTTCAATGATGCCCACATAAAAGATAAGAATTGAAACATAATGGGAGCATCATGAAGCATATGACAGGCATATTTAAGTCTAACCCACTTCCTATGCATAGGGATTTTGTGAGCAAACAACTTGTGGGAACAAGAATCAACTTGCATAGGAAGGTAAAACAAGGATAACTTCAAGATTTTCAGCACATAGAGAGGAAACTTGATATTAGTGCAACTCCTACAAGCATATATTCCTCCCTCATAATAATTTTCAGTAGCATCATGAATGAATTCAAAAATATACTCATCACATATAGCATTATTTTCATGATCACTTGTATGCAAAGTTGACACTCTTCCAAAATAGTGGGATTAACCTTAACTAAAGTCATGACCTCTCCAAACCCACTTTCATAATTATCACAATAAGATTCAACACCCTCCAAAATAGTGGGATCATTACTTTCTAAAGTTGACTGTCGGTGTCAAAACCGGCGGATCTCGGGTAGGGGGTCCCGAACTGTGCGTCTAAGGCGGATGGTAACAGGAGGTAGGGAACACGATGTCTTACCCAGGTTCGGGCCCTCTTGATGGAGGTAAAACCCTACGTCCTGCTTGATTTATTCTTGATGATATGAGTATTACAAGAGTTGATCTACCACGAGATCAGAGAGGCTAAACCCTAGAAGCTAGCCTATGGTATGATTATATGTTGTCCTACGGACCGAAACCCTCCGGTTTATATAGACACCAGAGGGGGCTAGGGTTACACAAGGTCGGTTACAAAGGAGGAGATATACATATCCGTATTGCCTAGCTTGCCTTCCATGCCAAGTAGAGTCCCATCCGGACACGAGACGAAGTCTTCAATCTTGTATCTTCATAGTCCAACAGTCCGGCCAAAGGATATAGTCCGGCTGTCCGGAGACCCCCTAATCCAGGACTCCCTCATTGACACTCTTCCAAACCCACTTTCATCAATATAATCATCAGAAATAGGAGGCATTCTATCATCAAAATAAATTTTCTCATCAAAACTTGGGGGACAAAAAATATCATCTTCATCAAACATAGCATCCCCAAGCTTGTGGCTTTGCATATCATTAGCATCATAGATTTTCAAGGAATTCATACTAACAACATTGCAATCATGCTCATCATACAAAGATTTAGTGCCAAACATTCTAATGCATTCTTCTTCTAACATTTTGGCACAATTATCGGAATCCTTATTTTCATGAAAGATATTAAGAAGATGAAGCATATGAGGTACTCTTAATTCCATTTTTTGTAGTTTTATTTTATAGACTAAACTAATGATAAAACAAGAAACAAAAAGATTCGATTGCAAGATCTAAAGATACACCTTCAAGCGCTAACCTCCCCGGTAACGGCGCCAGAAAAGAGCTTGATGTCTACTACACAACCTTCTTCTTGTAGACGTTGTTGGGCCTCCAAGTGCAGAGGTTTGTAGGACAGTAGAAAATTTCCCTCAAGCGGATGACCTAAGGTTTATCAATCCGTGGGAGGCGTAGGATGAAGATGGTCTCTCTCAAGCAACCCTGCAACCAAATAACAAAGAGTCTCTTGTGTCCCCAACACACCCAATACAATGGTAAATTGTATAGGTGCACTAGTTTGACGAAGAGATGATGATACAAGTGCAATATGGATGGTAGATAAAGGTTTTTGTAATATTAAAATATAAAAACAGCAAGGTAACTAATGATAAAAGTGAGCATAAACGGTATTGCAATGCGTTGAAACAAGGCCTAGGGTTCATACTTTCACTAGTGCAAGTTCTCTCAACAATAATAGCATAATTGGATCATATAACTATCCCTCAACATGCAACAAAGAGTCACTCCAAAGTCACTAATAGCGGAGAACAAACGAAGTGATTATGGTAGGGTACGAAACCACCTCAAAGTTATTCTTTCTGATTGATCTATTCAAGAGTTCGGACTAGAATAACACCTTAAGACACAAATCAACCAAAACCCTAATGTCATCTCAAGTATCCATGGGTATGGTTATACGATATGCATCACACAATCTCAGATTCATCTATTCAACCAACACAAAGAACCTCAAAGAGTGCCCCAAAGTTTCTACCGGAGAGTCAAGACGAAAACATGTGCCAACCCCTATGCATAAGTTCACGAGGTCACGGAACTCGCAAGTTGATCACCAAAACATACGTCAAATGGATCACGTGATATCCCGTTGTCACCACAGATAAGCACATGCAAGACATACATCAAGTGTTCTCAAATCCTTAAAGACTCAATCCGATAAGATAACTTCAAAGGGAAAACTCAATCCATTACAAGAGAGTAAAGGGGGAGAAACATCATAAGATCCAACTATAATAGAAAAGCTCGCAATACATCAAGATCATGCTACCTCAAGAACACGAGAGAGAGAGAGAGAGAGAGAGAGAGAGATCAAACACATAGCTACTAGTACATACCCTCAGCCCCGAGGGAGAACTACTCCCTCCTTGTCATGGAGAGCACCGGGATGATGAAGATGGCCACCGGAGAGGATTCCCCCCTTCGGCAGGGTGCCGGAACGGGTCTAGATTGGTTTTTGGTGGCTACAGAGGCTTCTGGCGGCGGAACTCCCGATCTAGGTTATTTTCTGGAGGTTTCTGTATTTATAGGAATTTTTGGCGTCAGTCTCACGTCAAGGAGGTGCCCAAGTCGTCCACGAGGTAGGCCCACGCGCCCGGGGGGTGAGCGCGCCCCCCACCCTCGTGGACGTCCCGGGACTCTTCTGGCCCAACTCTTTTACTCTGGGGTCTTCTTTTGGTCCATAGAAATCATCAAAAATTGGCACGTCAATTGGACTCTGTTTGATATTCCTTTTCTGTAGAACTCAAAAACAAGGAAAAAACAGAAACTGGCACTGGGCTCTAGGTTAATAGGTTAGTCCCAAAAATCATATAAAATACCATATAAATGCATATAAAACATCCAAGGTTGATAATATAATAGCATGGAACAATCAAAAAATATAGATACGTTGGAGACGTATCAATCCTCCCTCAACTCCCTGCAAGAAAGCAATCCCGGAGCCATCGTAGTTGTAATAGATCGGGATACAACTCCGAGTATTAGTTACTGTGGACACGACTATTCGAATAGATTAACTTCCCTGCAGGGGTGCACCAACTTACCCAACATGCTCGATTAGCTTTGGCCGGACACACTTTCCGGGTCATGCCTGACCTCGACTGACCAAAACACCATAGTCCTACCTAGGCTCAAGAAAGAGGCCAGCACGCTGGTCTACATCCTAAATGCGAAGGGGTCATGGGCCAATCATGCTTTGAAATCTTGCGCATTGCGAACGAGGTGTGGAGTAGACCCACCCCCTAATACAAGCGCAGGTGGTTCCCGTCCAACCGGGGGCGCGCCACTAAACTGCTGACGTCAGGGAGCATTCAGAAGAATCGTATGACGCCGAGTGACCATACTTATTCCCGTGTGATGGTTAGTGCGAAAAGGCCATAGGCCTACTCAGATCACATATCCAAACTCGTTAGTGTCTTGGGAGTGCACGAAGACGATCAATTATCCACGATCTGTGGTCCCGTCGCCCCGTCTTGCGGACTTACGGAAAGGGCCAAGACTACCCGGTCGTGCCACGTAATTATCTCGCGGGTACTCTCATAGTCAACCCGACTTCACATCTCTCGTGGGTACCCCTTGGGGCTGACCTGACATCAACAAGGTTCTGAGGAAAAGTCAAGGTAACCATGTGTCCATAACATCAAGGGGGAAATCCAAGGAATCACCCTCGATGGATTCCCACTCGATGTAACTGTCAAGGTGACCATGGAGGAATCACCCTCAAAGGGTTCACACTTGAGGTGCTGCACGACAGAGTCGTTATCGGGAGTGGTGAAGGAGGAATTATCCTCCGTAATCCATGACCAATTAGCTACACAACAGAGATATCATCAAGAGTGAAGGAAATATGCCCTAGAGGCAATAATAAAGTTGTTATTTATATTTCCTTATATCATGATAAATGTTTACTATTCATGCTAGAACTGTATTAACCGGAAACTTGATACATGTGTGAATACATAGACAAAACAAAGTGTCCCTGGTATGCCTCTACTAGACTAGCTCGTTAATCAAAGATGGTTAAGTTTCCTGACCATAGACATGTGTTATTTGATGAACGGGATCACACCATTAGGAGAATGATGTGATGGACAAGACCCATCCGTTAGCTTAGCATAATGATCGTTAAGTTTTATTGCTATTGCTTTCTTCATGACTTATACATATTCCTCTGACTATGAGATTATGCAACTCCCAAATACCGGAGGAACACCTTGTGTGCTATCAAATGTCACAACGTAACTGGGTGATTATAAAGATGCTCTACAAGTGTCTCCGGAGGTGTTTGTTGGGTTGGCATAGATCAAGATTAGGATTTGTCACTCCGAGTATCGGAGAGGTATCTCTGGGCCCTCTCGGTAATGCACATCACTGTAAGCCTTGCAAGCAATGTGACTAATGAGTTAGTTGCGGGATGATGCATTATAGAACGAGTAAAGAGACTTAACAGTAATGAGATTGAACTAGGTATGAAGATACCGACGATCGAATCTCGGGCAAGTAACATATCAATGACAAAGGGAATAACGTATGTTGTTATTGCGGTTTGACTGATAAAGATCTTCGTAGAATATGTAGGAACCAATATGAGCATCTATGTTCCGCTATTGGATATTGACCGGAGATGTGTCTCGGTCATGTCTACATAGTTCTCGAACCCGTAGGGTCCGCACGCTTAACTTTCGATGACGATTTATATTATAAGTTATGTGTTTTGGTGACCAAAGATTGTTTGGAGTCCCGAATGAGATCAAGGACATGACGAGGAGACACGAAATGGCCGAGAGGTAAAGATTGATATATTGGACAAAGGTATTCGGACACCGGAATGGTTTTGGGATGTCTCGAATATTTATCAGAGTACCGAGGGGTTACCGGAACCCTTGGGGGAAGTAATGGGCCTTCATGGGCCATAGGGGAGAGGGGAGGCAGCCCACAAGGGGTGGCTGCGCCTCCCGTCCCATAGGGAGTCCGAATTGGACTAGGGGAGGGGGCGCACCCCCATTTCCTTCTCCTCTTCCCTCTCCCTTCCCTCTTCCCCCTCCATGAGAAAGGTAAAGGGGGGGGGCGAATCCTACTAGGAGTGGAGTCCTAGTAGGACCCCCCCTTGGCGCGCCCCTTAGGGCCGGCCTCCTCCCTCTCCCTCCTTTATATACATGGGAAGGGCACCCCTTGGAGACACACCAATTGTTCCAAGCCGTGTGCGGCGTCTCTCTCCACAGTTTACTCCTCCGGTCATAGCATCGTAGTGCTTAGGCGAAGCCCTGCACAGATCACATCACCATCACTGTCACCATGTTGTCGTGCTGACGAAACTCTCCCTCAACCCTCTGCTGGATCAAGAGTTCGAGGGACGTCATCAAGCTGAACATATGCTGAACTCAGAGGTGTCATACGTTCGGTACTAGATCAGTTGGATCACGAATACGTTCGACTTCATCAAACGTGTTATACGAACGGTTCCGCTTTCGGTCTACGAGGGTACGTGGACACACTCTCCCCCTCTCATTGCTATGCATCTCCTTGATAAATCTTGCGTGATCATAGGAAACTTTTTGAAATTGTATGCTACGTTCCCCAATAGTGGCATCCGAGCCAGGTCTATGCGTAGATGATATGCACGAGTAGAACACAAAGAGTTGTGGGCGATAATAGTCATACTTCTTACCACCAACGTCTTATTTTGATTAGGCGGTATTGTTGGATGAAGCAGACTGGACCAACCTTACATGACCACGTTCATGAGACCGGTTCTACCGACAGACATGCAACTTGTTTTGCATAAAGGTGGCTAGCGGGTGGTTGTTTCTCCAACTTTAGTTGAATCGAATTTGACTACGGCCGGTCCTTCTTGAAGGTTAAAACAGCACACTTGAAGAAAAATCGTTGTGGTTTTGATGCATAGGTAAGAACGGTCCTTCGTAGAAGCCCGTAGCAGCCACGCAAAACTTGCAACAACAAAGTAGAGGATGTCTAACTTGTTTTTCCTGGGCATGTTGTGATGTGATATGGTCAAGACATGATGTGATATAAGTTATCGTATGAGATGATCATGTTTTGTAAAACGTTACCGGCAACTGGCAGGAGCCTTATGGTGGTCGCTTTATTGTATGAAATGCAATCGCCATGTAATTGCTTTACTTTGTCACTATGCGGTAGCGATAGTTGTAGAAGCAATAGTTGGCAAGACGACAACGACGCTACGATGGAGATCAAGGTGTCAAGCCGGTGATGATGGAGATCATGACGGTGCTTTGGAGATGGAGATCAAAGGCACAAGATGATGATGGACATATCATGTCACATATTTTGATTGCATGCGATGTTTATCTTTTATGCATCTTATTTTGCTTAGTACGGCAGTAGCATTATAAGATGATCCCTCACTAAATTTCGAGGCATGAGTGTTCTCCCTGAGTATGCACCGTTGCGGTAGTTCGTCGTGCTGAGACACCACGTGATGATCGGGTGTGATAAGCTCTACGTTCACATACAACAGGTGCAAGACAGTTTTGCACGTGCAGAATACTCGGGTTAAACTTGATGATCCTAGCATATGCAGATATGGCCTCGGAACACTGAGACCAAAAGGTCGAACGTGAATCATATAGTAGATATGATCAACACAGAGATGTTCACCATTGAAAACTACTCCATCTCACGTGATGATCGGACATGGTTTAGTTGATATGGATCACGTGATCACTTAGATGACTAGAGGGATGTCTATCTAAGTGGGAGTTCTTAAGTAATATGATTAATGGAACCTTAATTTATCATGAACTTAGTCCTGATAGTTTTTGCATATCTATGTTGTTGTAGACCAATTGCCCGTGCTACCGTTCCCTTGAATTTTAATGCGTTCCTAGAGAAAGCTAAGTTGAAAGATGATGGTAGCAACTACACAGACTGGGTCCGTAACTTGAGGATTATCCTCATTGCTACACAGAAGAATTACGTCCTTGAAGCACCGCTAGGTGCAAGGCCCACTGCGGGAGCAACTCCGGATGTTATGAACGTTTGGCAGAGCAAAGCTGATGACTACTCGATAGTTTAGTGTGCCACGCTTTACGGCTTAGAATCGGGACTTCAAAGACATTTTGAACGTCATGGGGCATATGAGATGTTCCAAGAGTTAAAGTTAATATTTCAACCAAATGCCTGAGTTGAGAGATATGAAGTCTCCAACATGTTCTATAGCTGCAAGATGGAGGAGAACAGTTCTGTCAGTGAACACATACTCAGAATGTCTGGGTACCATAACCACTTGACTCAGCCGGGAGTTAATCTTCCTTATGATAGTGTTATTGACAGAGTTCTTCAATCACTACCACCAAGCTATAAAGGCTTCGTGATGAACTATAATATGCAAGGGATGGAAATCTAGGGAACTTTTCCTAGGCGACTCCCTAGGCAACCATCACCGGTGGCCACTCCGGCCCCAGCGGCCACCTTCCTGTCACTGGCCACTCCGGCCGTGGCAGACACCACGCCATCATGGAGAGTCTCCTCCATTGGGACTTCTCCCCGGGTTTGGCGATTGAATCTCAGGTACGTGACAAGTTCAAATCTATAGTGCACTTCTCATCGGCCAATCCCGGATCCACCAAGGAATTCTTCCTGGTGGTCTCGTTCTCCTTGGCATCCTTTCCATTGACAGAGGAATCGGTGGCCCTAGCCCTGCAATCTTGCATTGGTGGTCTCAGTTCGGGTTTTAGGGTTTTGCGGCTAAGTGACCGCCGCTTCCGGTTCTCGGTGGCTTCCAATAGAGTTGGTCATTTTATCTATGGGCTTAAGGATCGAATCTGGCCGGATTTCGTTTGTCATTTCCATCTCTTTCGTGGTGATCTTAATTCATGCCTTGATCAGTCTGATAATGTTTGGCATGCGGATATTCAACTTCCTGAGGTGGGCTTTCGTCCGATTGTTATTAAATCTAAATGGCTTCAGGATCAGCAATGCAAGACAGCTCAATCTCATTCTTTCAAGAGTGATAGTGATGGGCTTCAAAGCATCTCGTCGGCGTTGAGCTTGAGTATCGCTCCGGCCACCGAGGGCATCTCCTTTGGAAAGTTTAATTTTCCGATTATTTCGGATCCGGATTTGAATATTCGGTTGGGAGATTTTGTTTTCAACCAACAAGATAAGTTGCCTTCTGTTGGTCCCTACTTTCAAGGACATCGTTTCAGGGAAACGTATTGGAATTCCATCTCGAATGATAAATTGTATCACATTATGGATGGTTGGCAAGCTGGTTATTCTGATCATGATATTAAGTCTATGGTTCAAATCAAGGATGTGCCACCATAGGCTTATATTGATTCTAGGCTCTTGAAATGCCTGAAATGCTCTCGGCATGGCCATCTAGCTCCGGACTACCCAGGTATCTTCTGCCAACGTTGCATACATTCCATCGACCAATGTATATGTTCTACTAAACAGTATGAGCTAATGAAAGCATGCACGATGGGCCGCACGGAACCTTTATGCCTAGTTTGTAGTCAGGGTGGCCATTCAGCCACCAACTGTCCATGCCTTAAGCAGTGTAGTAATTGTAGCTTCCTGGGCCATGCATACTGCCATGGAGGCAAACATGGGCCCAAATATGTTTGGCGGCCCAAATCCTTGAACCAACTTGCCAATCTGTGTGGAACGGAATAGTATCCAGCCGCCTAATAATCAGGATATACATGGTAAAAATCGGGATCGCGTGTGGAAAGTGAAACAAAAAATCCCGGATACTAGTGACGTGGCATGCTCCCATTGCATGTCGATACGACTCCCTCCCCCCGCAGCTGTCAACTCCACCGCCCTGGGGCCCCAATCCAATCCAGTTGAAAGATCGTGGATGTCGCCTAGAAGGGGGGTGAATAGGCGCTTTAAAATAATTACGGTTTAGGCTTGAACAAATGCGGAATAAACCAAGCGGTTAATTTGACAAGCACAAAACCTACAACAACTAGGCTCACCTATGTGCACCAACAACTTATGCTAAGCAAGATAAACAACTAAGTGATAGCAATATATATGACAAGAAACAATATGGCTATCACAAAGTAAAGTGCATAAGTAAAGGGCTCGGGTAAGAGATAACCGAGGCACGCGGAGACGATGATGTATCCCGAAGTTCGCACCCTTGCGGATGCTAATCTCCGTTTGGAGCGGTGTGGAGGCACAATGCTCCCCAAGAAGCCACTAGGGCCACCGTAATCTCCTCACTCCCTCACACAATGCAAGATGCCGTGATTCCACTAAGGAACCCTTGAGGGCGGTCACCGAACCCGTACAAATGGCAACCCTTGGGGGCGGTCACCGAACCCGTACACTTTGGCAACCCTTGGGGGCGGTCACCGGTACCCGTCAAATTGCTCGGGGCGATCTCCACAACCTAATTGGAGACTCCGACACTTGCCCGAAGCTTTACACCACAATGATTGAGCTCCGAACACCACCAACCGTCTAGGGCGCCCAAGCACCCAAGAGGAACAAGCTCAAGGGTACCAAGCACCCAAGAGTAATAAGCTTCTCAACTTGTAACTTCCACGTATCACCATGGAGAACTCAAACCGATGCACAAAATGCAATGTCAAGGGCACACGGAGTGCCCAAGTCCTTCTCTCCCAAATCCCACCAAAGCAACTAATGCTATGGAGGAAAATGAAAGGAAGAACAAGAAGGAGAACACCAAGAGCTCCAAGATCTAGATCCAAGGGGTTCCCCTCACATAGAGGAGAAAGTGATTGGTGGAAATGTGGATCTAGATCTCTCTCTCTCTCTCTCTCTCTCTCTCTCTCTCTCTTTTCCCTCAAAAACTAGCAAGAAACCATGGAGGGTTTGAGAGTTAGCAAGCTCGAAGAAGGTCAACAATGGGGGAAGAGCACGAGCTAAAAAGGATAAGGTTCATTGGGGAAGAAGAAGACCCCCTTTTATAGGAGGGGGAAAATCCAACCGTTATGTGCTCAGCCCGCACACGATCGGTACTACCGCTCCATGAGAGGTACTACCGCTCGGGCGGAAGAAACAGGGAAATGGAGCAACAAAACATGAACCTTGGGGCGGTAGTACCGCATATAAGCGGTACCACCGCGCACCCCAGAGGTACTACCGCTGGAGGAGCAGAACATGGGACCAAAAGAGGCAGGGCAGAGCAAAGTATAGCGGCAGTAATGTAGTAGCGGTACCGCCCGACCGGAGCGGTACTACCACTTAGGCGGTACTACCGTGCCTTACTACCGTGCAACTACTGCTAAACCCGACATGAAAAGAGCAGGACCCAAAATCAAGGCGGTAGTAGAGTGGTACTGCAGCGGTACTACGGCTGAGAGCTCCAAGTGGTACTACCGCTTGGGCTCGCGGTACTACCGCTGGGACCAGACAAAAGCTACTACCAAGAAAACAAGCAAACTCCACGGAAAACCAGAACTGCCATAACTTCTGCATATGAGCTCTGAATTGAGCAAACTCAAGCTTGTTGGAGACAAGACGATGAGTAGCATCAAAATATTGACTCGTAAGAAGAGTGAAAGATCGTGGATGTCGCCTAGAGGGGGGTGAATAGGCGTTTTAAAATAATTACGGTTTAGGCTTGAACAAATGCAGAATAAACCTAGTGGTTAATTTGTCAAGCACAAAACCTAAAACAGGTAGGCTCACCTATGTGCACCAACAACTTATGCTAAGCAAGATAAGCAACTATGTGATAGCAAGATATATGACAAGAAACAATATGGCTATCACAAAGTAAAGTGCATAAGTAAAGGGCTCGGGTAAGAGATAACCGAGGCACACGGAGACGATGATGTATCCCGAAGTTCACACCCTTGCGGATGCTAATCTTCGTTTGGAGCGGTGTGGAGGCACAATGCTTCCCAAGAAGCCACTAGGGCCACCGTAATCTCCTCACGCCCTCGCACAATGCAAGATGCGGTGATTCCACTAAGGGACCCTTGAGGGCGGTCACGGAACCCGTACAAATGGCAACCCTTGGGGGCGGTCACCGAACCCGTACACTTTGGCAACCCTTGGGGGCGGTCACCGGAACCCGTCAAATTGCTCGGGGCAATCTCCACAACCTAATTGGAGACCCTGACGCTTGCCCGGAGCTTTAGACCACAATGATTGAGCTCCGAACACCACCAACCATCTAGGGCACCCAAGCACCCAAGAGGAACAAGCTCAAGGGTACCAAGCACCCAAGAGTAATAAGCTTCTCAACTTGTAACTTCCACGTATCACCGTGGAGAACTCAAACCGATGTACCAAATGCAATGGCAAGGGCACACGGAGTGCCCAAGTCCTTCTCTCTCAAATCCCACCGAAGCAACTAATGCTAGGGAGGAAAATGAGAGGAAGAACAAGAAAGAGAACACAAAGAACTCCAAGATCTAGATCCAAGGGGTTCCCTTCACATAGAGGAGAAAGTGATTGGTGGAAATGTGGATCTAGATCTCCTCTCCCTTTTCCCTCAAAATCTAGCAAGAATCCATGGAGGGATTGAGAGTTAGCAAGCTCAAAGAAGGTCAACAATGGGGCAAGAACACGAGCTCCAAGGATAAGGTTCATTGGGGAAGAAGACCCCCTTTTATAGGAGGGGGAAAATCCAACCGTTATGTGCTCAGCCCGCACACGAGCGGTACTACCGCTCAGGCAGAAGAAATAGGGAAAAGGAGCAACAAACATGAACCTTGGGGCGGTAGTACCGCAGGAGACAGCGGTACTACCGCTGGGTTAAGCGGTACTACGCTGCCTTCGGCGATACTGCCGCGCAGAACAAAGGGGAAAGGGAAAGAGGGAACCGGGCGGTACTACTGCGGAGGAAGGGCGGTACTGCCGCACTACTGCCGCAGCGAGGTACCGCACAATCCGACACAGAAAAAGACCCCTCGAATCGACGCGGTAGGGACCTGGTAAGCCAGCGGTAGTACTGCTGCGGAGTCACCGCTGGTACTACCGCTGCGGAGCGGTACTGCCGCTTGTGACTCCTCAACGGTACTACCGCTGGGTACCACGGTACTACCGCTGGGACCCTGACAAAAACCACACTCAAGAAAACCAGAACTGCCATAACTTCTGCATATGAGCTCCGAATTGAGCAAACTCAAGCTTGTTGGAAACAAGACGATGAGTAGCATCAAAACAGCGAGAGGTATGCCTAACAAAAAGAGGAGTGAACTCCGTTTTCGATGAACTCCAACCGAGAAGAACCGGCAAAACCTCCAACATCAAAAACATCATAGAAGATGCAAGCGAACTCCGTTTTCGATGAACTCAAGCTTGTCAACAAGATGACCATAAGCTCTAAGACTCACAAAGAGAACCAAACAAGAACCAAGAAAGATGATGCAAGGATGCAATGGTTTGAGCTCTCTACTAACGATACGATCAAGCTACCAACTTGAGAGCCCCCCTTGATAGTACGGCAAACGATCCTATAACCCGGTCTCCAAACTACCACCATGAGACTGGTAAAATAGAAAACCTATCAAGAGCAAACCTTTGCCTTGCACATGGTCCACTTGAGCTAGATGATGACGATCTTGACTCCCTCAAGTTGGACCACCTTACTTTATTGCGTTGGCACGATGAAGACTAGATGATTGCTCCCGCATAGTCCACTATGGGTGAGCTACTCTTCGGCACATCTTCACGAGTCCATTGTCACCACAATGGCCGGCAAGCTTCAAGCACTTGATCTCTTCGCGATGATCCACTTGAACTTGCACACAGCAATCTTGATGACGATCACCACTTGATGTCATCCTCTCCATGGGTTGAGTGATATCTTCCTCTTGACACAAGCCCATGAACACGTACCTAACCCCACGTAGAACTCTCACATAGACCATGGGTTAGTACACAAAGCACAATGGGCAATGCTTACCACACCATGGGATCACTTGATCCCTCTCGGTATATCTTCTATGCTTTGTGAGTTGATCAACTTGATTCACTCTTGACTTAGTCTTGATCAACCTTGAATCTTTCCAACTCTCTTCGTTTGGATGATGTCTTGAAGGTAAACATGAATGATCACACAATCTTCTTCTTCAAGACATGCTTGCAATAAGCTCAACGCTCAAATGGCCAATCTTTAGGTAATTCCTCGAATAGCACCTTGGTCGACACAAACTCTCCTTGAAACCAACACATGTACTCCAAGAAAAGCCTGTGGACAAAACCTTCAAATATAACTCAAGGCAACCATTAGTCCATAGAGATTGTCATCAATTACCAAAACCAAACATGAGGGCACCGCATGTTCTTTCAAAGAGGCAGGGAAGGTATAGGGGAGGTATGCCAACAAATAGAGGAGTGAAACCTCCAACCGAGAAGAACCGGCAAAACCTCCAACATCGGAAACATCATAGAAGATGCATGTGAACTCCGTTTTCGATGAACTCGAGCTTGCCATCAACATGACCATAAGCTCCAAAACTCACAAAGAGAAGAACCAAATAAGAACCAATAAAGGTGATGCAAGGATGCAATGGTTTGAGCTCTCTACGGATGATACGATCAAGCTACTCATCGAGATCCCCCCTTGATAGTACGGCAATCGATCCTATAACCCGGTCTCCCAACTACCATCATGAGACCGGTAAAATAGAAAACCTATCAAGGGCAAACCTTTGCCTTGCACATGGTCCACTTGAGCTAGATGATGACAATCTTGACTCCCTCAAGTTGTACCACCTTTCTTGATTGTGTTGGCTCGATGAAGACTAGTTGATTGCTCCCCCATACTCCACTATGGGTGAGCCACTCTTCCACACATCTTCACAAGTCCATTGTCACCACAATGGACGGCAAGCTTCAAGTACTTGATCTCTTTGTGATGCATCACTTGAACTTGCACACGGCAACATGACCAAGCTTTAGATAATTCCTTGAATAGCACCTTGGTCGACACCAACTCTCCTTGAAACCAACACATGTACTCCAAGAAAAGCCTATGGACAAAACCTTAAAATATAACATAACTCAAGGCAACCATTAGTCCATAGAGATAGTCATAAATTACCAAAACCAAACATGGGGGCACCACATGTTCTTTCACCAGTCTTCCCAGTTTCGTGCACCTCCCCTGCCACCCCTGCTCTTGCTCCGCCATCGACTGCTCCAGACGCCTCTGTGCTTCAGGCGAACCCTAGTGTCGCCACCATGGCAAACTTCCCGGCCCGGCCATTCACATTCACCCCCATTGGCTCCAACATTGAGTGCGAGCCAGATCATCGGATCCAGAGAAGCATTATGGTCATCAATGAGCCGCTGCTGAACCATGACAGGTACGCCTTGATAGAGATCAATCCCCCAGTACCAGATCATCAGAAGAGGTTTTGGCTCGAGGAAGTCCGTCGCATCATTAGGGAGGATCTTGAGTATCAGATTGAGGATGAGTTTGTCTATCCGATTGTTGTTGGTTGTGTTGCTTTTCTTGTTGTTCAGAGTCGGGATGAAGCCATTAGAGAGGGTCCGCATGCTTTAACTGATGATTCACATTTCTCTTTGATCCGCCATGACAAAGGGATTAATATGAGAATGCCTGGCTTCCAATATGAAGTGTGGATCCTGATGCTTGCTTTTCCTATGGATTTCATGACTGAAAACTATGTGTATAAGGTTGTTTCCAAGTTTGGTAAGCTTCTTGCCCGGCCGATACCGGATGAAAACAAAGCTCGTGTCCTTGTCAAGTGCCACATTAAAGATGTCACTAAGGTTCCTCATAGTTTGGTCAACACCAGAGTTAGGATGTTACCTAGTCTTGGCAGATCTTGGTCGGTCCCTGTTTATGTGCTCAATGGTAGAAACACTACTCCGGGTCTGGTAGGGAATGAAGATACCCCACCTCTGTTGAATGCCTCCCCCATCCGTAGGAACTGACATACTACACCCTCATGCAGCAAGCTAGGATTGATGAGATGGAGGCTCAGCAGGCTGCTAATGCAGCGTTATAGAACAGTGAGGAACAGGAGTATGACCAGGTGCAAGATAACGGATGGAGAGCTTGGCCAATCATACCACCTCCGTACTCTGGGTTCAGCTTCAGAACCTATTTTGAGTATGATGGGCCCTGTTTAATGGATGGAGTGCCACAGGGGCAGAATATCATGGATAACCTCTTTGATGTATGGTCTGAATACTCACAAGTGGAGGAATTGGCTGATAATTTCATAAATGGTGTTCGTGAAGCTCAGCTTGCTTTTGTTAGAGCTGGGGGCTCTACAGGTGCTATAATGATTTCTGCCGATGCAGAGTTGCTGCGTTGGATGGGTGGCATGCTCAAAAGGATTTATACACACTCTATATTGCCGCCTCAGTCTCCTCGGACATCCTGCTTCCCACTCAATCCCTTCGCTGTCATTCAGTCTCAGCTGAATTATGTGTGCATGGCCCTGCTTTCTAATGTGTCTCCAATGTATCTATAATTTTTGATTGCTCCATGCTATTATATTATCTATTTTGGATTTTAATGGGCTTTATTTTACACTTTTATATCATTTTTGGGACTAACCTATGAACTGGAGGCCCAACCCAAATTGCTGTTTTTTACCTATTTCAGTATTTCGCAGAAAAGGAATATCAAACGAAGTCCAAACAGAATGAAACCTTCGGGAACGTGATTTCTCAACAAACGTGATCCAGGAGACTTGCAGTGGGCATCAAGAAACTATCTAGGAGGCCACGAGGCAAGGGGCGCGCCTACCCCCTGGGCGCGCCCTCCACCCTCGTGGGCCCCTTGTTGCTCCACCGACCTACTTCTTCCTCCTATATAAGTCCACGTACCCCGCAAACATCCTGGAGCACCATGAAAACCTAATTCGACTGCCGCAACCTTTGGTACCCGAGAGATCCCATCTTGGGGCCTTTTCCGGAGCTCCGCCGGAGGGGGCATTGATCACGGAGGGCCTCTACATCAACTCCATGGCCTCTCCGGTGATGTGTGTGTAGTTTACTTCAGACCTTCGGGTCCATAGCTAGTAGCTAGATGGCTTCTTCTCTCTCTTTGGATCTCAATACAAAGTTCTCCTCGATTCTCTTGGAGATATATTCGATGTAATCTTCTTTTGCGGTGTGTTTGTCGAGATCCGATGAATTGTGGGTTTATAATCCAGATTATCTATGAACAATATTTGATTCTTCTCTGAATTCTTTTACGTGTGATTGGTTTATCTTTGCAAGTCTCTTCGAATTATCAGTTTGGTTTGGCCTACTAGATTGATCTTTCTTGCAATTGGAGAAGTGCTTAGCTTTGGGTTCAACCTTACTGTAACGCCTGGATAATCATGCTACAGTAATCTCGCGCTAATCATGCCACATCACTTCGGTTACTGTTGCTAACCTCGCAATGATTTGAAACCGTTTCAAAAATTTAAATTCTAAATATGTCAAACAACAAAAGTTTTCAAAAGTTGAAACAATAATGTTCGGTGGGTGCCGAATATTACACGGGTAATTATAGTGAAGAAAACATATTTTTAGAAAGTGCCTGAATATTTTAAAATGAATTTCAACAGAAAAGAAAAATAAATAAAAGTAAAAGTAAAAGAACAAAACAAAAAAAAGAAAAAGAAAAGCAATCACCCCCCACTGGGCTTCGGCCCAGCAGGCCGGGCCCAACCAGCCCATCTGGCCCTAACTGGCCCAGCCCCACTCGCTTAACCCCCACGCCCCCGAAACCCTAACCGGCCACCACCCCACTTCCCCCC
>NC_041392.1:571573791-571581720 GCF_002162155.2 Triticum dicoccoides
CGGCCGCGTCCCCGCCTGGCCTCATGGCGCCGCATCACGCCAGCCGCCCCGTGCCCTCGCCACCCCCTCGCCGCAACCCGTGCGCGAGCCCCTGCCCCGCGACCGATGTTTTCACCCGCGGGCCGCCGCCTCCCGCGCACCCGCGTCCTCGCTACTACTCGTTCGCGCGCGCCCGCACTGGACCTCGCCATGGCCGCGGATGGCCACGCCCCTCCCGCTGTCCTCCCGTGCGCGATGCCGCCGTGGCCGTCTCCGCTCGCCCCGCGCCTACCGCTGCTCCTCGCCGCGGTCCCGCTGCTGTGCTCCGCCCGTGGTTCGCCTGACCCTCCTGCGCGCGCGCCCACGCGCTGCCTCACCGTTGTGCCGTGCTTGTCGCCGGCGCACCGCCCCTGCTCGCCCCCTCGAGCGGCCTCCCCCGCTCCGACCGGGTCCTGGCACCCGTTGCGTCTGTTTGGGCGGTGCCAGCAATGCCCGAACCCGCTATGGCCCCTCTGACCCAATGACATGTGGGGCCTAGCCCCTGGAACGTTTATAAAAAACAAAAGATTAAGAGAAAATAATAAAAATATTAATTAATTAGTTAATTAAATTAATTAACTTAACTAATCCTAATTAGATTAACCTAATTACTAATTAAACTAATTAATCTGTTTTAGTTAATCTCAGTCAATGCCAGACGGGACCCACACGTCAGTTTGACCCACTCAACCCCGTGTTGACCGCTGACGTCATGCTGACGTCAGCATGCACTATTCTGGATAATTTTGATTTAAAATAATTAAATAAATTCTAAAAATGATTTAAATCTTTTAAAACTAATATAAAATAAATTGTAGCTCGTATGGAAAAACTTTGTACATGAAAGTTGCTCAGAACGACGAGACGAACCCGGATACGCTGCCCGTTCGTCCGCCACGCATCCCTAGCATAGTGAACACACAACTTTCCCCCTCCAGTTCATCTGTCCGAAAACGTGAAACACCATGGATATTTTCCCGGATCCCCCCCCTTCACCGGTACCACCTCATACCACGTTAGGGCACCCCTAGCACCGCTACTTGACATGTCATGCATCGCTATGCATCTATTTGCTTAATATTTATTGTTTCTTCCCCCTCTTCTCTCGCTAGACACCGAGACCGACGCCGCTGCTACCCAGTATGACTACGGTGTTGATGACCCCTCTCTCTTGCCAGAGCAACCAGGAAATCCCCCCTCTGATCACCAGATATCGCCTACTCTTCTCTCTACTGCTTGCATTAGAGTAGTGTAGCATGTTACTGCTTTCCGTTAATCCTATTCTGATGCATAGCCTGTCATTGTTGCTACAGCTGTTGATACCTTACCTGCAATCCTAAATGCTTAGTATAGGATGCTAGTTTCTCATTAGTGGCCCTACATTATTGTCTGTCTGCCATGCTATACTATCGGGCCGTGATCACGTCGGGTGTTGATCACGGGTATATACTATACATATTACACATGATATATGTTGTGACTAAAGTCGGGTCGGCTCGTCAAGTACCCGCGGTTGATTCACGAATTGGGGGCGTCACAAGTTAGTATTAGAGCGGACTGCCTGTAGGAGTCCCCCTTCCACACTCCTTGGCCGAAGTCGAGTCTAGACATTACAAAACTTTTTACTAACATGGTTGTGTGCCTTACAGGCCCACGTCGCCATCTGGGTGGTATTAGGATCTTTTACTCCTCGATCCTTACTCTGGGACTCTGAACTCTCTTCTACTTAGGTTAAACGATTTTACTAACTCTAACATTAGGATCCCGTGACCATGTTCACCCCAAAGTTGCATAAGCCCTAGTTATTCATTAAAGTAGTATTTGAACATTATCCACACTGTCATTTGACTCCCTTGAAACACCTTTGTTTTCAGATGGAACCCACGAGACAGGTCGTGCGCCACACGACGTCCATTAGTGCCTCAGGATCACCTGCTGTGTTGGTTGAGATGATGACCTATCTGGGTTATCACTGGCACCCTGAGTACACTGTCTACGAGGAGTACCAGGACTTTAACCAGGAGCAGTATCGTGCTATCGTCCACCTCTACTCTCGGGAGTATGACTCCACTACCGTGCTGCACACTACTCATGGTGTTGGAGTGACTATCGATATGGCGGTCCATGATGCTACTTATGCTGCTCTGACACATCCTCGTGGAGAGTATCAGGAGTTGGACACCTCCCCTTTCAGGCACATTGCTATCACATCCGATGTTGGTGCGGAGGGGTACTACATTGCTGCCTACTCCACTGTCACCCGAGAGCCCTTCTACCATCAGAACCTGGTTCTGCATGCTGATGGGCTGGATAGAGCTAACCAAGCTCTTCACCACGAGTTGTACACCACCCGTCAGCACTTGTACCGTGCTCTGACGCTGTTGCACCCCTCTATCCGATCTGGTGATCTGTCGCGTTCTGTGATCTACCCTGCCAGGACCGTGATGCCCCAGGGCGTTGGCTGGCCAGATGTGGGAGGCTACTCTCCCACACTTGGTCCTCTTATGCCACCTGCACAACGGGTTCCGCACCAGAGTATCCGCGGACCCCGGGCTACTCACGCGGAGGACTTCCCGTCGCATCACTACCAGCTGTCCGGCTACACCTACCTCCACAGTTCCTCCTTGGACTAATGTAGGCTTGCTTGTTAGTGTTAGATGCATTCGCCGCGAGCCTGCGTGCCACCAATGATGTTCTTAGCCTATGTACTGAACTCTGTGTACCGAACTCTATGCATAATCTCCTTTGTAAGATATGCCAACTACTATGTAGTGTCTATCGTGTTCCTTTCATTATGCATGTTTCATCATGAATGATTTTTGCCCTTGCTAATTCTCAATGCTGAACTACCCCTGTTATATATTAGCGGGATGGTTAGAACAGGTGGTCATGGTCGTGGTGGCCATCCCCCACCACCGCCTGAGTACATGGCTGGGATGATGCAACAGTTTCAGTTGAATCGCCAGTTCATGGAGAATATTATGGCTCAGTTTTCTCGCCCCAATATGAACCAGCAGCCAACCCAAGTGACTCTGCAGGATTTCCTGCGCCTCAACCCAACCGTGTACCGCAGCTCAACTCAGCCTCTGGATGCTGATGACTGGCTCCGTGACATCAAGATGGAGTCGGCTGATGTAGCCCCTGCCAGCTATGTCACCTTTGCTTCCTTCTTCTTGAAAGGACCCACTGCTCAATGGTGGGACAGCCACAGGCATACTCTGCCGGTTGGAACAATCATCACCTGGCCAAACTTCCAAGATGCTTTCCGTGCTCGCTTCATTCCTTAGGGAGTCATGGACCGTAAGAAGCGTGAGTTCCGTAGCCTCACCCAAGGCAACAAAACTGTGGAAGCTTATTAGCGGGAGTTTCTGGACTTGTCCCGCTATGCTGAACAAGACATTGCAACTGATGCACACAGACAAGAGAAGTTCCGTGATGGCCTTCAACCTGATATCAAGCTCGCACTTCTAGTGCACAACTTTGCCGATTTCGCCACCTTGGTGAACAAGGCCATCAATGTAGAAATTGGTCTGCAGGAACACCAGAGCTCTCACAGGCGCAACCGTGACACGGGCTCATCTTCGGGCCCGTCCTTGCAGAAGCGTAGGATATGGATTCCCAACAGCATGTACCAGCCAACTGCACCTGCTCCAAGGCAGTCCTATGCTGCACCGCTTCTGCCTCCCCCACCAACTAGGCAGCCAAGACTTCCAGCTCCACCACCCCGAGGTCCTGCTCCCACTCCCAATAATGGTGTGTGATACAAGTGTGGCCAACCAAGTCACCTCGCCAGGAACTGCTTTCAGAACCAGAATCAACTGGCCCTTCTGCAGCTAGTCGTGGAAGCAACTAGCCTCGCAACAACAATGCCAAGTCTTATGGTCGCGTTCATGAAAACCACGTTGATCTTAATGAAGCTCAAGACCAGCCTGCTACTGTGATGGGTACACTCCTCGTAAATTCAGTACTTGCATTTGTTTTATTCGATTCAGGAGCATCGCATTCATTCATGTCAGAAGATTTTGCATACAAGCACGACGTTAAATGTGAGGAGATGAACACTTCGGTAGTGGTAAAAACCCCCGTGGGACAATGTCAAACCTCATTGGTTGGCATCGACGTCCCTGTGGAAATCGAAGGGCTGGAATTCTATGCCTCTCCCATTATCCTGAAGTCGTCTAACATTGACCTCATTCTGGGGATGGATTGGTTGGAAGCGCATATTGCTTCTATAGTTTGCGCCACTAAGACCGTCCATCTGCTACATCCTTCCGACGAAATAGTTACTTACCAGGCTCATCTAGTTCAGAATGCTGAGGCACGACTTTATGCCTTGAATGCATTGAACTCTACACCACTCGAGGGCATTGAAAACATTCCCATCATTCGTGAATTCCAAGACGTCTTTCCGGAAGAACTTCCAGGGATTCCCCTTGCTAGAGCTGTCGAATTCATCATCGACTTGAAACCAGGCACCACTCCTATAGCCAAACGACCCTGCAAGATGCCGTCACATGAACTCATTGAGATTAAGGAGGAAATCGACAAATCTCTTGTCAAAGGTTTCATTCGCCCTAGTTGCTCTCCTTGGGGAGCACCTTCTCTCTTTGTTAAGAAGAAGGATGGGATGAACCGATTAGTCCAAGACTACCGTCCTATAAAGCAAGCTACCATTCAGAATAAATATCATCTTCCTTGCATCAATGATCTTTATGATCAACTGACTGGCTCATCAGTGTTCTCCAAACTCGACTTGAGGTTGGGTTATCACCAGATCCATGTTCATGAAGAGGATATCCCAAAAACCGCCTTCGTGACTCGGTATGGATCATACGAGTACACCGTCATGTCATTCGGCTTAATGAATGCTCCAGCCACTTTCTCTCGTCTGATGAACTACATATTCATGGATTACCTTGACAAGTTCATCGTGGTTTATCTAGATGATATCCTGGTATTTTCCAAGAACAAAGAAGAACATGCTGAACATCTTCGTCTTGTGCTGGAAAAGCTTCGAGAGCATCAACTGTATGCTAAGTATTCCAAGTGTGAATTTTGGCTCCCCGAAGTAACCTAACTTGGGCATGTCATCTCCAAGGATGGTATTGTCGTCAACCCTGAATGAGTTCAGGCTATTCTCGATTGGACTCCTCCGAAGAATGTCAAGCAAGTCCGAAGTTTTCTCGGTCTCGCCAGCTATTGCCGTCGATTCGTCGAGAACTTCTCCAAGATTGCCAGGCCTCTGACTAATCTGTTGCATAAGGGTGTCAAGTTCGAATGGACAGACAAGTGTCAGGAAAGTTTCCAGCCGCTCAAAGACAAGTTGACTTCTGCCCCAGTGCTTTCTCACATGATACTAAGAAGGACTTCGTCATTTACTACGACGCTTCCCGTCAAGGATTAGGTTGTGTCCTGATGCAAGAGCGCAGAGTGATTGCTTATGCCTCTCGTCAACAGCTCCCTCATGAAGAAAACTACCCAGTTCACGACCTCGAGCTTGTTGCTGTCATTCATGCACTGAAGCAGTGGCGACATTACCTTCTCGGTAATCGTTGCGAGATCTTCACCGACCACCAAAGTCTGAAGTATCTATTTACTCAGCCAGATCTGAACCTCCGTCAGCAGAGATGGATGGAGACTGTTGCAGACTTTGACGAGGGTATTTCCTATACCCCAGGCAAGGCTAATGTAATGGCTGATGCCTTGAGCCGCAAGTCTTACTACAACCACCTCTAGGTTCACAAAGTTCAGCCCTCGCTTGTCAAAGAATTTAGAAAGTTGAACCTTCATATTGTTCCTCCTGGAGCACTCGCCCCCCTCCCCCAGAGTTTCAGAAGATGAATCTTCGTGTTGTTACTAAGGGTTCTCTAAATACCCTAGTTGTCGTACCAGATCTCGTAGATGGTATAAAGACTATTCAAGGTTATGACTCGGAAGTCCATAAGATTAAACGCCATCTAGCAGAAGGAAAGCCCTCATTCTTCACTATCGCCGATGATGGCGCCTTGTACTTCAAAGGCCGCCTAGTGGTACCATGTTCGAGGAAAAACCTGGATTATACTAAAAAGGTTACGAAAGAAGATCATGATATGCCTTTGTCTATTCATCCCGGTAGTGCAAAGATGTACCAGGGCATCCGACAGAGATTCTGGTGGTCTAATATGAAGCAGGACATTGCTCGTTATGTTGCTGAGTGTGACGTTTGCCGTCGTATCAAAGCTGAACATCAAAGGCCTGCTGGAACTCTACAACCTATCTCTATTCCTGAATGGAAATGGGACCATGTTGAAATGGACTTCGTCACTGGATTTCCCAAATCGCAAAAAGGTAATTATGCTATTCTTAGCGTCATTGACCGGCTTTCTAAAGTTGCACATTTTCTGGCAGTCAAAGAAACAATCACTGCTAGTCAGCTTGCAACTCTCTACATGTCCAGAATTGTTTCACTTCACGGTATTCCACTGGCTATCAGTTCAGACCGTGGCAGCTTGTTTACTTCAAGATTTTGGGCAAGTTTCCAAGAAGCTATGGGAACTCATTTGTCAGTCAGTACTGTGTTTCATCCTCGGTCGCAAGGTCAAGTTGAACGTGTCAACCAAGTTCTCGAAGACATGCTTCGAGCTTGTGTAATTTCCTTCGGCAAGAAATGGGAGGAATCTCTTCCATATGCCGAGTTCTCTTATAATAATAGCTATCAAGCTAGTCTGAAGATGCCCCCCTACGAAGTGTTATATGGACGAAAGTGTCGGACCCATCTGAACTGGTCAGAAACTGGGGAACATCCACTCTTCGGTCCAGATATTATCCAACAGGCCGAAGAACAAGTCCGCATTATTCGGGAGAATCTCAAGACTGCTCAGTCACGTCAGAAAAGTCAGTATGACCGTCATCACAAAGACATGGTCTATCAACCTGGCGAAAAGGCTTATCTTCGAGTTACACCAATAAAGGGTGATCACCACTTCGGGATCAAGGGCAAGCTAGCTCCTCGCTATATCAGTCCCTCCACTATTCTCGAAAGGCATGGAAAAGTGGCATATCAACTGGAGCTTCCGCCGAACCTTTCCCAGGTTCACAATGTGTTCCACGTGTCACAACTCCGCCGTTGCTTCAAGGACCCAATCCGAGCAGTGGATCACGAAGTGCTTGAATTGCAACAGGACCTCTCCTATAAAGAGCATCCGGTCCGCATTCTCGACCAAGCTGAACGCCGCACAAGTCAGAAGGTGATCAAGTTCCTCAAAGTCCAGTGGTCGCACCATTCTGAAGATGAAGCCACCTGAGAACGCGAGGACTGCCTGTGTGATGAATACCCCGCACTGTTTCCCTCTACCTCCTAAATCTCGGGACGAGATTTCTTGTAGTGGAGGAGTTTTGTAATGCCCGGATAATCATGCTACAGTAATCCCACGCTAATCATGCCACATCACCTCGGTTACTGTTGCTAACCTCGCAATGATTCAAAATCATTTCAAAAATTTAAATTCTAAATATGTCAACCAACAAAAGTTTTCAAAAGTTGAAACAAAAATGTTCGGTGGGTGCCGAATATTACAAGGGTAATTATAGTAAAGAAAACATATTTTTAGAAAGTGCCTGAATATTTTAAAATGAATTAAAACAGAAAAGAAAAATAAATAAAAGTAAAAGAACAAAACAAAACAAAAAAGAAGAAAAAGAAAAGCAATCACCCCCCACTGGGCTTCGACCCAGCAGGCCGGGCCCAACCAGCCCATCTGGCCCTAACCGGCCCAGCCCCACTCGCTTAACCCCCACGCCCCCAAAACCCTAACCGGCCACCACCCCACTCCCCCCACACACGAAAAATATCTCCTCCCACTCTCCCCCCAATTGGATCAGGATCGAGAGGAGGAGGTCGCCGCGACGCCCCGACCCCGTCGCCCGACGATG
>NC_041392.1:571581921-571640987 GCF_002162155.2 Triticum dicoccoides
ACGTCCCTGGCTGGCCTCACGAGCCGCACCACGTCGGCCGCCCCATGCCCTCGCCACCCCCTCGCCACAACCCGTGCGCGAGCCCTGCCCCGCGATCGAAGTTTTCGCGTGCGGGCCGCCGCCTCTCGCACACCCGCGTCCTCGCCGCTACTCGCTCGCGCGCGCCCGCACTAGACCTTGCCACGGCCGCGCACAGCCAGCCCCTCCCGCCGTCCCCCGCGCGCGCTGCCGCCGTGGCCGTCTCCGCTCGCCCCACGCCTACCGCTGCTCCTCGTCGCGGTCCCACTGCTGTGCTCCGCCCGTGGTTCGCCTAACCCTCCTGCGCGCGCGCCCACGCGCTGCCTCGCCATCGTGTCGTGCTCATCGCCGGTGCACCGCCCCTGCTCGCCCCCTCGAGCGGCCTCCCCCGCTCCGACCGGGTCCTGGCACCCGTTGCGCCTGTTCGGGCGGCGCCCGCAACGCCCGAACCCGCTATGGCCCCCCTGACCCAATGACATGTGGGGCCTAGCCCCTGGAACGTTTATAAAAACAAAAGATTAAGAGAAAATAATAAAAATATTAATTAAATTAATTAACTTAAATAATCCGGATTAGATTAACCTAATTACTAATTAAACTAATTAATCTGTTTTAGTTAATCTCAGTCAATGACAGACGGGGCCCACCCGTCAGTTTCACCCAGTCAACCCCCTGTTGACCACTGATGTCATGCTGACGTCAGCATGCACTATTCTGGATAATGTTGATTTAAAATAATTAAATAAATTCTAAAAATGATTTAAATATTTTAAAATTAATATAAAATAAACCGTAGCTCGGATGGAAAAACTTTGTACATGAAAGTTGCTCAGAACGATGAGACGATCCCGGATACGCTTCCCGTTCGTCTGCCACGCATCTCTAGCATAGTGAACATGTAACTTTCCCCCTCCGGTTCATTTGTCCAAAAATGCAAAACACCGGGGATATTTTCCCAGATGTCCCCCCCCCTTCACCGGTACCACCTCATACCGCGTTAGGGCACCCGTAGCACCGCTACTTGTCATGTCATGCATCGCTATGCATCTGTTTGCTTAATATTTATTGTTTCTTCCCCCTCTTCTCTCACTAGACACCGAGACCGATGCCGCTGCTACCTAGTACGACTACAGTGTTGACGACCCCTCTCTCTTGCCAGAGCAACCAGGCAAGCCACCCCTTTGATCACCAGATATCGCCTACTCTTCTCTCTACTGCTTGCATTAGAGTAGTGTAGCATGTTACTGCTTTCCGTTAAACCTATTCTGATGCATAGCCTATCATTGTTGCTACAGCTGTTGATACCTTACCTGCAATCCTAAATGCTTAGTATAGGATGCTAGTTTATCATCAGTGGCCCTACATTCTTGTCTGTCTGCCATGCTATACTATCGGGCCGTGATCACGTCGGGTGTTGATCACGGGAATATACTATACATATTACACATGATATATGTTGTGACTAAAGTCGGGTCGGCTCGTCGAGTACCCGTGGTTGATTCACGAATTGGGGGCGTCACACTTCCGGTGCTCGATCCCAGTGACAGTAGGGGAAACGACACATATTGTATTGTTGCCATCGAGGATAAAAAGATGGGGTTTATATCATATTGCATGAGTTTATCCCTCTACATCATGTCATCTTGCTTAAGGCATTACTCTGTTCTTATGAACTTAATACTCTAGATGCATGCTGGATAGCGGTCGATGTGTGGAGTAATAGTAGTAGATGCAGAATTGTTTCGGTCTACTTGTCGCGGACGTGATGCCTATATACATGATCATGCCTAGATATTCTCATAATTGTTCGCTTTTCTATCAATTGCTCGACAGTAATTTGTTTACCCACCGTAATATTTATGCTATCCTGAGAGAAGCCACTAGTGAAACTATGGCCCCCGGGTCTATTTTCCATCATACAAGTTTCCAATCTATTTTATTATGCAATCTTTACTTTCAATCTATATCATAAAAATACCAAAAATATTTATCTTATTATAATTATCTCTATCAGATCTCACTCTTGCAAGTGGTCGTGAAGGAATTGACAACCCCTTTATCGCGTTGGTTGCGAGGTTCTTATTTGTTTGTGTTGGTACGAGGTGACTCGCGCGTGGTCTCCTACTGGATTGATACCTTGGTTCTCAAAAACTGAGGAAAATACTTACGCTGCTTTATTGCATCACCCTTTCCTCTTCAAGGGAAAACCAACGCAGTGCTCAAGAGGTAGCAAGAAGGGTTTCTGGCGCCGTTGCCGGGGAGGCTTACGCAAAGTCAAGTCAAGATTTTGTCTCCCGGCAACTAGCCATTTCGGGCGCCGTAGCCGGGGAGATCTACGCCAAGTCAAGACATACCAAGTACCCATCACAACTCTTATCCTCCGCATTACATTATTTGCCATTTGCCTCTTGTTTTCCTCTCGCCCACTTCACCCTTGACGTTTTATTTGCCTTTTTCCCTCTCGCCCTCTCTTTCCGTTCGCTTTCTCTCCGCTTGTTTGCATGTGTGTTGGATTGCTTGCCTATCACGATGGCTCAAGACAATACTAAATTTTGTGACTTTGCCAATACCAACAATAATGACATTATTAGCACTCCGATTGCTCCTCTTACCGATGTTGAATCTTGTGAAATTAATACTGCTTTGCTGAATCTTGTCATGAAAGATCCATTTTCTGGCCTTCCTAGTGAAGATGCCGCTACCCATCTAAACAACTTTGTTGATTTGTGTGATATGCAAAAGAATAAAGATGCAGATAATGATATTGTTAAACTTAAGCTATTTCCGTTTTCGCTTAGAGATCGTGCTAAAGCTTGGTTTTCGTCTTTGCCTATATCATATTGCATGAGTTTATCCCTCTACATCATGTCATATTGCTTAAGGCGTTACTCTGTTCTTATGAACTTAATACTCTAGATGCATGCTGGATAGCGGTCGATGTGTGGAGTAATAGTAGTAGATGCAGAATCGTTTCGGTCTACTTGTCACGGACGCGATGCCTATATACATGATCATGCCTAGATATTCTCATAATTATTCGCTTTTCTATCAATTGCTCGACAGTAATTTGTTTACCCACCGTAATACTTATGCTATCTTAAGAGAAGCCACTAGTGAAACCTATGGCCCCCGAGTCTATTTTCCATCATACAAGTTTCCAATCTATTTTATTTTGCAATCTTACTTTCAATCTATATCATAAAAATACCAAATATATTTATCTTATTATTATTATTATCTCTATCAGATCTCACTCTTGCAAGTGGCCGTGAAGGGATTGACAACCCCTTTATCGTGTTGATTGTGAGGTTCTTATTTGTTTGTGTAGGTACAAGGTGACTCGCGCGTGGTCTCGTACTGGATTGATACCTTGGTTCTCAAAAACTGAGGGAAATACTTATGTTGCTTTACTGCATCACCCTTTACTCTTCAAGGGAAAACCAACGTAGTGCTCAAGAGGTAGCACTTTCTCAGGTGTTGCCAGAAAACGGATGTGTTTGGAAGCATCTTCAGATCTGCATTCTGTGCTGGCATGGTGATTGACCTGTCTGCGATGGCTGGAGGACTCCCAACCTATAATTCATGTGTGTTCGTAGTTGATGAACCCCTGGGTGTTGATTAGGCTCAGAAGGATGTGCTCGCTAACATTGCTCCTTGCTCTGACCCGCTGGGCAAAATGATAAACAGTGAACCTGCTCACGTGGACATAGTCCTCCTCCGTCGTAATGCCCGTGCAAACAAGTATGATGGATTTAGGGTACCCTCTATCTCTAACAAGAGAGTCGCGCCAACTAAGGTCAAGCCCAGGAAGGATCCTTTTGTTCCTTGCTCCTCTACTACCACTAGGCCTTGCTTGGGAAAAATGAAAAGGTACCTGATGTTATCCCACCTCCTACTACCATCCTTGCTATACAATCCATATGCACTAATATGTGTGGTGTGCATCCAAGCCAGTTAAGCAAGCAGTAGCTTCTCTCTACTCAAGGTGGGCAGAAGAGTGGTGACCCAGATCCCAATGCAGCTTAAGGCGTGGAAAGTGCTATGCTGGAATATCCAAGGGATCAACTTGGAGCAAAATCGGTTGGCCCTACATAATGCTATCAGTAGTTGTGGTTGTTCAGTTATTTGCTTGCAAGAAACCAAACGTGCTACTTTTGATGTTGCTTTTGTGAAATTTTTCTATCCCAAAAAGTTTGATAAGTTTGAAGTGGTGCCCTCCCAGGGGGCCTCTGGTGGCTTAATTGTTCTATGGGATAGTTTGGTGTTTAATGGTGATGTGATATGCTCTAGATCTTTTGCTCTAGGTATTCAGTTTACATCTTTGCAAACTGCCAAGAAATGGAAACTTCTTAATATTTATGGGTCGTGTGTTGGTCTAGCTAGAGCTGCTTTCACCTCATGGTTGTTTGATTTGGACATACCTGATGATCAGGACTGGCTTCTCTATGGTGATTTCAACTACATTAGAGCGCCAGATAATCGTAACAAGCCGGGAGGGGATGCTAATGACATGCTTACGTTCAATGATTTCATCCACTCACAAGAGCTGGTCGAACTGCCTATTAAGGGTAGGCAATTCACATGGAGCAACATGCAGATTGATCCTCTTCTAGAATAAATCGACTGGTTCTTTACCTCGGCAAACTGTACGTCGAACTATCCTAACACCGCAGTGGGGCCCTCCCCAAGCCGGTCTCCGATCATACATCGTGCGTGATTTTGATCAAAACCTCAGTTCCTAAAAGTAAGGTGTTTAGGTTTGAAAACTTCTGGATTTCCCACCCAGGTTTCTTTGATCTGGTACGGGCCACTTGGGATAAATATTGTTATGCGCCTAAGTCTGCGGCAATGCTATGCAAGAAGCTAAAAAGCTTGAGGTATGCTCTAAAAAAATGGAGCAAGCAGATCTCTCGCTTGAATCTGTGCATTGACAATTCGAACTGGGCTCTACTAGAACTAGATAATATTGAGGATAAAAGGCCTCTTACGATACCAGAAGCAAACTTTAGAGGGATTCTTAAAGAGCATTTGGTCACCCTCCTCGGTTATAAACAGGAATACTAGAAGAAGAGGTACACTGTTCGTTGGTTCAAATGTGGTGGTGATAATACCAAAATTTTCCACTCAACGGCTACTGAGAGATATCGTAAAAACTCTATAGCCTCACTCAAACTCCAAGATGGAACTATGGTGTCTGACCAAGCAGGTAAAGCTAAGGAACTCTTTGAAACGTACTGGGAGAGATTGGGCAGTTGATACGTCTCCAACGTATCTATAATTTTTGATTGTTCCATGCTATTATATTATCTGCTTTAGATGTTTAATGGCCTTTAATATGCTCTTTTATATTATTTTTAGGACTAACCTATTAACCGGAGGCCCAGTGCCAGTTTCTGTTTTTTTGCCTATTTTAGAGTTTCCAGAAAAGGAATACCAAACGGAGTCCAAACGGAATGAAACCTTCGCGATAATCATTCTTGGACCGAAAGCAATCCAGAAGACTTGGAGTCGAAGTCTGGAACTCCACGAGATGTCCACAAGGTAGGAGGGCGCGCCTAGGGGGGTAGGCATGCCCCCACCCTCGTGGGCCCCTCGTAGCTCCACCGACGTACTTCTTTCGCCTATATATATACTCTTATACCCTAGAAATATCACAGGGAGCCATGAAACCACTTTTCCACCGCCGCAACCTTCTGTACCCGTGAGGATCCCATCTTGGGGCCTTTTCCGGCGATCTGCCGAAGGGGGAATCGATCACGGAGGGCTTCTACATCAACACCATTGCCTGTCCGATGAAGCGTGAGTAGTTTACCACAGACCTCCAGGTCCATAGTTATTAGCTAGATGGCTTGTTTTCTCTCTTTGTTTCTCAATACAAAGTTCTCCTTGATGTTCTTGGAGATCTATTCGATGTAATACTCTTTTCGGTGTGTTTGCCGAGATCCGATGAATTATGGATTTATGAACAAGATTATCTATGAATATTATTTGGTTCTTCTCTGAATTCTTATATGCATGATTTGATATCTTTGCAAGTCTCTTCGAATTATCGGTTTAGTTTGGCCTACTAGATTGATCTTTCTTGCAATGGGAGAAGTGCTTAGCTTTGGGTTCAATCTTGCGGTGTCCTTTCCCAGTGACAGTAGGGGCAGCAACGCATGTATTGTATTATCTCCATCGAGGATAAAAAGATGGGGTTTATATCATATTGTTTGAGTTTATCCCTCTACATCAAGTCATCTTCCTTAATGTGTTACTTTGTTCTTATGAACTTAATACTCTAGATGCATACTGGATAGCGGTCGATGTGTGGAGTAATAGTAGAGGCAGAATCATTTCGATCTACTTGACACGGATGTGATGCCTATATTCATGATCATTGCCTTAGATATCTTCATAACTATGCGCTTTTCTATCAATTGCTCGGCAGTAATTTGTTCACCCACCGTAATACATGCTATCTTGAGAGAAGCCACTAGTGAAACATATGGCCCCGGGTCTCTTTCCTATTATATTACATCTCTCTTATTTACATCACATCTTGTTTACTATTTTGCAACCTTTACTTTCCAATCTATACAACAAAAATACCAAAAATATTTACTTTACTATCTCTATTAGGTCTCACTTTTGCGAGGGACCGTGAAGGGATTGACAACACCTTTATCGTGTTGGTTGCAAGTTTCTTGATTGTTTGCGCATGTACTAGGTGACTTGTGCATTGTCTCCTACTGGATTGATACCTTGGTTCTCAAAACTGAGGGAAATACTTATGCTACTTTGTTGCATCACCCTTTCCTCTTCAAGGGAAAACCAACGCATGCTCAAGAGGTAGCAGCAGTAAGGCGTCATATGAAATGAAGTTTGATCTAGCAAGAATCATTAAAAAGTGGAAGGTCTGGATGTGTTGACTAAACCATTCACGCATGAGGAGATAGACAGGCTGGTTCAGGAGATGCCCTCGAATAGAGCCCCAGACCCCGATGGGTTCAATGGATGCTTCCTGAAATCATGCTGTCATATTGTAAAAGAAGACTTTTACAAGCTTTGTAAAGACTTTTATGATGGAGATTTAGATCTCCAGAGCCTCAATTTTGGTTACATCACGCTCATCCCAAAGATCCAGTCTCCTGAAACTATGAACGATTACAGGCCCATCACCTTACTTAACTGTTGCCTGAAGCTTATAACTAAATTGCTTGCTAATCTGTAAGTGCATCTAGTGTCCCTTAGTGATTTTGGTGTATTGAAGACTTATAGGTTAAGGGACTAATGTGTTTTTGAGTGCACACAAGTCTATAAGTCTATGAGGAGTTTGATATTTACAGAGAAAGTCGACCCCTAAAAATGAGGTTCTTCAACTGAAGACTTTGGATTTTTGAAGGCTTTCTGAAGACTTTGAAAGTGAAGAAATTGGTGCAATCCTGAAGACTTGGTATTCATTCGAGGAACATGAAGTGTGAAGACTTTTGTTTTTGTAGTTTCATTTTCTCTTTCTTGAGTCGTAGGAAACACCGTACTGTTAAAGGAGGTCAAGGAAATACTAAGGAAAAATCTACATGTGATGCTCAACTCAAAATCCTATACCTACCAATCCCTTCGAGTGAGCCATTGGAAATCTCATACAGTTCAGTCATATTCTTCAGTGACAGAGACGAAGTTCTTCTGGTCTCTGAGGAATTTGTTTTGACTGAGGAGTTAGGAATTCGCCAGTGCGGATTTTCCTACATAGTGAGGAACCTGATAGCCCTGAGGAATTTGATACTCAAAATTCCGACCGTTGCTGTGCTATGCGCCAGCTGTCGCAAAATATCTACCCACCTAACGGTCATATCATTGAAGGGCATTTATGTCTTATCATGTCGGGTTGCTCCCTAGGCTATAAATAGCCGCCCCTACAACCACTAGCTGGTTGGTTGCTCCGAGAGAAACTGAAACTTGTCATTTGAGAGCATCCCATCCTCCGAGGACTTTGAGCGAAAATCATCAAGTGAGGAAAACCCAAACCCAAACACCTACAAACCCCAAGTGATTGAGCATCACTGAAGAAATTGATCCTGCGTGGATCCGACGCTTGTTACCTTTGAAGACTGTGCTTCTTCCAGATGGTTAGGCGTCAAGGTCTAGAGCATCCAAGAGGAATTGTGGATCACCGAGTGACCAAGTTTGTGAAGGTTCGGAAGTCACCTGAAGACTTACCACGAGTGATTGAGCGAGGTCTGTGTGACCTTAGCTCAAGGAGAATACGGTGATGACTGTGTGTCCGGGACTGTGTGTTCTCAGGTTTAAATACTTAGCCGCTCCAACCAGACGTACAACTGAGACAGTAGTTGGAACTGGTCTACTAAATCATTGTCTTCACCAAGCTCACTGGTTCTATTTCCTCAACTCTTTCATTTCCTCATAACTGTGTTGAGTGCTTGTTCATATCTGTGTTTGAAGACTTTGACTGAAGACTTTCTCAATTTCCTCAGTTCAATTTCTTCAGTCTGTTTGTCTTCATCCTGTGTTATCCTGTGTTTACGCTTTCTGTACTCTGTGCTTGTCCTCATTTCATCATGATGACTATGCTTGTGTTCTGTTATGTTTACTTTTGAGTACTTATTTTGCTGCTAGTAGTTCTTCGCTAAGGAATTTCCTCACCTGCAAATTCCTCAGTGAAGAATTCATAAAAATCGCCTATTCACCCCCCCTCTAGTCGATATAACGCACTTTCAATTGGTATCAGAGCAAGGTACTCCCTTATTCTGTGTGATTTTGGTTTAACCCCCTGGAGTTTTAGTTATGTCGACCACAGGAATGAAGATTGTGTCATGCCCCATCTTTGACGGTCACGAGTATCCCAAGTGGAAGGCCATGATGAAGAAGCGCCTCATGGCGATGAATAGCGAACTGTGGACCGTCGCTGAGATTGGTCTGACCGATCTGTGCAAGATGGCGGAAGCTGATGACATTCACAAGTACACTCTTCTCAACCTCATGGCGAAGGATGTCATCTGCTCCTATCTATCTCAAAATCAGTTCAGGAATATCATGCATCTCGATCATGCGAAGCTTATCTGGGACCGTCTCTCTGAGTTCTATGAAGGTCATCGGACCCGTCATGATCCTTGGTTTGAGGACTTCAAGGAATATCTCAGAGCAATGACATTCGAATCAGAATCATCATATTCTACATCATGCCTTATGGCAAAAGATGCTAAGGTAACTAAATGCTATCTATCTGAATCCAGTGATGATGAATATGGTGATGAATTTGGACCCAGCTATGTCAAACTTGCTTCCCTTGTCACTAAACAACAAAGAGCTTTGGAAAAAGTTCAATACATGCTAAATAAGAGTGATGATATGTTGGGAGAAGAAATGGATTAGTCCAAAGCTTTGGCTGAGAGTCTTCAGAGGCTTCAGTCTAAGTTTGACAACCTTCAAGGTCATCATAACACTCTCTTATCTGATCATGAGAAGCTTTCATACAAATTTTCTTCAAAGAAAGCAAGATCTTGAAAAACTAAGAGTGAGTTATGAAGATCTTCAGAAGGAGCGTGATTCATTACTTGCTCAACAAATCAGCGCTTCTCAGGAAGAATTTGTTCCTCCATGCTTGAAGTGCATTGAACGTGAATTTGTTAATTCTTCACCTGAATGTTCAAATGCTGCTAATGTTTCAAATTCTTCACCTGCCTCTGCTATCACTAATTCCTCATCTGAGGACATTGCTAGTATCACTGAAGATGCAGGGCTGAAGGAATTGTACATGAAAGGCGTGTACAAAAGCCTCAAAGGGCATCAGACTCTTTGTGATGTGCTTAAAAAGCAAATCCTCAACAGGAACCCTAGGAAAGAGGGTATTGCCTTTGAGAGGAAACTCAATGCTGATGGTACATATTGGAAGCCTGAGCAATACCCCAAAACCTCATGGGTTGCTGCAAAGGGAGCTCCAATTGATCCATCTAACTTATCTGGCTTTGCATGTGAATCTCCTCGTTCTGATGATGAGTCATTTGACTCCAACTATAAACTGTTCAAAAATCAGAATGGTGAAATATTTGCTAGATATGTTGGCACTAACTACAGGAACGGTCCTCCTATGAAGAAAATCTGGGTTCCCAAAAGGTGCCTTGAAAGTCTTCAGGTTAATGTCCTCAGGACATCACCTGTGAAGAATAGGAACCCCAGATCAAATTCTTCATATGGACAAAATTCTTCAAAAGGATCAAAGTCCTCATATGAATATCATCATGCTAACAACTCTGTTTCGTAGGGAAGAGCTAAGGGCTATGAATATGAGCATTATTCTTCTAATCATTATGTTCATAAGTCCTCGAAAAATTTCTCTGCTTATTCATATGCTTATCCTAACCCCTCTTATGTGAAACAAAATGGACTGGCTTCTATGCCACCTTTCTCGTATGGACCTCGCAGAGTGATGAACTCTTTGCCACCCCTTCAGATGTGGGTGGTGAAGAAAAAGAACTAATCTCTTCTGCGGGGTCAGGTCTCCAGACATACGTAATCGTCTGAAGAATTTGCTGGAGACCTGAATACGCCTGAAAGGACGCAGGCTAATCATGAAGAAATGAACTTTCATTTCTCATGTCCTCATACTGCTTTATCTATTCTATTGCTTGATGAAATTCATCTGATGAATTGATGTCATATTCTTCACTGATGAACCCAAAGCCACTGAGTGGGTCCTCGATAGTGGATGTACAAATCACATGACTGGTGACAAGAATCTATTGATGGATGCTCCCTTATCACCATCGCATCTGAAGCATATCATCTTCGCTGACGAAGGCAAAAGTCAGGTATTGGGTCTAGGTAAGGTTGCGATCACAAAGGATCAACACATGGACAAAGTCATGCTTGTCGAGTCCTTAGGATACAACCTCATGCATGTCTCAATGCTTTGCGATCTTGATATGGTTGTTGTCTTTGGCAAGTACCGTTGTGTTGTGGTTATGGAAGCTGACAATTCCAAAGTCTTCGAAGGCTTTAGGAGAGGAGATCTGTATATTGTTGATTTCTCTACAGGACCGCAACCAGCCGTGTGTCTACTTGCAAAAGCTTCAGAAGGCTAGCTCTGGCATCGATGACTTGGTCATGCAGGCATGAGGAATTTGCACACGCTTGCGAAGAAGAAGCATGTCATTGGCATCGAGAATGTCAAATTCCTCAAGGATCACTTATGCGGAGCCTGTGAAGATGGGAAGATGACAAAGGCTAAGCATCCAGCAAAGACTATCATGACCACCACTCGTCCATTTGAATTGCTTCACATGGATCTCTTCGGTCCTAACCATTATTCTGCAGTCTCAAATGATGCATCTCTATATGGCTTTGTTATTGTTGATGATTACTCTCGATACACAAGGGTACACATTGTTACTTACAAACATGAAGTGCAGGAAGTCTTCAAACGATTTTCCTCAAGGGCTTCAACCAACTTTGGTGTGAATATCAAGCACATCATAAGTGACAATGGAACTGAGTTCAAGAATTCTGGTCTTGATGACAATCTTGATGAACTTGGTATTACTCATGAGTTATCTGCTCCTTATACTCCTCAGCAGAATGGCGTTGTGGAGCGCAAGAACAGGACTCTTGCTGAGATGGCTTGCACTATGCTTGATGAATACAAAACGCCTCGTCGTTTCTGGATTGAGGCAATTGATACTGCGTGCCACATCATCAACAGAGTATATCTTCACAAATTCTTCAAGAAGACTGCCTATGAACTCCTCACTGACAAGAAACCTAATGTAAGTTATTTCAAAGTCTTCGGTGCTAAATGTTGGATTACAGATCCTCATCACAACTCAAAATTTGCACCGAAAGCACATGAAGGTTTTATGCTTGGTTACGGAAAGGACTCGCACACCTACACAGTTTTCAACAACGTTCTTCACAAGGTTGTTGAAACTGTAGATGTGCGGTTCGATGAAACTAATGGCTCGCAAAAAGAGCACCTACCTTCTGTGATAGATGAACCAGCACCTGAGGAAACTATCAAGTTCAAGGCTACCTAGGATGTCATTCCTACTAAAGAATCTGCTGAAGAATTCATTCCAGAACATGAAGAACGTTGAGCTAATGCACCTGAAGAAAATACTGAAGAAAATGGTGCTGAAGAAAATGCTGATCAAATTCCTCAACGACAACCAGCTCATCCTCGCATTGCAAAAGAAGTGCAAGTTGAAAAGATCATCAATGACATTAAAGCACCAGGTCCTCTCACATGCTCAAAAGCTTCACATTTATCTAACTTTTGTGGGCACTATGCTTTTGTCTCTATCACAGAGCCCATTAAGGTAGATGAAGCATTTCTGGAGCCTGAGTGGATTCAGGCCATGCAAGAAGAATTACATCAGTTCGAGCTCAACAACATCTGGGAACTGGTCAAACATCTAGATCCTCACAAGCACAATATCATTCGCACAAAATGGAGCTATCGCAACAAGCAAGACGAAAATGGCCTCGTGGTAAGGAATAAGGCATGGCTTGTAGCTCAAGGCTACACACAAGTTGAAGGAATTGATTTCGATGAAACTTTTGCACCTATTGCAAGACTTGAGGCTATTCGCATATTACTTGCTTATGCTAACCATCATGATATCACTCTATATCAAATGGATGTGAAAAGTGCATTCCTCAATGGTAAGCTTGAGGAAGAAGTATAGGTTGCTCAACCCCCAGGTTTTGAAGATCCAAAGCATCCTGACAAAGTCTTCAGACTCAATAAGGCCCTCTATGGCCTCAAGCAGGCCCCACGGCGTGGTATGATACATTGAAGGAATTCCTTATGAAGAAAGGCTTCAAACCCGGTTCACTCGACCCTACTCTTTTCACTAAATCTTATGATGGTGAATTGTTTGTGTGCCAAATATATGTTGATGATATTATCTTTGGTTGTACTGACCAACGTTATACTGATGAATTTGGTTATATGATGAGGGAGGAATATGAAATGTCTATGATGGGAGAATTGAAATTCTTCATAGGTCTTCAAATTCGTCAACAACAAAATGGCATATTCATATATCAGGAGAAATACCTCAAGGATGTACTGAGGAAATTCGGAATGCAAGATTGCAAAGGCGTCAAAATTCCTATGCCCACAAATGGCCATCTGTGCACTGATGAAAATGGTATCGACTTTGATCATAAGGTATACCGCTCCATGATTGGTTCTTTATTGTACTTAGGTGCATCTAGGCTAGATATTATGCTTAGTGTTTGCATGTGTGCCCGATTTCAAGCTACACTGAAGGAATCACACCATAAGGCTGTGAAGCATATTCTTCGATATCTAGCTCACACACCAACACTTGGATTATGGTACCCCAAGGGCTCGGCTTTTGATCTCAATGGATATTCTGGCTCTGACTATGCTGGTGATCATGTGGACCGCAAGTCAACATCTGGTACATGTCATTTCCTCGGACGATCTTTGGTCTGTGGGTCCTCGAAGAAACAGAACTGCGTATCACTATCTACTGCTGAAGCTGAGTACATTGCCATTGGTTCTTGCTGTGCTCAATTGCTATGGATGAAGCAAACTCTCAAGGACTACGGCGTCAACATGAAGAATGTGCCTCTCTTCTGTGACAATGAGAGTGCCATCAAGATTGCTCACAACCCAGTTCAGCACTCGAAGACAAAGCACATTCGGATTCGTCATCATTTTTCTTCGTCATCATGTGTCAAAGGGCAACATTTCTATTGAGCATGTGAAGACTGAAGAACAGCTAGCCGATATCTTCACAAAGCCCTTGGATGAGAAGAGATTTAGCAAGTTGCGGTGTGAGCTAAATATCTTAGAATCTTCGAATGTTCTTTGAAAAGGACACTCATCCTAACACTTATGCAAAATTGATGACTTAGATGTGCAACACATGAAGAAACGTTTTTCTTCAATCAATGAAGAATAACACTCTAAGTGTGAAGAAATTAACAAAGAATTTGATTCTCAGAACCCTACGACGATTGTGCACGGTGTCTGAAATCATCATTCTTATATGGTGGGTCACGCCACCACCAACAGTTGAAAATCCTCAGTTTGAGTTTTTTTGTGTTGAAATTCCTCAGTTGTTCAAATTCTTCAACTTTGCATTGTCTTCACTGTTTCCGTCATTTTTTTATTGGCTATATATATGAGTTTATGTCCTCTACAACATTCACTTATGGTTATTTCTTCAAGTTGGTTTTTCTGCTAAGTGAATGTGATCGGACCCTTCCCCCTCTATGCTATACTCAACCCAGTCTGTTCACAAATTCTTCATGTGCGTTCTATTTGAAACTCGTTCAAAATCTTGACTGTGTCCTTGTTAGCTGAAGAAATTGCGAACGAAACTTTAAAACCTATCTTATCTAAATTTTCGGCTTTGCCGCTCAAACCGTTCCGCATCCCACGATATACTTATCTATTCACCCACGATCGCACACGATCTCCACTTCTTAGTACGTGGGTGACACATGTCAAGCGAATGAGAAGGGTCAGGGGCACGTTCGTCCAAATTCTTCGGCCGAACAGTTTTTCACCATGGCTATAAATACCCCCTTCCATTTCCTCACTTCCTTTACTCCGCTCGACCTCTCTCCAGCTCGAGCTTCTCAAACCCTAGCGCTGCCGCTACATCATCGTCGCCGGTGAGGAAAAGCTTCACTGCCTCGACCTCATTGCCATCGTACTTGCGTCGGCCGCGAAAATCTTCACTCCGTAGCTGTCTTCCTCCGCCAAGTTAGGGTGTGGAAGATCTGCACTGACAAACTTCACATCTCCACATACCAGTTAGTCGTGTTCTTCGTCCAGGGTAATTAAAAGTTACTTTTACTGCCCTCTTTGATTCAAATGATTTCTACAAAATCCTCAAAGGTGTTTTTCTTCATATCTTCACACACTAAAACACCTCACATGTCATTTGTTCTTGATTTGTTTCTCTAAGCTATGTTTTTCTTCAAGATTCCTCAAATGTGTGGATTTTTGATCTATACATCTCTGGAAATTAAGACATAGAACGCTTAGTGAAATTCTTCAAGACTCATCTGGTCAAATTCCTCAAACTTGTTCTTTATAAAAAACCTTCTGAGAACGCATATGACCTCTCCAAATTCCTCGCAACTATACTCTGTTCACAGGTACTCATGTCAACTGCTGAATCACTAGGTTCTCATCAACTTAACTCTTTTGCAGCGTTCCTCGAAGAAAAGTTGCATACCTCTTCAGAGAATTCAATTGTTCAAATTCCTCAACTGAAGAAAATGGCTGATGGTAAGAAGCCACAGAAAGGAGGAAAGAGGCCTGAAGTCAACACTGCGTTTGAAATACCTGAGGACATCTATGTTGGGTACTACACACCCCCTGAGGAAGACAAAAATCAGCGCAAGGTGCGCATTCAAAAGATTGAGAGGAGATGGGAAAGAGAGTGGAGGGAGTACATATATGTCACTCCCAAATATATGAAGAAATTTGCACTAAATCCTCCATGCCCAAGACTTCCATTGGCACATGGCCAAATAGCTGATCCCACCAGCCTCAAGCGCGGTGAGGACTATCCTGACGAATGGGCCAAGTGCCAGGCCAGGTTGGCCAAACAAGCAAAAGATGCAGTGAGGAAATTCAACGAAGACTCTGCTACCACTGCTGCTGTTGAGGCCTCTGTAAAGCCGAAGAAGGCCATGCCAAAGAAGCCTGCTTGCAAGCCTAGTGCTTCACCAGCAATGCCCTCACGGCCGAGTTCCTCAGCTATGCCCTCACGGCCAGATTCCTCAAAGCCCTCACGGCAAATTCCTCACGCTGCTCATGCTCCTACAAAATCTGCAGCTCCTCCGCCAAAATGTTCAGCTGCTCCGACCAAATCCTCAGCACCTGTGCATCTCGCCACGTGCCAAAGGACCACAGGCATATCTATTACCTCAGGAGCCTCTGCAAGTTCCTCAGTTGCTCCCTCTCTTCTGAAGAAGAAGACTACTGCTGGATGAGGTCCTCAACCAAGTCCTCACAAGAAACAAGTTGCTTTCCAAGTGCCCTCTGATGATGATGAAGGGGATGATGAAGAACTTGCCGAAATCATCAGAGACAGGCAAGTCAGGGCCGCTAGAGTCAAGGGCACAAGTGTGCCACTACTGTTGGATCCAAAGTTGATCCTCGAATACATTGATGGTTGGCACAAGGACCCCAACACTCCCATGCCTGACTTCAAGCTGACTCCTGGCCAAAGTCATATGTTGACTCACTTCATACAAGAAGAGAAATGGAAGTTTCAGAAGGCCAGGCAGATCAAGAAAGCACAGTACAAGAAGGAGCGCTATCTGAAGAAAAACATTGTCTCTATGACAACTGAAGAACTTGTCACTATTCAAACTGAGATCAAGAAACTCAGTGATGAATTTGACGCATACCGCGCTGATTGGCTTGGAGCCAATGTTCATTTGTGAGACTTGCTGATAACTTCACCTCAAATGTTGCAGCCCCAACGCAACAGGAAATTCCTCAGGCTGAAGCATCTGCTCAGCTGACTGAAGAACATGCCAGCACCGCTAATGAAAATCAGGCTGCTGAAGAAAATATGAGTTCCAGGGCTGATGACTGCATTCCAGCCGCTGAAGAAATTGCCAGGGCATCCACTAGTGGTGCACTTGAAGAAAATGAAGAAGTCAGGGCAACTGCATCAGTTGTACCTGAAGAAATTCAACCCAATTCCTCTGCTCCTCCTGCACCTACACCAACTCCTATCCTTCCATCTGCATCAGATGTGAAGAAGACCAAGGCTACAGAGCGTGCAACAGTGAAGAAAAGGAAGGCATCAACTTCATCAGATTCTTCAACCCCGAAGAAGATGAAGCCACTGACAAGCTCGTTTGCAAACCCAATTGATGTCGTTCCTATCTCAACCATGCCATCAAAGGACCTTGTTCCTTTTGATGAAGAATATGTGATTCCAAGTGAATCCGATGAAGAGAATCCCTCTGCTGCTTCGTCAGAGCAGATGGATGAAGAAATTGAAGTGGATACAATCCCTTCAACACCAGTTGTCTCCTCGCCTATGCCTCAGTTTACTGCTGAAGAGGCCGGCGTTGAAGAAATGGAAGATGAAGATGTGGACATTGGCTGTACCACACCTGTGCTAAGTGATGAATTTTGGGAAAGTCAGCACCCCAACTCTCCACTCTTCACACCATTGCAACAAATTCCTCAGTCCCTAGTAACTACTATACAAATGGGATCTGATGAACCACATGCCACACCATCTGTCCATGAAGAAATTCTAGCCACTAGTGCTGAAGATCATGTAAATGAAGAATTGAAGTCCCAGGCTGCCACTGAAGCAGCACGTGAAATTCCTCAGCCTGTGGAACCTGAGACCGAGATCCCGGAGGTTGTGATGCAATTGACTGACACTCCTCGCCCCAAGCCAAAGGATCCATTCTCAAAGAAGCAGAAATTCAAGGCTGATGATTTCTTCGGCGAGCACGTGTTCTTCACTAACTACAATCCTTATGACTCTGCTCGTCTAAGGAGGAAGCGTTTCTGGACTGCAAGCCAGGCCAACTTCTATTCTTCACTGCTTTTCAACAAAGACAAAATCTTCTACCATGAGCATATTCCCCACGTGGACATGGAATCATTACCTTGCTTCTCTCCTGTGCTTAGTGTTCTTCATGATGTAGGCCTCCTCAACTTTTGCTCTGACATTGTTGATTGGAATGAAGAGCTTATTCTTCAGTTCTACACTACATTGCATATCACAGGTGATCCTGAAGATATCAACACCTGGGTCTTGGACCGGATGACCGAAAATACTCACTATAAGGCACCGGCCTCTGAATTGCTTCACGCCCTGCCCATCAGTCCACCCAGTGAAGGAGCTCGCTACCTGTATCATGAACCAGAACTCATAGCTCATTACATGCAAGTGTTAATGAAGCCTTTGAAGCCCGGTCAAGCCCCAAGGACCAAATTCCTCGTGAAGGATTTACTCTATGTGCCCAGAACCGTCTATCGCATTCTGACGAGGACAATGAGTCCCATCAAAGGCCACGACTCATCTAATGAGGAAATAGTTGGCATCATGAAGAATCTGCTATTCAACATCATTCATAGCATTCCTATCAACTATCACGATTTCTTCATGAGGACTCTGGCAAATGCTGCATTTTCTCCATTTGAGCTGAAGCCTTATGCACCTTGGTTATGAGATTCCTCAGGACAAGGTCTTCACTCAACTACAAGGCTGATTTTCAGATTCACCTAGCTATCTACCCCCGATTGAAGTCCTCAAGCAGGCTTTTACTTCAACTGATGAAAAGGGCAAGGCTCCTGCAGTCATTGATGAAGGCATTCATCCATTGGATGGTCAATTTCGCAAAGCTGCATCTTATTCCACCAATGATGACTCTGCCACACATGACTCTGCTGCCAATGCACCCAAGTCTACTCCTCAAGCCACTGCTCCTCATGTGATGACTGACCGTGAGCTTTTGCTTAGTCTTCACCAGAAGGTGGATCGAAACCATAAATGGGTTAAGCGTCAGTTTGGTTCATTTCTTCACAACATGACTGCTACACACAATGCAGTGAAGAAAAACCATTACTACCTCCATGAAGGTCAAGGTTCCTTCTTTGGTGTCCAACTCATATTCTTCATCACGCGATACCGACGAGTACGAAGACTTGGACGACACTGCGGCAAGCCCTTCCACGACAAATGACCCCAACAACGCTGGCACTCCTTCATCAACTTGATATTCTTCAGGGGCGTTAGTCCTCATTTTCGATCCTTTTGGTCATTCGATGACAAAGGGGGAGAATTTTGAGTTAGTATTCAAGCGGGTCTGTCTATATGGGCGTTTTTTTGCTAAGTTACAACTCTCGTTCTTCTGAAACTTTATTGGATCGAGTTGTAAACTTAAACCCGATGGTGCTCTGATACGTTTGATGTGTTTTTCTGCATGCTTATTCCTCATAAATGTTAATGCACGCATGCTGAATTACATCAATCACCATATTTCATCATGCATTTCAAATTCCTCATTATGATATGTCAAATGCGTGTATGAATTACAAGATATAGGGGGAGATCTTCATGATTGTACTCTTCAAGTGTGCAATGCTTCAAAAGCAAATTCCTCATCATGCACATCTTCAGGGGGAGTTCTTTTATATCTTGCAATCAAATTCCTCAATATCGGTATCTACACTTCATATGTTTATCCCCGTTGAAAACTTAACCTATATTGTCATCAATCACCAAAAAGGGGGAGATTGTAAGTGCATCTAGTGCCTCTTAGTGATTTTGGTGTATTGAAGACTTATAGGTTAAGGGACTAATGTGTTTTTGAGTGTACACAGGTCTATAAGTCTATGAGGAGTTTGATATTTACAGAGAAAGTTGACCACTAAAAATGAGGTTCTTCAACTGAAGACTTTGGATTTTTGAAGACTTTCTGAAGACTTTGAAAGTGAAGAAATTGGTGCAATCCTGAAGACTTGGTATTCATTCGAGGAACATGAAGCGTGAAGACTTTTGTTTTCGTAGTTTCATTTTCTCTTCCTTGAGTCATAGGAAACACCATACTGTTAAAGGGGGTCGAGGAAATACTAAGGAAAAATCTCCATGTGATGCTCAACTCAAAGTCCTACACCTACCAATCCCTTCGAGTGAAGCCATTGGAAATCTCATACAGTTCAGTCATATTCTTCAGTGACAGAGACGAAGTTCTTCTGGTCTCTTAGGAATTTGTTCTGACTGAGGAGTTAGGAATTCGCCAGTGCGAATTGCCTACATAGTGAGGAACATGATACCCTAAGGAATTTGATACTCAAAATTCCGACCGTTGTTGTGCTATGCGCCAGCTGTCCCAAAATATCTACCCACCTAACGGTCATATCATTGAAGGGCATTTATGTCTTATCATGTTGGGCTGCTCCCTAGGCTATAAATAGCCGCCCCCTACAACCACTAGCTGGTTGGCTACTTCGAGAGAAACTGACACTTGTCATTTGAGAGCATCCCATCCTCCGAGGACTTTGAGCGAAAATCATCACGTGAGGAAAACCCAAACCCAAACACCTACAAACCCCAAGTGATTGAGCATCACTTAAGAGATTGATCCTGCGTGGATCCGACGCTTGCTACCTTTGAAGACTATGCTTCTTCCAGACGGTTAGGCGTCAAGGTCTAGAGCATCCAAGAGGAATTGTGGATCGCCGAGTGACCAAGTTTGTGAAGGTTCGGAAGTCACCTGAAGACTTACCACGAGTGATTGGGCGAGGTCTGTGTGACCTTAGCTCAAGGAGAATACGGTGAGGACTGTGTGTCTGGGACTGTGTGTCCTCAGGTTTAAATAGCTAGCCGCTCCAACCAGACGTACAATTGAGACAGCAGTTGGAACTGGTCTACCAAATCATTGTCTTCACCAAGCTCACTGGTTCTATTTCCTCAACTCTTTCATTTCCTCATAACTATGTTGAGTGCTTGTTCGTATCTGTGTTTGAAGACTTTGACTGAAGACTTTCTCAATTTCCTCAGTTCAAATTCTTCAGTCTGTTTGTCTTCATCCTGTGTTATCATGTGTTTACGCTTTCTGTATCTGTGCATGTCTTCATTTCATCATGATGACTATGCTTGTGTTCTGTTATGTTTACTTTTGAGTACTTATTCCGCTGCTAGCAGTTCTTCGCTAAGGAATTTCCTGACCTGCAAAATCCTCAGTGAAGAATTCATAAAAATCACCTATTCACCCCCCTCTAGTCGATATAACACACTTTCATAATCGACTACAAAAAATTATCCTCAAGATCATCCATCGAAACTAGTACGACTTTCTCAAAGGGAGGTCGATCCATGACTGCTTGGCTTGGGCCTTCGAGTACATCCACCAATGCCAGGCCTGAGGGAGAGAGTGTTGTATCCTCAAGCTTGATTTTGCGACGGCGTTCGATACAATCCAGCATGAACCAATGATTGAGATCATGCGTCACATGTGTTTTGATGATAAATGGTTGGGATGGATCAAGTGCATCTTTTCCTCGGGGTGTTCTGTAGTGCTGCTTAATGGCACCCCCAGGACGCAATCTGGATGTTTATGTGGTGTTCGGCAGGGCAATCCATTATCGCCATTGATTTTCGTCCTTGCAGTAGATCTATTGCAGTCAGAAATCAATGATGCTAGCCAATCGGGGCTAATCCGGCTGCCTATACCCACGCCAAACAATGATTACCCTATAATCCAATACGCCGACGACACGATTGTTGTCTTCCCCGCCTGTCCTTTGCAGGCGCAGGTGCTGAGGGATATTTTGATTGATTACGCGACGTCGCTGGGTCTCAAGATAAACTTTCATAAGTCCACTCTTATACCCATCAATTTGGAACCTACGAATGCCACGGCGTTGGCTGCTATCTTTGGCTGTTCTATTGGTCAGATGTCATTTACGTATCTTGGTCTGCCCATGGGTACCACACGCCCGACTGTATCTGATTTGATGCCGCTGGTGACGTAAATATAAAGGAGAGTGCCGGCTGCAGCCTCTTTGTTGGACTATGGTTCGAAACTCACATTGTTGAATTCGGTGGTGACCTCTCTGGCCATCTATGCTATGTGTTCCATCAAGATAAACCCCAAAATCATTGAGAATCTTGATAGACTGCGTAGGTCTTGTCTTTGGGTGAGGAAAACAGATGATGGGTACAAAGGCAGCTCGCTGGCGGCTTGGGAAATGGTGTGCAGACCTAAGAACAAGGGGGGCCTGGGAGTCATCGACCTCAAAGTCCAAAACCAGGGGCTGCTGCTGAAACAGCTCCACAAATTCTACAACAAGTTCGATGTTCCTTGGGTAAGCTTGATCTAGGATGCTCATTATACTGGCAAAATACCCCATGCAACGGAGCCTTGTGGATCGTTTTGGTGGAAGGATCACGTGCAACTCTCGGATTTCTATAGAGGTGTCACAAGGGTGGATGTGGACGTGGGAGACACGATCCTCTTCTGGAAAGATAAGTGGAAAATGAAATCTTTTAGGACAAATTCCCGAGAGCCTTCTCATTTGCCAAAGAACCAGACACCTCGGTGCGTCAGCTACTATCTTTTGAACGATTGGGTGAGGTGTTCCATCTTCCTCTTTCACCGGAAGCGCGACAAGAGGTGGCTGGGTTGCAGGCTGAAACATTGGATGTTTCCCTCAATACTGACAAAGACATTTGGTCATGTGTCTGGGGTGGGAGGGAATTCAGATCTACAAAGTACTATGCCCATTGCTTCAGCCAGGTGCAGGTGGATGAGGCCTTCCGTTGGATATGGAAAACTAAATGTACCATGCAGTGGAAAGTGTTCTTATGGCTGTTCATGGCTGATAGATTGAACCCTAGGAATATTCTGAGGAGACAACACTACAAAATTCAGAATGATGATTATACTTGCCTACTTTGTCAAAACCCTCTGGAGGAAGACATCATGCACCTCTTCTTTACCTGCCCCCTCAGCCAGAGATGTTGGGATGCCCTTGGAATCCAATGGCCAAATGATATATGCAGGTTGAGAATGTTGCATGATGCCAGAGATAGATGGGCTCGGCCAATGTTCTTGGAAGTCTTTGCGGTGGCAACTTGGGGGATTTGGAAGGAGCGAAATGATAAACATTTCAGAGGGATCCAACCCTCGTTTGACTCTTGGAAGAATAGATTCAAGCTGGACTTTGCCAGCTAGCTCGTAGATCGAAGCAGGAGCAAGGTCCTTACATTTTATCCCTAGCTAGCTCTCTATAACTCTTTGTAATAGCTGCTTAGTCACACCTCCCCCCTCCCCATGTAAATTGTAACTATCTGGATACTCTAACCCCCTAACTCTTAACTTATTAATATAAAAGGCAGTGAGAGCTTAATCTCACTATCATCAGTTCTAAGAAAAAGACAATTCCCGAGCTCTTCACGATGCTTAAGGCTGCGGAGGTAGAAATCAAGAAGGAGCATCAAGTGTTGATGGTTAACAAGACCACTAGTTTCAAGAAAAAAGGCAAAGGGAAGAAGGGGAACTTCAAGAAGAATAGCAAGCAAGTTGATGATCAAGGGAAGAAGCTCAAGTCTGGACCTAAGCCTGAAATTGAGTGCTTCTACTGCAAAGGGACTGGTCAATGGAAGTGGAACTGCCCCAAGTATTTGGTGGATAAGAAGGATGGCAAAGTGAAAGGTATATTTGATATACATGTTATTGATGTGTACCTTACTAATGCTCGTAGTAGCGCCTAGGTATTTGATACCGGTTCTGTTGCTCACATTTGCAACTCGAAACAGGGGCTACGGATTAAACGAAGATTAGCTAAAGACGAGGTGACGATGCGCGTCGGAAATGGTTCCAAGGTCGATATGATCACCGTCGGCACGCTACCTCTACATCTACCCTCGGGATTAGCTTTAGACCTGAATAATTGTTATTTGGTGCCAGCGTTGAGCATTAACAGTATATCTGGATCTTGTTTGATGCGAGACGATTATTCATTTAAATCAGAGAATAATGGTTGTTCTATTTATATGAGTTATATCTTTTGTGGTCATGCACCCTTGATGAGTGGTCTATTTTTGTTGAATCTCAATCGTAGTGATACACATATTCATAATATTGAAGCCAAAATATGAAAAGTTAATAATGATAGTGCAACTTATTTGTGGCACTATCGTTTACGTCATATTGGCGAAAAGCGCATGAAGAAACTCCATGCTGATGGGCTTTTGGAATCACTTGATTATGAATCACTTGATGCTTGCGAACCATGCCTCACGGGCAAGATGACCAAGACTCCATTCTCCGGAACAATGGAGCGAGCAACTGACTTATTGGAAATAATACATACTAATGTATGCGGTCCGATGAAGTGTTGAAGGTCGCGGCGGGTATCATTATTTTCTGACCTTCACAGATGATTTGAGCAGATATGGGTATATCTACTTAATGAAACATAAGTCTGAAACATTTGAAAAGTTCAAAGAATTTCAGAGTGAAGTGGAAAATCATTGTAACAGGAAAATAAAGTTTCTACAATCTGATCACGGAGGCGAATATTTGAGTTACGAGTTTGGTCTTCATTTGAAACAATGTGGAATAGTTTCACAACTCATGCCATTGGGAACACCACAGTGTAATGGTGTGTCCAAACGTCGTAACCGTAGTTTATTAGATATGGTGCGATCTATGATGTCTCTTACCGATTTACCACTATCGTTTTGGGGTTATGCTTCAGAGACGGCTGCATTCACGTTAAATAGGGCACCATCTAAATCCGTTGAGACGACACCATATGAACTATGGTTTGGCAAGAAACCTAAGATGTCGTTTCTTAAAGTTTGAGGCTGCGATGCTTATGTGAAAAAGCTTCAACCTGATAAGCTCGAACCCAAATCAGAGAAATGTGTCTTCATAGGATACCCAAAAGAAACTGGTGGGTACTGTCGTGGGAGTAAGTCTGACAGTAAGAGTAGGGGGTACGTAGGAGGAGGCAAGATCCTAACTACGGTGAGGTTGTGCACGCAAGGTTTACGAGTTCAAGCCCTTCTCGAAAGAAGTAACAGCCCTACGTCTCGGTTCCCGGAGGCTTGGTCGAATGGATTATGCGTGAGAGTTACAGGGGTGCGAACCATTGTGCCTGTGGAGGGGGTGGCTTATATAGAGTGCGCCAGGACCCCAACCGTCTCACGTTACACAGGATTCAATGTACATTAAGACAGGGCATTACTGGTAACGCCAACTATAAAGAGCTATAAATGATCTTAAAGGCTACAGAGTAAACGCCTGATCGTTGCCATCCCGAGTGGCTTTAGGCCTTCTATCTCAGAGTGATCCTTCATGTAGTCGAGTGGCTATTATCTTGGTCGAGTGTAATTGGGGTATCCGAGTGAGGTAGATGGTCGAGTGGATTGCACTCCTAGGTGAACTCAGTCGGTTTCTTTTGTTGCATTTTGAATGTCTTTGACTCTAGGGCAGTGTCCTTGGGTAGGGTGTCTAGGTCAGGCCTATGTGTTGGGGAACGTAGCAGAAATTCAAAATTTTCCTACGTGTCACCAAGATCTATCTATGGAGAAACTAGCAATGAGGGGAAGGAGAGTGCATCTACATACCCTTGTAGATCGCTAAGCGGAAGCGTTCAAGTGAACGGGGTTGATGGAGTCGTACTCGTCGTGATTCAAATCACCGATGATCCTAGTGCCGAACGGACGGCACCTCCGCGTTCAACACACGTACAGCCCGGTGATGTCTCCTACGCCTTGATCCAGCAAGGAGAGAGGGATAGGTTGAGGAAGACTCCATCCAATAGCAGCACAACGGCGTGGTGGTGGTGGAGGAGCGTGGCAATCCAGCAGGGCTTCGCCAAGCACCATGGGAGAGGAGGAGTAGGAAGAGAGGTAGGGCTGTGCCAGAAACTTCGTGTATAGCTCCCATGCGCCTCCCCACTATATATAGGGGTGGAGGGGCTGGTTTCTTGCCCTCCAAGTCCATTGGGGCGTTGGCCAAGGTGGGAGGAAAGAAATCTCATTATTTCCTTCCCCACCGATTGTTATCCCCCCTTTTTAGGGATCTTGATCTTATCCCTTCGGGATATGATCTTATTCCTTCTAAGGGGGGATCTTGGTGCGCCTTGACCAGGGGTGTGGGGCCTTGCCCCCACTACCCACGTCCATGTGGGTCCCCCCATGCAGGTGGGCCCCACTCCGGAACCTTCTAGAACCTTCCCGGTACAATACCGAAAAATCCCGAACATTTTCCGGTGGCCAAAATAGGACTTCCCATATATAAATCTTTACCTCCGGACCATTCCGGAACTCCTCGTGACGTCCGGGATCTCATCCGGGACTCCGAACAACATTCGGTAACCACATACAAACTTCCTTTATAACCCTAGCATCATCGAACCTTAAGTGTGTAGACCCTACGGGTTCGGGAGACATGTAGACATAACCGAGACGTTCTTCGGTCAATAACCAACAGCGGGATCTGGATACCCATGATGGCTCCCACATGTTCCACGATGATCTCATCGGATGAACCACGATGTCAAGGACTTAATCAATCCCGTATTCAATTCCCTTTGTCTATCGGTATGTTACTTGCCCGAGATTCGATCGTCGGTATCCAATACCTTGTTCAATCTCGTTACCGGCAAGTCACTTTACTCGTTCCGTAACACATCATCCCGTGATCAACTCCTTGGTCACATTGCGCATATGATGATGTCCTACCGAGTGGGCCCAGAGATACCTCTCCGTTTACACGGAGTGACAAATCCCAGTCTCGATCCGCATAAAACAATAGATACTTTCGGAGATACCTGTAGTGCACCTTTATAGTCACCCAGTTACGTTGTGACGTTTGATACACCCAAGGCACTCCTACGGTATCCAGGAGTTACACGCTCTCATGGTCGAAGGAAGAGATACTTGACATTGGCAAAGCTCTAGCAAATGAACTACATGATCTTTTGTGCTAGTCTTAGGATTGGGTCTTGTCCATCACATCATTCTCCTAATGATGTGATCCCGTTATCAACGACATCCAATGTCCATAGCCAGGAAACCATGACTATCTGTTGATCACAACGAGCTAGTCAACTAGAGGCTCACTAGGGACATATTGTGGTCTATGTATTCACACGTGTATTACGATTTCCGGATAATACAGTTATAGCATGAATAAAAGACAATTATCATGAACAAGGAAATATAATAATAATACTTTTATTATTGCCTCTAGGGCATATTTCCAACAGTCTCCCACTTGCACTAGAGTCAATAATCTAGTTCACACGCCATGTGATTAACACTCACAGGTCACATCGCCATGTGACTAATACCCAAGAGTTTACTAGAGTCAGTAGTCTAGTTCACATCACTATGTGATTAACACTCAATGAGTTTTATGTTTGATCATGTTGCTTGTGAGAGAGGTTTTAGTCAACGGGTCTGAACCTTTCAGATCCGTGTGTGCTTTACAAATCTCTATGTCATCTCCTAGATGCAGCTACCACGCTCTATTTGGAGCTATTCCAAACAATTGTTCTACTTGGAGCTATTCTAAATTATTGCTCCATTATATGTATCCGGTCTCCCTACTCAGAGCTATCCGGATAGGTGTCAAGCTTGCATCGTCGTAACCTTTACGACAAACTCTTTTACCACCTCCATAATCGAGAAAATTCCTTAGTCCACTAGTTACTAAGGATAACTTTGACCACTGTCCTGTGAGCCATTCTTGGATCACTCTTGTACCCCTTGACTGACTCATGGCAAGGCACACTTCAGGTGTGGTACACAGCATAGCATACTGAAGAGCCTACGTCTTAAGCATAGGGGACGACCTTCGTCCTTTCTCTCTATTCTGCCGTGGTCGAGCTTTAAGTCTTAACTTCGTACCTTACAACTCAGGCAAGAACTCCTTCTTTGACTGGTCCATCTTGAACACCTTCAAGATCATGTCATGGTATGTGCTCATTTGAAAGTATTATTAAGCATTTTGATCTATCCTTATAGATCTTGATGCTCAATGTTCAAGTAGCTTAATCCAGGCTTTCCATTGAAAAACACTTTCAAAATAACCCTATATGCTTTCCAGAAATTCTACGTCATTTCTGATCAACAATATGTCAACAACATATACTCATCAGAAATTCTATAGTGCTCCCACTCACTTCTTTGGAGATACAAGTTTCTCATAAACTTTGTACAAACCCAAAATTTTTGATCATCATCAAAGCATACATTCCAACTCCGAGATGCTCACTCCAGTCCTTAGAAGGATTGCTGGAGCTTTGCATACTTATTAGCATCTTTCGGGATTGACAAAACCTTCCGGGTGTATCACATACAACCTTTCCTCATTAAAATCGTCGAGGAAACAATGTTTTGACATCCTATCTGCAAGATTTCATAAATAATGCAGTAATCGCTAATATAATTCCAACAGACTCTTAGCATCGCTACGAGTGAGAAAATCTCATCGTAGTCAACTCCTTGAACTTGTCGGAAAACATCTTAACGACAAGTTGAGCTTTCTTAATGGTGACATTTACCATCATTGTCCGTCTTCCTTTTGAAATCCATCTGTACTCATTAGCCTTACGACCATCGAGCCGTTCTGCCAAAGTCTACACTTTGTTTTCATACATGGATCCTCTCTCGGATTTTATGGCCTCAAGCCATTTATCGGAATCCGGGCCCACCATCGCTTCTCCATAGCTCGTAGGTTCATTGTTATCTAGCAACATGACCTTCAAGACAGGATTACGTACCACTCTGAAGTAGTACGCATCCTTGTCATCCTACGAGGTTTGGGAGTGACTTGATCCGAAGTTTCATGATCAATATCATAAGCTTCCACTTCAATTGGTGTAGGTGCCACAGGAACAACTCCCTGTGCCCTGTCACACACTAGTTGAAGAGACGGTTCAATAACCTCATCAAGTCTCCACCATCCTCCCACTCAATTCTTTCGAGAGAAACTTTTCCTCGAGAAAGGACCCGATTCTAGAAACAATCCATATTGCTTTCGGATCTGAATTAGGAGGTATACCCAACTGTTTTGGGTTTCCTATGAAGATGCATTTTATCCGCTTTGGGTTCGAGCTTATCAACCTGAAACTTTTTCATATAAGCGTCGCAGCCCCAAACTTTTAAGAAACGACAACTTAGGTTTCTCTAAACCATAATTCATACGGTGTCATCTCATCGGAATTACATGGTGCCCTCTTTAAAGTGAATGTGGTTGTCTCTAATGCCTAACCCATGAACGATAGTGGTAATTCGATAAGAGACATCATGGTACGCACCATATCCAATAGGGTGCAACTATGATGTTCGGACACACCATCACATTATGGTGTTCCAGGCGGTATTAATTGCGAAACAATTTCCACAATGTCTTAATTGTGTGCCAAAACTCGTAACTCAGATATTCATCTCTATGATCATATCATAGATATTTTATCCTCTTGTCACAATGATCTGCTACTTCACTCTGAAATTACTTGAACCATTCAATAATTCAGACTTGTGTTTCATCAAGTAAATATACTCAACATTTACTCGAATCATCTGTGAAGTAAGAACATAATGATATTCACTGCATGCCTCAGCACTCATTCGACTGCACACATCAAAATGTGTTACTTCCAACAAGTTGCTATCTTGTTCCATCTTACTGAAAATGAGGCTTTTCAGTCATCTTGCCCATGTGGTATGATTTGCATATCTCAAGTGATTCAAAATCAAGTGAGTCCGAACGATCCATTTGCATGGAGTTTCTTCATGCATATACACCAATAGACATGGTTCGCATGTCTCAAACTTTTCAAAAACGAGTGAGTCCAAAGATCCATCAACATGGAGCTTCTTCATGCGTTTTATACCATTATGACTTACATGGCAGTGCCACAAGTAAGTGGTACTATCATTACTATCTTATATCTTTTGGCATGAAAATGTGTATCACTACGACCGAGATTCAATAAACCATTCCTTTAGGTGCAAGACCATTGAAGGTATTATTCAAAAATAGAGTAACCATTATTCTCCTTAAATGAATAACCGTATTGCGATAGACATAATCCAATCATGTCTATGCCCAACGCAAACACCAATCTCGGTGGTAGAGGGAGCGTGCGATGCATGATCATATCAACCTTGGAAACACTTCCAACATATATCGTCAGCTCACCTTTAGCTAGTCTCCGTTTATTCCGTAGCTTTTATTTCGAGTTACTAACACTTAGCAACCAAACCGGTATCCAATACCCTGGTGCTACTAGGAGTACTAGTAAAGTACACATTAACATAATGTATATCCAATATACTTCTATCGACCTTGCCAGCCTTCTCATCTACCAAGTATCTAGGGTAATGCTGCTCTAGTGGTTGTTCCCCTTATTACAGAAGCACTTAGTCTCGGGTTTGGGTTCAACCTTGGGTTTCTTCACTAGAGCAGCAGCTGAATTGCCGTTTCATGAAGTATCCCTTTGTTCCCTTGCCCTTCTTGAAACTAGTGGTTTCACCAACCATCAACAATTGATGCTCCTTCTTGATTTCTACTTTCGCGGTGTCAAACATCATGAATATTTCAAGGATCATCGTATCTATCCCTGATATGTTATAGTTAATCACGAAGCTCTAGCAGCTTGGTGGCAATGACTTTGGGGAAACATCACTATCTCATCTGGAGGATCAACTCCCACTCGATTCAAGTGATTGTTGTGCTCAGACAATCTGAGCACAAGCTCAACGATTTAGCTTTTCTCCCTTAGTTGGCAGGCTAAGAAAATCGTCGGAGGTCTTATACCTCTTGACGTGGGCACGAGCCTGAAATCCCAATTTCAGCCCTCGAAACATCTCATATGTTCCGCGACGTTTCGAAAACGTCTTTGGTGCCTCTACTTAAACCATTTAATTGAACTATCACGTAGTTATCAAAACGTGTATGTCCGATGTTCGCAACATCGACAAACGACGTTGGGGTTCAGCACACTGAGCGGTGCATTAAGGACATAAGCTTTCTACTGATCGCATAATCGCTACTATCAACTTTCAACTATATTTTCTCTAGGAACATATCTACAAAGTGGAACTAAAGCGCGAGCTTACGACATAATTTGCAAAAGGTCTTTTGACTATGTTCAGGATAATTAAGTTCATCTTATGAACTCCCACTTAGATAGACATCCCTCTGGTCATCTAAGTGATCACATGATCCGAGTCAACTAGGCCGTGTCCGATCATCACGTGAGACGGACTAGTCATCATCGGTGAACATCTTCATGTTGATCGTATCTACCATACGACTCATGCTCGACCTTTCGGTCTCCGTGTTCCGAGGCCATGTCTGCACATGCTAGGCTCGTCAAGTTAACCCTAAGTGTTTTCGTTGTGTAAAACTGTCTTACACCCGTTGTATGTGAACGTAAGAATCCATCACACCCGATCATCACATGGTGCTTAGAAGCGACGAACTGTAGCAACGGTGCACAGTTAGGGGAGAACACTTCTTGAAATTTTGTAAGGGATCATCTTATTTACTACCGTCGTCCTAAGCAAACAAGATGCATAAACATGATAAACATCACATGCAATCAAATAGTGACATGATATGGCCAATATCATTTTGCTCCTTTTGATCTTCATCTTCGGGGCTCCATGATCATCATAGTCACCGGCACGACACCATGATCTCCATCATCATGATCTCCATCATCGTGTCTTCATGAAGTTGTCACGCCAACGACTACTTCTACTTCTATGACTAACGTGTTTAGCAATAAAGTAAAGTAGTTTACATGGCGTTCTTCAATGACACGCAGGTCATACAATAAATAAAGACAACTCCTATGGCTCCTGCCGGTTGTCATACTCATCGACATGCAAGTCGTGAATCCTATTACAAGAACATGATCAATCTCATACATCACATATCATTCATCACATTCTTCTTGGCCATATCACATCACATAGCATACCCTGCAAAAACAAGTTAGACGTCCTCTAATTGTTGTTGCATGTTTTACGTGGCTGCTATGGGTTTCTAGCAAGAACGTTTCTTACCTACGCAAGACCACAACGTGATATGCCAATTGCTATTTACCCTTCATAAGGACCCTTTTCATCGAAACCGTTCCGACTAAAGTGGGAGAGACTGGCACCCGCTAGCCACCTTATGCACCAAGTGCATGTCAATCGGTGGAACCTGTCTCACGTAAGAGTACGTGTAAGGTCGGTCCGGGCCGCTTCATCCCACAATACCGTCGAAACAAGATTGGACTAGTAACGGTAAGCATATTGAACAACATCAACGCCCACAACTACTTTGTGTTCTACTCGTGCAAAGAATCTACGCAATAGACCTAGCTCTGATACCACTGTTGGGGAACGTAACAGAAATTCAAAATTTTCCTACGTGTCACCAAGATCTATCTATGGAGAAACTAGCAACGAGGGGAAGGAGAGTGCATCTACATACCCTTGTAGATCGCTAAGCGGAAGCGTTCAAGTGAACAGGGTTGATGGAGTCGTACTCGTCGTGATTCAAATCACCGATGATCCTAGTGCCGAACGGACAGCACCTCCGCGTTCAACACACGTACAGCCCGGTGACGTCTCCCACGCCTTGATCCAGCAAGGAGAGAGGGATAGGTTGAGGAAGACTCCATCCAATAGCAGCACAACGGCGTGGTGGTGGTGGAGGAGCGTGGCAATCCAGCAGGGCTTCGCCAAGCACCATGGGAGAGGAGGAGTAGGAAGAGAGGTAGGGCTGTGCCAGAAACTTCGTGTATAGCTCCCATGTGCCTCCCCACTATATATAGGGGTGGAGGGGCTGGTTTCTTGCCCTCCAAGTCCATTGGGGTGTTGGCCAAGGTGGGAGGAAAGAAATCTCATTATTTCCTTCCCCACCGATTGTTATCCCCCCTTTTTAGGGATCTTGATCTTATCCCTTCGGGATATGATCTTATTCCTTCTAAGGGGGGATCTTGGTGCGCCTTGACCAGGGGTGTGGGGCCTTGCCCCCACTACCCACGTCCATGTGGGTCCCCCCATGCAGGTGGGCCCCACTCCGGAACCTTCTAGAACCTTCCCGGTACAATACCGAAAAATCCCGAACATTTTCCGGTGGCCAAAATAGGACTTCCCATATATAAATCTTTACCTCCGGACCATTCCGGAACTCCTCGTGACGTCCGGGATCTCATCCGGGACTCCGAACAACATTCGGTAACCACATACAAACTTCCTTTATAACCCTAGCGTCATCGAACCTTAAGTGTGTAGACCCTACGGGTTCGGGAGACATGTAGACATAACCGAGACGTTCTCCGGTCAATAACCAACAGCGGGATCTGGATACCCATGATGGCTCCCACATGTTCCACGATGATCTCATCGGATGAACCACGATGTCAAGGACTTAATCAATACCGTATTCAATTCCCTTTGTCTATCGGTATGTTACTTGCCCGAGATTCGATCGTCGGTATCCAATACCTTGTTCAATCTCGTTACCGGCAAGTCACTTTACTCGTTCCGTAACACATCATCCCGTGATCAACTCCTTGGTCACATTGCGCATATGATGATGTCCTACCGAGTGGGCCCAGAGATACCTCTCCGTTTACACGGAGTGACAAATCCCAGTCTCGATCCGCATAAAACAATAGATACTTTCGGAGATACCTGTAGTGCACCTTTATAGTCACCCAGTTACGTTGTGACGTTTGATACACCCAAAGCACTCCTACGGTATCCAGGAGTTACACGCTCTCATGGTCGAAGGAAGAGATACTTGACATTGGCAAAGCTCTAGCAAATGAACTACACGATCTTTTGTGCTAGTCTTAGGATTGGGTCTTGTCCATCCCATCATTCTCCTAATGATGTGATCCCGTTATCAACGACATCCAATGTCCATAGCCAGGAAACCATGACTATCTGTTGATCACAACGAGCTAGTCAACTAGAGGCTCACTAGGGACATATTGTGGTCTATGTATTCACACGTGTATTACGATTTCCGGATAATACAGTTATAGCATGAATAAAAGACAATTATCATGAACAAGGAAATATAATAATAATACTTTTATTATTGCCTCTAGGGCATATTTCCAATAGTCTCCCACTTGCACTAGAGTCAATAATCTAGTTCACATCGCCATGTGATTAACACTCACAGGTCACATCGCCATGTGACTAATACCCAAGAGTTTACTAGAGTCAGTAGTCTAGTTCACATCACTATGTGATTAACACTCAATGAGTTTTATGTTTGATCATGTTGCTTGTGATAGAGGTTTTAGTCAACGGGTCTGAACCTTTCAGATCCGTGTGTGCTTTACAAATCTCTATGTCATCTCCTAGATGCAGCTACCACGCTCTATTTGGAGCTATTCCAAACAACTGTTCTACTTGGAGCTATTCTAAATTATTGCTCCATTATATGTATCCGGTCTCTCTACTCAGAGCTATCCGGATAGGTGTCAAGCTTGCATCGTCGTAACCTTTACGACGAACTCTTTTACCACCTCCATAATCGAGAAAATTCCTTAGTCCACTAGTTACTAAGGATAACTTTGACCGCTGTCCTATGAGCCATTCTTGGATCACTCTTGTACCCCTTGACTGACTCATGGCAAGGCACACTTCAAGTGCGGTACACAGCATAGCATACTGAAGAGCCTGCGTCTTAAGCATAGGGGACGACCTTCGTCCTTTCTCTCTATTCTGCCGTGGTCGAGCTTTAAGTCTTAACTTCGTACCTTACAACTCAGGCAAGAACTCCTTCTTTGACTGGTCCATCTTGAACACCTTCAAGATCATGTCAAGGTATGTGCTCATTTGAAAGTATTATTAAGCATTTTGATCTATCCTTATAGATCTTGATGCTCAATGTTCAAGTAGCTTAATCCAGGCTTTCCATTGAAAAACACTTTCAAAATAACCCTATATGCTTTCCAGAAATTCTACGTCATTTCTGATCAACAATATGTCAACAACATATACTCATCAGAAATTCTATAGTGCTCCCACTCACTTCTTTGGAAATACAAGTTTCTCATAAAATTTGTACAAACCCAAAATTTTTGATCATCATCAAAGCATACATTCCAACTCCGAGATGCTCACTCTAGTCCTTAGAAGGATTGCTGGAGCTTTGCATACTTATTAGCATCTTTCGGGATTGACAAAACCTTCCGGTTGTATCACATACAACCTTTCCTCATTAAAATCGTCGAGGAAACAATGTTTTGACATCCTATCTGCAAGATTTCATAAATAATGCAGTAATCGCTAATATAATTCCAACAGACTCTTAGCATCGCTACGAGTGAGAAAATCTCATCGTAGTCAACTCCTTGAACTTGTCGGAAAACATCTTAACGACAAGTCGAGCTTTCTTAATGGTGACATTTACCATCATTGTCCGTCTTCCTTTTGAAATCCATCTGTACTCATTAGCCTTATGACCATCGAGCCGTTCTGCCAAAGTCTACACTTTGTTTTCATACATGGATCCTCTCTCGGATTTTATGGCCTCAAGCCATTTATCAGAATCCGGGCCCACCATCGCTTCTCCATAGCTCGTAGGTTCATTGTTATCTAGCAACATGACCTTCAAGACAGGATTACGTACCACTCTGAAGTAGTACGCATCCTTGTCATCCTACGAGGTTTGGGAGTGACTTGATCCGAAGTTTCATGATCAATATCATAAGCTTCCACTTCAATTGGTGTAGGTGCCACAGGAACAACTCCCTGTGCCCTGTCACACACTAGTTGAAGAGATGGTTCAATAACCTCATCAAGTCTCCACCATCCTCCCACTCAATTCTTTCGAGAGAAACTTTTCCTCGAGAAAGGACCCGATTCTAGAAACAATCCATATTGCTTTCGGATCTGAATTAGGAGGTATATCCAACTGTTTTGGGTTTCCTATGAAGATGCATTTTATCCGCTTTGGGTTCGAGCTTATCAACCTGAAACTTTTTCATATAAGCGTCGCAGCCCCAAACTTTTAAGAAACGACAACTTAGGTTTCTCTAAACCATAATTCATACGGTGTCATCTCATCGAAATTACGTGGTGCCCTCTTTAAAGTGAATGTGGTTGTCTCTAATGCCTAACCCATGAACGATAGTGGTAATTCGATAAGAGACATCATGGTACGCACCATATCCAATAGGGTGCAACTATCATGCCACAGGAACACTATGACCCTACCCTAGGTACATGGCGGCGTCATTAGCCCCCGAATGGATTGAGGTCCGAGTGAAGAAAGAGCTAAAGTTGACTCCGACTCGATTCCATAATTCGGAGGTATTTCATCTGAGTCTGTGAATCATGTTGAAGCTTCAATCTGGTTTCAGTCGCCTTGATCCATTCAGAGGCCGTCGTCGAGTGAACTATACTGATAATCTTCGAGTGTTGATATGGGATGAAATCTTTGGCGCTATTGGTTGCTCTGCAGTCCCCGGACCTCACGGGATTCAAAATTTTAGGGAAGCGCGCGAGACAGAGCGTGCCACAATAATCGAAGTGGTTAGATAGGGACGCCTCGATTTTCATGCCGCCTTTTTTGCCACATATCGAGCGCGTGACTGTTGCGGGATTTGACAGGATTGCTCAGGCCCACGAGTCAGTCACTCGGAAATAGGCCCATATAAGGTCATCGAGGCCAATGCGTTTGCACAGTGCGCCTCATTCTCTCTCTTCTTCCTCTGCTTCTCCACCGCATCCTCCTCCACTCTCGACGGTGCCGTTCTACTCGTACACCGTCCGCTATGATGGGAAAGGACAAGACGGAGGCCCTGGAGCACGCTAAGAAGGCAACAGAGACGGCAAAGGGCAAGAGGACGAGTCGGGGGTCGTCGTCGAGGTTTGGTCTGCCGCCTGGTTGGATCTAGGGAGAATGGATTCGATCTACGATCCAGAAGGAAGATTTGGAAGACCCCGGCCGACGCGGGCTTGATTACCCACGGATCTTGGAGGTTGCCGGGAACGAGACTGAGCCTCAGCCGCAGGAGGGTGAGTGCGTCCTCCTCGCAACTCATGTCGACTACGGTTTCGCTCTGCCTCCGCATCCTTTTTTTGGGGTTTCCTGAACTTTTTTGGTGCCCAACTTCATCATTTCTCTCCCAACACCATCACATATCTCATTGCGTATGTCTCTCTATGTGAAAACTTCTTGGGTTGTCAACTGCATTGGGGTTTATTCAAACACATCTTTACTTGTCGTTCTCAAACTGTGAAGAAGGCAAATCCGACTGACGCAAAGACACATGTGATCCAAATGTGCGGGGGTTTAGGGATTCAGACGAGGGGTAGGAGTACTTTGCCTTCTATGACCCTTCCCAAGTCGGTTAGGGGGTGGCAGTCAACCTGGTTCTACTGCCAAGATGTTCCGACTCCTGGTCAGTCGAGTGGTCTTTCCCCCTTCACCATGGATCGAGTCCGCCAACCCTCTTCATTGACCGTGACTCTAGCAGAGAAAGGAGAGGTGTCGACGTTAGTCGACCGGGTAGTCCAATTAGTCCGTGATGGCGTGACTGGCATGGATTTGCTGGATGTGTTTCTCAGTCGACGCATCCAGCCTCTCCAAGCCCGCGATCATCCGATGTGGATGTACTCGGGCGCTAGCGACACCGCTTGGGTCCACCCAGAGGAGGTCACTGAGGAGACGGTGGCACAGTGGCTATGGAGCATTATTGGAAACAAAGACAACCCCAGGGGGTCCATAAGAGTTGTACCATTCGACGCCAACAATGAGCCGGACAAGGTCTGATCTTTGTTACCGAGTGCTTTTCTATTCTGATTTGCAATTGTCCTTGAATCTGATGGATGCTTGTTTAACTCCTTGCCTTGCAGATGTATACTAAGATTTACTCGATGCCAAATGGGGAGCAAGTCTAGGAGGGAACGGAGAGCATAGACGAGAGTGGCGACTAGCAATCCCCCGACGACAATGAAGACGACAGTGACGACTCAGACGACAGTGAGGAAGTCAACTCACCACCTCGCTCAGAACACCGATCCAAATAGTCTCAAGATCCTACAGGCGGTTGTGGCAAGGTAGCTCCTCCAAGCACACAAGCGCAAAAACGCACTCAGACCTCGACTCCGGAACCATCTGAAAAGTCCACCAAGCAGCCCAAGGTCATCCCCTCAAAGCCTCGGAAGGCCTTGCCCAAGATCAAGGTGGATGTTCCCGTCACTTCTGCGTAAGTGTTTTGCTTTTCCCTCTTTGCCTTGCTTAGGAACTTCTACCTTATTGTCGACTCGTTCTCTTGCTTGACCGAGTGAATTCTGAAACTTTCAGCGCTGCTACTTCTGGGACCTCCATGGACATTTACAAGGATCAAGATGACGAGGAAACCGAAGACGCGACCACTTCCAAAGCGGGTACAACTCTACAATCTTGCCCTCACTTTTTCAACTGTACTGTCGGTCGACTGAACTCTTACGGTTGGGTCTTTTGCAGCGCCACCAAATGTCATTGAACTTCCAGATGATGATGAAGATGTGCCTCAGAAGACCACGGGAAGAAAGGGCAGGACTTCGAGCAGGAGGGTGCCTACCAGCAAGGTACCTCAGTCGACATCAGCACCAGAACTAGTGATCCAGCAATCTGGAGATCCAATTCGGGCTTCTATTTATTTTGCCAATCCTGTGTCAACTGATCGTCCTTTGGCGTCGACCGCCCAAGTCCTTGCTCTATCCATGCAACTCCATGCTTTAGATCCCCTGGCTACTTCGACTGTTCCACCAACTCTGCTCTTTTTCACCCATCATGTCCCAGATGACCAAGTGAGAGATGCTAAGGAAGCTATACACCAAGCAGGTCTTATGATGGAGAAAATGAAGGTGGTGCACGAGGCTAGCAAGGCTGCCTACGATGCCAGCTCTGCTCTTCAAACCAATGTCCAGGTGAATTGATTTCTGATTGATCTTTCAGCTTGATCTTTGCTCTGTTAGGATATGGTACTTGAAAACTGCTGCTTTATTATTCGCAAGGTATCCGTGGATGAACATTTTGAAACCTTTTAATGTGCATCTATCACGAGTCTGCACCTTGCATCCGTTCACCCACTGGGTGCTTTAACTTTTGCTGAATAATTCTTCCACTTGAGTCAACTAGGTCGCGTCGAGTGTATCCTTGAATTAGTGGGGCACGCAGAGTGCACCCACTGGGTGTAGTCCCCGAGACCGCCGTCGAATATTTGATTCGGCAGAGGTCTTTGTCAAATATCTCTTTATAGTTCTTCCATTCGGTCCAGACAGGTCATGCCGAGTGGGATCCAGACCAGTGGGGGCACGCCAAGTGCGCCCACTGGGTGTAGTCCCCGAGACCGCGGTCGATTGCTGGTAGTCGGCGGTGGTCTGAGAATAAGTGTTGCCATTTTTTTACTCCGACTGAACGGACCATGTCAAGTGGAAAGTTGAACTAGTGAGGGCACGTCAAGTGCACCCACTGGGTGTAGTCCCCGAGACTACTGTTGAATGTTTAATTCGGTAGTGGTCTTAGAACTCTTTTTGCCATGATGACTTGAACTTGTATCTTATCACTCAAAAGCAATCAATCTTTGTTCCTGTTGACTGACGTGTCTTATTCATTGATTGCAAAAATCTTGTGAGCTCGGGGCCCAGTTTGCTGAATTGGAGAAGAAACAAATTCGGCTCAACCTTGATCTAGAACTGGCTGAGCAGAATTTGCAGAAGGCTAAGGATGAAGCAAATGCCATGGGAGGTAACCACTTGTCGACTGTTTGTCTTGTCGTCTTTTCTTTTCGCCTTTTGAACTGAGTGACTCCACTCGAACAGATGTGCGTAGTGAAAACAGACAACTCTAACTCATCTGAAGAATGTTATTTCTTTAGAAAAAATGAAGCAGGCTCTGGAGCAGAAGGACCTCGACCTTGCAGCAGCGCAGAAGACGACGCGGGAGAAAATGAACTTGCCGACAAGAAGCTGGCTTCAGTCGGCAATTGGAAGAAGAAAATGCCAAGCTGAAGACTACCATTGATGAAGACAACAAAGAAGTCATGCAGCTGAAGAAGGACAAGGTGGCCTTGACTGACAAAGTCGGAGATCACACTCGAAGGAGGGACGAACTAGAGGCTTATTTGGGAGGACTCGCCAAGAAGATGTTCCTTATGCTTGAAGGTACTTTCCTTTGTCCGACTGATTTGCAATTGTCGACTCATCATATAACTGTCGACTCACCATTTTTTTGTGTGTGCAGAATTCTGTCAAAACTTCGAGGAAGAGACTGGGCTGATTGAGACGAATCAGAACCCCATTAACTCCCTGTCAAGGACGAAGCTGCGATGAATGTGCTGCGACTGGAATCTTGCCTCGCCAACGTCACGGACTATCTTGCTCGACTGAAAGTGTCAGTATCGCAGATTGACACAGAGCTCTGGCCAAGTGTGACATTCCAGAATGACCTCGAGTCTCTGATGGCTCTACTCAATGAAATCCCTGGTCGAGTGCAGGCGTGGAAGAAGTCATCTGCTCGGTGCGGAGCTGACGTAGCCATGTCTCTGGTCCGTGTCCATTGCAAGGAAGTTAGAGAAGAGAAGCTGGCGGCACTCAAGGTCGTCAATACCAAGAAGCTTCAATCCAAGTCCTTCATGGAGACCTTCGTCGACGCTGCCACTCGTATTGATATTGGAATCGACCTGGACGAGTTCGTCAAGCCAGCTAGCCCTCCTCTCGCTGAGTGAACAAACTTAATGCCTCACCTTTATTTGCCTCGGAATGTCAAGTGATTTTGTAACCGTTAAACTCTTTCGGGCCTGACACCCGAGTACTTCTATTCGTGGTTCTGAACCTTTCTGGATCTATCCGAACTTGGTTTTTCTTCGAATATTGTTGCTTTGTCTTTACCACTTTCAGGTCTCTTAACTATGAGTGAAGCTTGATTCTTCACTCCGAATAGACGTTGTACTTGTGGCGCAGCTCCGATGAGAGGGCCGCGGACATGAGCACTAGGTGTCGCACATGACCTGCACCTCATCGTCCTTGCGGATCAGGATAGAGAGGACGTTGTACTTGTGACACAGCTTCGACGAGAGGGCAGCGGACATGAGCACTAGGTGCCGCACATGACCTGCACCTCTTCGTCCTTGCAAATCCGGATAGAGCGGACGTTGTACTTGTCACGCAGCTCCGAGTATCTTTGTAACTTAGGCAAATCGGATTCGCGGCTAAGCACCCGAGTGAGAGGGTTGCTCTTCACTCGGAGTGTTTTTTTAACTTAGGCAAGTATGAGATCACAACTAAGCCCCCGAGTGCGAGGGTTGCTCTTCACTCGGAGTGGTTTTTTGAAACATAGGCGAGTACGGGATCGCAGCTAAGCCCCCGAGTGAGAGGGTTGTTGTCGGTGTCAAAACCGGCGGATCTCGGGTAGGGGGTCCCGAACTGTGCGTCTAGGCCGGATGGTAATAGGAGGCAAGGGACACGAAGTTTTACCCAGGTTCGGGCCCTCTCGATGGAGGTAAAACCCTACGTCCTGCTTGATTAATATTGATGATATGGGTAGTACAAGAGTAGATCTACCACGAGATCAGAGAGGCTAAACCCTAGAAGCTAGCCTATGGTATGATTGTTGATGGGTATGTTGTCCTACGGACTAAAAACCCTCCGGTTTATATAGACACCGGAGAGGGTTAGGGTTGCACCAAGTCGGTTACAATGGTAGGAGATATGTATATCCGTATCGCCAAGCTTGCCTTCCACGCCAAGGAAAGTCCCTTCCGGACACGGGACGAAGTCTTCAATCTTGTATCTTCATAGACCAAGAGTCCGGCTGAAGGTATAGTCCGGCCATCCGGACACCCCCTAATCCAGAACTCCCTCAGTAGCCCCTGAACCAGGATTCAATGACGACGAGTCTGGCGTGCAGTTTGTCTTCGGCATTGCAAGGCGGGTTCCTCCTCCAAGTACTTCATAGAAGATTTTGAACACAAAGATAGTGTCCGGCTCTGCAAAGTAAGTTTCCACATATTGCCATAAAGAGAATAATATTTACACAAATCTAATCTGCTGACGTACTCCGTAGCGTGACACACCACGGCCAAGCCTTTATCCGAGTCGTTTCATTATCCCACCTCAGCACGTTATGCGAGGCGGTTTAATTGGCACGTCTTGTCAAAGCAGAGATCGTGTCCCCTTATTCCGGGATTCTCATCAATATGGGCGTGGGTAACCCAACCGCGCCATTGATTACGGCGCTTGAAGATAAGCGAGTTTTACCAGGCTGGTGGGGACACGTAGTTGTGTCCACCCATATAAGGGGATAAGGATCCACCTTTCCACCCACTCCTTCTTCCTCCTTTGCCTATCCATTCTCGCGTACTCGAGCTCCAACGCCCCAGTCCGCACTCAAACCTCAACCTTCTCCAGCCATGTCCGGAGCAGGAGGCAAGTGGATGGTCTCCTCCGTCACGGAGGGACATATCAAAAAGCTAAGGAAGGCCGGATACCTGTCCAACCTCATCGCATATCGGCTTCCCAAAAAGGGGCAGCTCATCCCCACCCCTAGGCCCCATGAGAGGGTGGTGTTCCTCCCCATTTCCTCCGCGGACTGGACTTCCCTCTTCACCCATTTGTCCGGGGGCTCATGTTCTACTACGGCCTGGATTTCCACGATCTGGCCCCGAACTTCGTCCTCAATGTCTCGGCATTTATCGTCGTGTGCGAGGCTTTCCTCCGCATCCGCCCCCATTTCGGCCTATGGCTCAAGACTTTCAACGTCAAGCCGAAGGTGGTGCGCGGCAACTAGGCGGAGTGCGACGGTGCCATGGTTGGCAAGATGGCCAATGTCCTATGGCTCGAGGGCTCCTTTGTGGAGACCCTGAAGGGGTGGCAATCGGGGTGGTTTTACATCACCGAGCCGCGCGACCCCGAATGGGTCGTGTCGGTGTCAAAACCGGCGGATCTCGGGTAGGGGGTCCCGAACTGTGCGTCAAGGCCGGATGGTAACAGGAGACAAGGGACACGATGTTTTTACCCAGGTTCGGGCCCTCTCGATGGAGGTAATACCCTACTCCTGCTTGACTAATATTGATGATACGGGTAGTACAAGAGTAGATCTACCATGAGATCAAGGAGGCTAAACCCTAGAAGCTAGCCTATGGTATGATTGTTGTATATGGAGTTGATGTCCTATGGACTACAACCCTCTGGTTTATATAGACACCGGATAGGGTTAGGGTTACACAGAGTCGGTTACAATGGTAGGAGATCTTGAATATCTGCATCGCCAAGCTTGCCTTCCACGCCAAGGAAAGTCCCGTCCGGACACGGGACGAAGTCTTCAATCTTGTATCTTCATAGTCCTGGAGTCCGGCTGAAGGTATAGTCCGGCTACCCAAACACCCCCTAATCCAGGACTCCCTGAGTAGCCCCTGAACCAGGCTTCAATGACGACGAGTCTGGCGCGCAGATTGTCTTCGGCATTGCAAGGCGGGTTCCTCCTCCAAGTCCTTCATAGAAGATTGTAAACACCAAGAGTAGTGTCCGGCTCTGCAAAATAAGTTTCCACATATTTCCATAGAGAGAATAATATTAACACAAATCAAATCTGCTGACGTATTCCGCAGTGCGTCATCACACTACGGCCAAGTCCTTTACTCGAATTGTTTTTACTTTTCCACCTCAGCACGTTTTGCGAGGCAGTTTCCTTGGCACGTCTTGTCAAAGCAGAGATCGTGTACCCCCTTTTACGGGATTCTCATCAATACGGACGTGGGTAACCCAACTGCACCCGTTAGCACGTTTCCTCGATTAAAGATGAGTCCCGAACGGTTACGGGGAGGGCTCTTGGTATTCAACCTCTTATAAAGAGATCAAGGCCTTACTCCTTTTTTCAATCTCAAGCGAGTTCGCCCATCGCCTCGAGTTCCAACACCCTAGGCTCCAGATTCCAGGCGCTTCGGACCTTCGGCAATGTCCGGTTCTGACCTTCAAGGCCGATGGACGCCCTCCTCCGTCACGGAGGAGGACGTACTAAAGTTGAGGGAGGCTAAGTTCCTGACCGGCGAAATTTCGCATAGGTTGCCTGCTCAAGGGCAGGTCATTCCCAGTCCCCAGCCCAGTGAGAGCGTGGTGTTCATGTCTCACTTCCTTCGGGGGTTGGGCTTCCCAATGGATCCCTTTGTGAGGGGACTGCTGTTTTATTACGGGCTGGAATTCCATGACTTAGCTCCGGAGTCCATCCTCCATATCTCCTCGTTTATTGTCGTGTGTGAAGCATTCCTCCGTGTTACCCCTCACTTCGGATTATGGCTCAAGACCTTCAAAGTGGAGCCGAAGATGATCAAGGGACGGCACGCAGAGTGCGGAGGCGCTGTTATAAGCAAAAATGCTGATGCTCCATGGCCCGAGGGCTCTTTTCAAGAGGAGCTAGGCTTGTGGCAACGAGAGTGGTTTTATATCACCGCTCCCCGGAGCACCAAGTGGGTGGCGCCTCCTGCCTTTCGCTCGGGTCCCCCACCACGGCTAGCGTCATGGGTCAACAGAGGGTTAGATTGGGGTTTGCCCAAAGACGTGCCCTTGTTACAGGGCCGCATTAAGGATCTCTTGGAAGGAGACCTCAGCCTGGTCAAGGTGACGCAGGTCATGCTGATTCGCCAAATATTGCCCGACAAACGTCGCTCCCTTCGCCTGACAAACGTCGCTCCCTTCGCCTGTGGGAGTTTAATCCAGAGGGACCGCGAGCTCTCCAGAATTTCATGGGCGCAACGCCCGCGGAGATGTATAAACTGTTCTTCGGATCACAAGAGATGTGTCCGGATTTAACCGAGGACGCAGGCCTAAGCTGCAATCGCCCGGATACTCAAGTAAGCAACCTTGTGCCCGGACCTTCTATCCGTATAATTGTCATAAACTTGCCCCTAAAAGAGCCGTCCTTTTAAACAGGAGTGGATAGCGAAGGCAAAGCTGATCAGGTGTCCGGCTCCCCTTCCCGAAACCAGGCCGGATCCCGTGCTGGTCAGGATGCTGGAGATAATGCCTTTGGAGGGAAGCAAGGGGGAGGACAAGGAAACTATGGCCTCCTCGAAGGAGGCTGCTCCGAAGGGAGGAACCGACAATTCCTCTCCTAAGGGGAAGAAGAGAGCCGCCTCTATCGACCCGGAAACCATGGCCTCGAAGTGGGGGGAAAAATCCTCGTCAGAGGGTCCGACGCTGGGGAGTTCCTCGGCCGGACTACGCCCTCAAGGGGATCAGCCCTCCAGCGAGCCGTAAGTAGAGAAAGATTTTCCTTTTGAGGGATGAGGGAAATCCTTGATTTATATCTGAGAAGATTAACCGAATTTTTACCTTGTAGCTCGAACCTCAGCCCTTCTCAGCAGAGCTCGTCTTCGGGGGATCTCCTTCCGGAGATGATGGAGAGCGGGACGCCTCCCCCTGCCGTGCCGCCTAGCGAGGCGGGCGACCCTGAGGTGTCGTCGCGGAGGGTTTCTCCGAATCCGGCCTTTGAAAGAGGTCGTGGGACAAGTCCGGCACCGTCTGGTGCTCGGCCGGAGGAGCTAAAGATTCTACTGGGCGAGCTTCTATCTCGGAGGAGCACCGTGTATTGATGGGCATGGTGATTGAAAGGATCTCATCCGCAGAGAGCGGATTGCATGAGGCCGTCAAAAGTTTACTGACGGGTTTTGAGGTACATTAGATAATGTACACTTTTGTCAGTTGCGCATGAATAAGATGCACCCTGTGTAGATAGTAGCCCGTGAGACTCTGCGCGTCGTCAAGAGATGACGGCACGCGGAGGATCATAATCCCAGGTCTAAGATGTCGCCTTTGAATGTAGGCGGCAGGGTGTCCGGAATCGAGCCGAACTGATGATTTTGCCGAACTAAAGCGGCAACTGGACATGGTAGATGCCGACATCACGCTTGTCAACAAGCGGCTTGATGAGGCTCAAGGTATGTAATTCCTCGGGCGGCATCAGGTAAGAAGAGTTTTATGCCAGTGTCTTATGATGTGTGTGCTTGACGCAGATGGTGCGGCCGCCGTGGAGAGTCTTAGAGCAGAACTTGCCCGAGCTAAAGAACAAGCCAGCGAAAGTGATGCGGCTGCCAAGAAAGCCCTTGAAGAGCTGAGAGCCGAACAGGCTGCTTATTGCCGAAGCAAGGAAGAGATGGCCTAGATGGCCGAAAAGTTAAAGAGCGCTGCAGACCGTTGCAGACTTCTTGAGAAAGAAGACCAGGCGAAACAGACGGACTTAGAGAAGGCCGTTGCCAATGCCAAGGACGCGCGCTCTACAATGAGAGCTGCGAAAGAGGAGCTGCGTTAGGCCGAACAGATTGCGGCTGGAAAGCCCTTTATGCTGCGAAGGAAATTTTGCGATCCGAAGTTTGCTCCGTTGGACCGGATGTGGAGTGTGGAGGATACCTATCTGGATTTGGCAGCGAGTGTTGCTGATGCGACCAAACACTTTCGAGATCAGAAAGATCGTGAAGTGGAAAAGCTTTTCTGGTCGCAGTTTCACAATCCAAAGCGTCCACTGGCAGTGGACGATCGTTTGGCTCAATGGGCCGAACTGAATAGGTTGTCCAGACTCACCATGAAGTACATCATGGGTCATCTGTGGCCGGGGAGATCGGAGCCGAAGAGTTATTTCAGCTTGGTGCAGCAATTCCTTGACGCGGTGCCGCATATTAATGCAATGAAGAGGTCAGCATGCATAGAGGGCGCAAGGATGGCTCTTGCCCGTGTCAAGACATACTGGGTAGAGATGGAGACCACTGTTGTTGCGTCCCGAGATTCGGACAAAAGCCGAGTACCCTCCGAGTAACTATTTTCAGGAAGTCCTTGAAGGCGCTCGTGTAATAGAGACGCAGTGCTCGAAAGATGCTATGTTATGATAGCATATGTAATTATAAAGTAATATTTTGATAAACTGTAGTGGCCTTTTTATACTTGTGCCTTCAAGTATTGGGAACACCTCCTGTGCGGCCGTTTTAAGATATATATATACAAAATCTGAAAGATGGCAGTCGTTGGCTTCAGCCCCCACGCACATAGTGCGGGGGTGCTCGCAGAAGACGCATTTTCACACTTAACCCAACGTCTTGGTCCTACAAAGGAGGTGATAGCGCAGCGGGCCAGGTAACCGGACCATAATGCCTTAACACTTTCACTTAGCCATAGGAGCTTGAGAGTGAGACTATTTAGGTAGCCCCTTGGTGGCGACTGCGCTCGCCCGAGTTCGGGGCATGTATGTGCCTGACCGGGAAGCGGCCCTTCGTTAAAGCGGAGGAATCCGATAGATTCCGATAGGTCATCGAGTGGCTGACCAGTCTCACGCTACATCATGACAGTCAGTTTTCGGCTTTCTCTACTGAGGTGCTCGCCCGGCTGAACCGGGGCATAATCGCAGTAGTTCTCCTGGTGCTACCTTAGCCGATGGAGCGGAACGTAAGGTAGCCGAACTCAGGAGCCGGGCAACCCAACATTTGACCAAAGACATGATTCAGAGCTGATGCATATAATGCCAAAACTCGTGACGCCGAACACTCCCTAAGGTGTTCGGTCTTTATGAGTGCGGGCGAAACAACACTCTTTATTAAAAAAGCCCCTAGTGTCCAGGTACGTGCAAAAATTCTGACGTGGCCACATGCCAAGACGCCAGCCTCCTCCTTGGTTATATCAGAAAAAACCAGGGGATGTGTAGCAACAAGAGACAGTAAAAAAGGTTTACGTAGGGTCTTAATCTAAAAAGAATCCTTTAGGACGGGTCCCTACTGCACGTCTGCGCCTGTGTCTCCGTTGTGCCGTATCCTGGACGGGCGCCGCACGATGTTCATCTGTAAAAGAGAGGAACTGAGTTGAAAACGGGTCGTGCCGAACAAAAGTTTAAAATAAACAAAGTATAAAGTAAAATATATAAAATTGAGCTTTATTGTCTCTTATTGTATATGCATGGAGCCCCTAGTGCGGGGGTATATGGCTACTAAGCCTGCATCAATGATGATTTTGTACCGAACTCGTCTATCCGCGTTCATGGTCTTTAATGACCTATTTCGAAGTTTTTTTTGGCTGGTGAGGCCATTTTACTGTGGGGCTGTCAAAGCGGCCGCACAGTCCTCCGCTTGGGGAGGCGCACTTTAGTGCTTCCCCTTCAAAGAGATGATGCCTCGTGGACCGGGCATCTTAAGCATGAGAGATGCATAATGCGGTATTGCGTTAAAGCGAGCGAAAGCTTCGCGTCCCAGTAGTGCTTGATAGCGACTTGAGAACGAGACGATATGGAAGGTTAGCTTTTCGCGGCGGAAGTTATCGGCAGAGCCGAATATAACTTCGAGCCGGAGAAAACCCATACAATGGGTGTCCGGACCAGCTGTTACCCCTTGAAAGGAGGTTTTGCTGTGGCGGATTCTTGCTGGGTTTATCCCCATGTGATGGATTGTATCCTGATATATCAGGTTTAGTCCACTGCCGCCGTCCATAAGGACATTTGAAAACTGGAGTCCGCCAATTATTGGATCGAGTATCAAGGCAGTCCAGCCTGCATTCTTGATATTTCTAGAATAATCTAGCTGATTGAAGATGATTGGTTTTGATAACTAGTGGCGGGACCCTTTGGGGATATGTCGTGTGGTGCGTACCTTTATGGGTGCCACACGTTTTGTTATGCGAAGTAAGTTCATTGTTTTTACTTCTTTTGGGAAGTTCTTTTGTTTCCTGGTGCTCTGCTTTTGGGGTTCGTCCTCATCTTCGCTTGGTGTGTCGAGCCCCTTGTGTTCAGCGTTGAGTCTGCTGGATTGTTTGAAAACCCAACAATCTCTGTGGGTATGGTTAGCAGGCTTCCCGGGAGTACTGTGTATCTGATATATCCTGTCCAGGATTTTATTAAAGTTGGATGGATCGTCCCTGTTATCCTGGAGGGGCGGTTTTGTCTGATTTTGTCGTGAGCCTTTGAATCCGGCATTGACTGCCGTGCTCTTCGGATTTTTTTCCTTATTCCGGCGACGGTCCTTGTTGCATCGCGGTTTTCCGTTTCCATCCCTAGTTTCGGATGTACTTCGGTCGCTGGGGCTGCACCTTGCCAACCAGCTGTCCTCTCCTGCACAAAAGCGGGTCATGAGGCTTGTTAGTGCGGCCATTGTTCTTGGCTTTTCTTGGCCGAGGTGTCTGGCGAGCCATTCATCTCGGACGTTATGCCTGAAAGCTGCTAAGGCTTCGGCGTCCGGACAGTCGACTATCTGATTCTTTTTAGTGAGGAACCAGAACTGCCGAGCTGATTCTCCGGGCTGTTGAATTATGTGACTAAGATCGTTTGCATCCGGAGGGCGGACATAGGTCCCTTGAAAATTTGCTCGGAAATCATCCTCGAGCTCTTCCCAACTTCCAATTGTGTTTTCAGGAAGGCTTTTAAGCCAATGCCGGGCTGGCCTTTTAAGCTTAAGGGGTAAATATTTTATGGCGTGGAGATCATCTCCTCTAGCCATGTGTATGTGGAGGATATAATCCTCGATCTAGACTCCAGGGTCTATTGTTCCATCATATGCCTCTATGTTTACGGGTTTGAATCCCTCTGGAAATTCATAGTCCAGGACCTCATCGGTGAAACATAGGGGGTGTGCGGCGCCCCTGTATTTGGATGTGCCGGATTCTGATGATGGCTTTATTGCATTGCTTACGAGAGCTTGCTTTCTTGGCCCATAAACGGACTTAACTGGGCCATGATGCGAATCCTTAGGTGGGTCGCATGCCGATTTAAGTGTGGCGCCGCTTGCCGCTTTATGGGGTCGTCTATCCGACCGTGTGGCTTTCTTATTTTTTGAATGCGAGGGCTCTAGGGCCTCTTTGTCGAATTCAGGCAGTAGCTTTCTTTTCGGATAGCTTATAGTGCGGAGACCGTCGCCGTATTTATCTGCGGTATTGATTACTTTGCTCCATCTAATACGGAGTGCATCTTCCGCTGTTTTTAGCTTCCGCTTCTGCTTTTTCAGGCTGCGTGCAGTTGCAACGAGCCTCTTGTGGAGATTCTTCTGCTCCATGGGTTTATCCAGCGTGAGGTCGTCCGGAATGTCGTTTTCACCGGAGGAGGGATGTTCGGTTTCTCTATCCGTGTTGCCCTGTTTGGACGGTTGCTCTAAGGCCTGCTCGTCGTCTACCGGCTCGTCCTGCTCTATGGCTGGGTTTTTATCGAGGCGGGGCTTGGGTCGGCGTTTACGCTGACGCTTTGATTGCTTTTCGGGGGGTCGATCTCCCGTCCATCCCCTTTTTCCTCGTTGTCGCTTCCTTTAGGGGTATCCACCATGTACACATCATGAGATGAGGTTACTGCCCAATGCCCTATGGGCGTTGGTTCATCAGTATCTCCTGCATCGTCATCCATGTTGTTGATGTCTTCGGAGTCGAAGTTGAGCATGTCGTTTAAATTGTCGATAGTGGCTACCAAGTGGGTGGTGGGTGGGCTTTGAATTTCTTCATCGTCCGTATCCCATCCTCGCTGACTACAGTTCGGCCAGGGCTCTCCTGATAAAGAGAGAGACTTGAGAGAATTCAGGATATCGCCAAAAGGCGAGTGCTGAAAGATGTCCGCGGCGGTGAACTCCATTATTGGCGCCCAATCGGATTCGATCGGCAGGGGCGCGGGGGGTTCGGAGTCCGGAGAGGAGTCCGGATCCTCGGAGTCGTGAGTCACGCGGAGTGTGGGGCCAGCGTTCGGCTCGATCGCCTTTGAGATCGCAGCCCCCGAGGTGACGTGCAACCGCTCATCCTCGATTGACACAACTGGCTCCGAATTAAGGGTCAGAGCTGGTGCGTTTGCGGCCTCCGGGATACTGTTCGGTGACAGAGCTAGATCATGCCCCGCGAGACAGTGCGGCGCGCTTGGTTGTGGCTCGAATCCGTCGAAGATCAAATCTCCGCGGATGTCTGCCATGTAGTTTAGGCTTCCAAACCTGACTTGATGGCCAGGGGCGTAGGTTTCGATCTGCTCCAGGTGGCCAAGCGAATTGGCCCGCAGTGCGAAGCCGCCGAAGACGAATATCTGTCCAAGGAGAAAAGTCTCACCCTGGACCGCATCGTTGTTGATGATCAAAGGAGCCATCGGGCCTAAAGGCGACGACACAGAGGAACTCTCAATGAAAGCACCAATGTCGGTGTCAAAACCGGCGGATCTCGGGTAGGGGGTCCCGAACTGTGCGTCAAGGCCGGATGGTAACAGGAGACAAGGGACATGATGTTTTTACCCAGGTTCGGGCCCTCTCGATGGAGGTAATACCCTACTCCTGCTTGATTAATATTGATGATATGGGTAGTACAAGAGTAGATCTACCACGAGATCAAGGAGGCTAAACCCTAGAAGCTAGCCTATGGTATGATTGTTGTATATGGAGTTGATGTCCTGCGGACTACAACCCTCCGGTTTATATAGACACCGGATAGGGTTAGGGTTACACAGAGTCGGTTACAATGGTAGGAGATCTTGAATATCCGCATCGCCAAGCTTGCCTTCCACTCCAAGGAAAGTCCCATCCGGACACGGGACGAAGTCTTCAATCTTGTATCTTCATAGTCATGGAGTCCGACTGAAGGTATAGTCCGGCTACCCGAACACCCCCTAATCCAGGACTCCCTCAGGTCGCACCCCCCGAGTTTCGATCCGGACCCCCTACGCGGCTCACCTCCTGGAAGGAGACGGTCCTGTCGCGGGGCAAGAAAGGAGAGCTGACCGGACTCCAAACATGCATCCAAACCCTGGTGGACAAAAAGCTCAAGCTTGTCAACGTAGTCCAGGTTATGCTCATCCGCCTGATCCTCCCGTGTCAACAATGGGCTTTTAACCTGTGGGAGTTCGACCCGGCGCGGCACCAGACTCTAAGCAGGCTCTTCGACACGACGTACGAAGACGCCTGGAAGGTGCTTTTCAAAGGCGCCGAGGCTCCCGCATCCGCTACCAAGGATCGCAGATTCAGTGCGCAGCGTCACGCTCTCGCGGTAAGTTGTTTTTTTCTTTTACAGGATATTAGTTTTTCATAGTTTGACTCCATGCAGGATCTAATCTCCCTTACCCTTGACAGGATTGGCAGGTGACGTCCGGACAGATCAATTGTCCGGCTCCTTTGCCCGAAGGCCCAGCGGACGCTCGCTTGGCGAAGCTGCTGGCTCCGGCACCCTATGTGGTGCCGGAGAAGATGGCCGCAAAAAAGGCCACGGGGACTCGAAAGAGTGCCCGGCGCCAGGAGGCGTCGGATCCATCATCCGGCGGTTCTGAGGCGCATTCCTCTTGTGAAGACGAGGAGGAAGAAGAAGAGACCTCTCCCCCTCCAGCGGGAGGAGAGAAGAAAAGGAAGGCCGCCCTCTCTGAGGAGACCGGAGGGTCCAAGAAGGGGAAAACCCTTCCTCCGGACTACTCCACTGACGCCGACAACGGCGAAGAGGAGTGGCAGCCCAGGGCCAAGCCCCTGGCAAAATCGTAAGTATCCGGATACCGGAGTAATTCATAGCATTCGTTTATTGCACAGCTTTCCCTTACGCCGAAATATGTTTATGCAGCCCACCCAAAGACCGGCTCGACGCGTCGTCGAGCGGCTCACTGGATTCGTCAGATGTGAACTCGCTTCCGACGGCTTCCTCCCCCCTCCCTACAGACGACACCGAAGTGTTGTCCCGACAGGTCCCAAGCCGGGAGGAGGTGGTCCTGGAGGCGCCGCAAGGCGACCTCCCGGACTCCAGGAGTAAAGGGGATGAAACCCCCCAGGGCTCCAAGTCCGGCTCCAGGCCGGACACCGCTCCAGAACCTTCAAAGGTTCCAGAGTCCGGCGGGGGACCTCCTTCCAAGAGGAGCAAGCCCACCGCGCCGGTGGCCCCGGTCCAATCGGAGGCGTCGGACAATATGTTGGAGGCGCTCCAAGGCGCCTCCATCGACGAGGAGCACCGCGCTATTATGAGTGCGGTGGTCCAGAAGGTTCAGTCCGCCAAGAGCGGACTGACTGAAGCTTGTACTGGCCTTTTGACAGGCTTTGAGGTAAGTAAATAATGTGTAAATAATATTACCGCATAGACAGTAGCCCCTGATGCTCTGTTGGGCGTTCGCGAAGAAAAGCCGAATAGAGGATCAAAAATTCGCAGGAGTCTAACAAAGGAGTCAATATGCGTATGCAGGTTGCTCTGCTGGTGTCCGCCGCACTGACTGCGGAAGTGGACACGCTGAAGTAGAGCCTCGAGAAGTCCGAGCAAGAGCTCGGGTGTGCTAAGAAGCAGCTCGAGGAGAAGGAAGGTAAGGAATACCTTGTTTGAATATGTATAAAAAGGGTGCAATTGCAAAAACAACAGGATCAACATGGCTATTGTAGGGGCCACGTCTGAAGTGGCGACCCTTAAGAAAGCGCTGCTCGAGGCCGAGAAGAGTGCGGCCGCGGAGCGCACAGAGCGGGAGAAGTATGAGGCCGAGGCTGGCAAGGTGCGGCAAGAGCTCCAGGTTCTCATGAAGAAACATGAGAGTTTGGAGCTTGACTCGAAGACGCGAGAGTCCGAGCTTGCGGCGGCTATTGAAAATGCCAAGTCTGCCAAGACCGAATCCCAGAAGACCCTCCAGGAGTTGCATGAGGTGAAGAAGATAGCAGCGGGTAAGGCATTCTTTATGCAAAGCAAACATATAAACGTGAGTTACTTTTTACTTACCCGAATCCGGAGCTCTCCAGGAGCGTTTGCAGATCTTCCCCGGAGTGTGTCCGATGCCGCCGCATTCTATCGAGCCAAGGAGGGCAGCTCGACCGAGAATGTGTTCTGGTCTCAGTATGCTAAGGCCGGACACCCCGTACCCCTAAGCGACTAGCTGAAGCAACTGGTCGAGATCCACAAGGCGGCCGAACAGGCCATGAAGGGCCTCTTGGTCCGGCTGTGGCCTGGAGAGGCTTCGCCTGGGAGCTATTTCGGGCTGGTGCGGCGGCTGGTGGAGGCCTGTCCAAGGCTCGAAGTCATCAAGCGCTCCGTCTGCATTGAAGGTGCCCGTAGGGCCCTTGCCCGTGCTAAGGTGCACTGGGGCAAGCTGGACGCCGAGAAGCTTGTGAAGGATGGGCCACCGTCGGGGAAAGAGCATCGCAAGCCTGAAAATTATTATAAGGATGTTCTGAAGGGTGCCCGCCTTGTGGCGGATGAATGTTCTAGGGATGTAATTTTTGAGTAAAACTCGCTCGTTTTTGTCCTGTGCGCTGAAAACTTATTCATATGCGCTGAGCAATGCTGTCTGAATTTAAAATATTACCTTCTGTGCGGCTGTTTATCATTCTGAGAGATGGCGAGTCGTCGGCTTCTGCCCCCGTGCCGCTAGTGCTGGGGTGTTCGGGGATAAACCTGAGCGCTCTTTTCCCCATGTTTGGGTCCTTCAAGGGAGGCGCTCAGCCCAACGAACAAGGCAATCGGACTATAACGCGTGAACACTCTCACTTAGCCATAGAATTCTATAATTTTAAATTTTGGCGAAGCCCCTAGTATTCGGAAGACCGAGTTCGGGGTGCTATCCACGCCTTGGCCGGACAGAGCCGACTCCTCGCCCTAAGAGGCATAAGTCTTTAGGGACTCGAAAAAACCTCTCGAACAACGACCAGCTCTCGCTTCATCATGACAGTCAGTTTTAGCTTTCTCCACTAAGGTGCTCGGCCCAGCTCAACTGGGGCACAATCGCAGTGGTTCTCCTAGTGCTACCTTAGCCGATATAGCGGAACGTAAGGCACCAAAATATAGGAGCCGGGCAAACCCAACTATTGACCCAAGACATGATTCGGAGCCGATGCATATAATGCTATAAGTTTGGGGTGCCGCACTTGTGAAAGTGTTCGGACTTTTCACACCATATTGAGGGGTACTGAAGCCCCTGGCGTATTTTGGCCGTACCAAATTGTACGGGTGCAACATGTCGTTAAGGAACATATATTTATGAAAAAGTAATGCAAAAATAGACAAAGGCTATGCATTGTTTATTAAAAATAGTTGCGATCAAAGCAGAACGATACAAATAATGCGATAAACGAAAAGTTGGACTATTTAACATGTCTGCTCCAGGGGCAAGCTGTGGAATAGTTATGCAAAACAGGTATACTGCTCGTGATAGAGACCACATATGAGTTCCGTAATGCGGCGTGGTTTGTCTGCCTCCCTGGTTCTTGCATCGTTTATGCGGCAATTGAACTGCCGAACAGGCCTTCCGAAGAATGGAGTCCTGAAAGTAAGAGAAAATTTAAAAAATCGGCAGCCCCTGGTGCGGTTTAAGCCGCGTTTCAGGCGTGTCGTGATGGTGCCCTCCCCCTGTACCCATGGTATTTTTAGAGCGTAGTTATGTACACGAAGCACTGATGTCGCATTGTTGCGAGGGCTGGGGTTGGGGCCGCATTGCTACGCCTGCTCGGAACGTGCCAGGCGGTCTTGTTTTGGGTTACTCCGGGCGCGCTTGACGGTGTCCGGACGTTTAATGGCCGAACCGGAGAACTGCCTGGAGAGGCTGCTTTGTACTTCCACTGCAAGGGCCGCCGTGTGCTCCTCCGTTCGAAGGGAGCGTTCGGTGTTTCCATTGACCGTAATTACTCCTCGAGGGCCTGGCATCTTGAGCTTAAGGTATGTGTAGTGCGGGATAGCATTGAACTTGGCGAATGCGGTTCGCCCGAGCAGTGCATGATAGCCACTGCGGAATGGGACTATGTCGAAGATTAACTCCTCGCTTCGGAAATTATCCGGAGATCCGAAGACCACTTCAAGTGTGATTGAGCCTGTATAGCTGGCTTCTACACCTGGTTTTACGCCTTTAAAGGTCGTTTTGGTGGGCTTAATCCTCAAGGGATCTATGCCCATTTTCCGCACTGTATCCTGGTAAAGCAGGTTCAGGCTGCTGCCGCCGTCCATAAGGACTCTAGTGAGATGAAATCCGTCGATAATTGGTTCTAGAACCAATGCGGCGAATCCGCCATGACGGATGCTAGTGGGATGGTCCCTCCGGTCAAAGGTGATCGGGCAGGAGGACCATGGGTTGAACTTTGGGGCGACTGGCTCTACCTCGTATACGTCCCTTAACGCGCGCTTCCGCTCCCTCTTGGGGACGTGGGTTGCGTATATCATGTTCACCGTCCGCACTTGTGGGGGAAAACCCTTATGTCCATTGTTGTTCGGCGGCCGGGGCTCCTCGTCGTCATCGCTATGTAGCCCCTTGTCTTCATTTTCGGCATTTAACTTGCCTACCTGCTTGAACACCCAACAATCCCTGTTGGTGTGATTGGCCAGCTTTTCGGGGGTGCCATGTATCTGGCACAAGCGGTCGAGTATTCGGTCCAAACTGGATGGGCCCCTAGGATTCCTTTTGAATGGCTTTTTCCGCTGACCGGATTTAGAGCCTCTGAATCCGTCATTAACTGCCGTATCCTCAGCATTGTCGCCGTTAATGCGGCGCTTCTGCTTGTTGCGATGCGACCTGCCGCTACTATCCCTGGTGTCCGAATTACCAGGGTTTTTGGCCATATTGTTGCTACGAGCAAGCCAGCTGTCTTCTCCCGCGCAAAAGCGGGTCATGAGTGTCGTGAGTGCTGCCATAGATTTCAATTTTTCCTGTCCTAGGTGCCGGGCAAGCCACTCGTCACAGATATTGTGCTTGAAGGCTGCTAGGGCCTCTGCGTCCGGACAGTCGATTATTTGATTTTTCTTTGTTAGGAACCGTGAACAGAATTGCCTGGCCGATTCTTCTGGCTGCTGAATTACGTGGCTTAGGTCATCGGCGTCTGGGGGTCGCACATAAGTGCCCTGGAAATTGTCGAGGAATGCGGCTTCCAAGTCCTCCAAACAACTGATTGACCCTGTTGGCAGGCTATTAAGCCACTGCCGAGCTGGTCCTTTAAGCTTGAGTGGGAGGTATTTGATGGCGTGGAAATCATCGCCGCGGGCCATGTGGATATGAAGGAGATAATCCTCGATCCATACCACGGGATCTGTTGTGCCATCATATGATTCGATGTTTACGGGTTTGAAACCCTCAGGGATTTATGATCCATTATTTTGTCTGTGAAGCATAGTGGGTGTGCGGCGCCTCTGTACTGGGCTATATCACGATGTAGCTCCAATGAGCTTTGTCTACTGTGTTCGGCCCTGCCGAATTTGTGGCCGGCGTGACGGTTATCGTCTCGAGCCGTGGGGCGCCCGCGCGATCCGTTGATCGATCTTGTTTGCCTTGCCTTGTCCTCCAACATATCTCGTAAGTCCGGCGCATATTCCCGTGCCTTGGTACGGGGTGCGGCTTGAGTGGAGGGCCGAGAGGCCTCTCTGTCACGGCCACGAGGTGGTCGGTCGGCCGCATCAAGTGATTCCTCCTCTAATCGGGGTAGCAACCTGCGCTTTGGGTAGCTCTTGGAGGGGCGTTCGAGTTTATGCTCTTCGGCCGCAAGGACTTCAGTCCATCTGTCGACTAGCAAATCTTGATCAGCTTTAAGCTGTTGCTGTTTTTTCTCGAGGCTTCTTGCCGTGGCCATGAGCCTGCGTTGAAAACGCTCTTGTTCGACGGGATCCTCTGGCACGACGAATTCATTGTCGTCGAGGCTTGCCTCGTCTTCGGAGGGAGGCATATAGTTATCGTCCTCGACCTCTCTGTCAGCCGCTCTCTCATGAGGGCTGGTTTCCTCATCCTCCTGTGCTAAATCTTGCTCAAGGGGATTTTTCTCGGCACTTTCCGGAGTATTATTAGCTCCCGTACTGGAATCGTCGTGTTTGTTTTGGCGGGATTTTGAGCGGCGCCGCTGACGCCGGCGCTTAGGCTGTTTCTTGGAGGGGTCATCCTCCGCTGTTCCATCGCCATCTCCTTCTTTTGGGGTGTCCACCATGTATTTGTCATATGACGAGGTGTCTTTCCAGGGCCTAGTAGGCGCTGGTTCTTCATCATCTCCTTCATCGGAGTCCATACCGTCGATGGCTTCGGAGTCGAAGTCGAGCATGTCGGTTAGATCGTCGACAGTGGCTACAAAGTGGGTGGTGGGTGGGCTTTGAATTTCTTCATCGTCCGAATCCCAACCTTGCTGACCGTAGTCCGGCCAGGACTCTCCTAATAAAGAGAGAGACTTCAGTGTCTTCAGAATGTCGCCGAAAGGCGAGTGCTGAAAGATGTCCGCGGCAGTAAACTCCATGATCAGCGCCCAATCGGATTCGATCGGCAAGGGCGCGGAGGGTTCAGAGTCCAGAGAGGAATCCGGCTCCTTGGAGTCACGAGTCTCGCGGACTGCGGGGCTGGTGTTTGGCTCAATCACCGTTGGGATCGCAGCCCCCGAGGCGGCGTCCAACCGCCCATCCTCGATCGGCGCAGTTGGCTCCGAATTAAGGGTCGAAGCCGATGTGGGTGCGGCCTCCAGGGCACTGTTTAGCGGCAGAGCTAGATCATGCTCGTTGGGATAGTGCGGCGCGCTCGGCAGTGGCTCGAATCCGTCGAAGATCAAGTCCCCGCGGATGTCAGCCGTGTAGTTTAAGCTTCCAAATCTGACCTGACGGCCAGGGGCGTAGCTTTCGATCTGCTCCAGATGGCCAAGTGAATTGGCCCACAGTGCGAAGCCGCCGAAGACGAAGATCTGTCTGGGAAGGAAGGTCTCACCCTGGACTGCATCGCTATTGATGATCGTAGGAGCCATCGAGCCTGACGGCGACGACACAAAGGAACTCTCAATGAAAGCACCAATGTCGGTGTCAAAACCGGCGGATCTCGGGTAGGGGGTCCCGAACTGTGCGTCTAGGCCGGATGGTAACAGGAGGCAAGGGACACGAAGTTTTACCCAGGTTCGGGCCCTCTCGATGGAGGTAAAACCCTACGTCCTGCTTGATTAATATTGATGATATGGGTAGTACAAGAGTAGATCTACCACGAGATCGAAGAGGCTAAACCCTAGAAGCTAGCCTATGGTATGATTGTTGATGGGTATGTTGTCCTACGGACTAAAAACCCTCCAGTTTATATAGACACCGGAGAGGGTTAGGGTTACACCAAGTCGGTTACAATGGTAGGAGATCTGTATATCCGTATCGCCAAGCTTGCCTTCCACGCCAAGGAAAGTCCCTTCCGAACACGGGACGAAGTCTTCAATCTTGTATCTTCATAGACCAAGAATCCAGCTGAAGGTATAGTCCGGCCATCCGGACACCCCGTAATCCAGGACTCCCTCAGTTGCTCTTCACTCGGGGTGGTTTTTTAACTAGGCGAGTATGGGGTCGCGGCTAAGCCCCTGAGTGAGAGGGTTGCTCTTCACTCAGAGTGGTTTTTGAAACTTAGGCGAATCGCGTTCACAGCTAAGCCCCCGAGTGAGAGGATTTCTCTTCACTGGGAGTGGTTTTTGAAACTTGGGTGAATTGGATTCGCAGCTAAGTCCCTGAGTGAGAGGGTTGTTCTTCACTCGGAGTGGTTTTTTAACTTAGGCGAGTACGGGGTCATATCTAAGCCCCCAAGTGAGAGGGTTACTCTTCACTCGGAGTGGTTTTTTAACTTAGGCGAGTACGGGGTCACAACTAAGCCCCTGAGTGAGAGGGTTTCTCTTCACCCGAAGTGGTTTTTGAAACTTA
>NC_041392.1:571641571-571681637 GCF_002162155.2 Triticum dicoccoides
TTTTGAAACTTAGGCGAATCGGGTTCGCAGCTAAGCCCCTGAGTGAGAGGATTGATCTTCACTCGGAGTGGTTTTTGAAACGTACGCGAGTACGATTCACAGCTAAGTCCCTGAGTGAGAGGGTTGCTCTTCACTCAGAGTGGTTTTTTGAAACTTAGGCGATAGGTGAATCGGATTCGCAGCTAAGTCCCTGAGTGAGAGGGTTGCTCTTCACTCGAAGTGGTTTTTTGAAACTTAGGCGAGTACGGGGTTGCGGCTAAGCCCCCGAGTGAGAGGGTTGCTCTTTGCTCGGGGTGGTTTTTTAACTTAGGCGAGTACGGGGTCGTAGCTAAGCCCTCGAGTGAGAGGGTTGCTCTTCACTCAGAGTGTTTTTCAAACTTAGGCGAGTGCAGGGTCACAGCTAAGCCCCCGAGTGAGAGGGTTGCTCTTCACTCAGAGTGGTTTTTGAAACTTAGGCAAGTACTAGGTCGCAGCTAAGCCCCCGAGTGAGAGGGTTGCTCTTCACTCGGAGTGGTTTTTTAACTTAGGCGAATCGGGTTTGCAGCTAAGCCCCCGAGTGAGAGGATTGCTCTTAACTCGGAGTGGTTTTTGAAACTTAGGTGAATCGGATTCACGGCTAAGCCACCCACTAGGGGATTTGAACACATGTATTTATGGGATAACAATCATTAAGATACTACAAAAATCTTGTCTTTGATAAGCAAACTGAAGAATTCTTATTACAACTCGTTGATCCGAGAGTTTAGGTATAAAAACGGTGGAGCAGCTCCACATTCCGCGAGCATGGCTTGTCTTCTTTCTTGGCTACATTATAGAGGTGATACGCCCTGTTGTGGAGCACTTTAGTGATGAGGAAGGGGCCTTCCCAGGCTAGAGTGAGCTTGTGAGGCCGTTTCTGGTGCACTCGGAGCACGAGGTCTCCTTCCTGGAATGCTCGACCTCTGACATTTTGGGCATGGAATCGACGTGGGTCTTGTTGATAGATGGTCGACCGGATCAAAGCCATCTCACGTTCCTCGTCCAGGAGATCAACTGCATCCTGGCCTGCATGTTCTGCCTCGGCTTATGAGAAGAGTTCCACTCGGGGGGCGTTGTGCAACAAGTCACTCGGAAGCACAACTTCAACACCATACACCATGAAGAAGGGAATTCGGTCAGTCGACCGGTTGAGAGTTGTTCTCAGTCCCCATAAGACAGAAGGCAATTCAGTCACCCAGGCTCCAGCAGCATGCTTGAGATCGCACATTAGCCAGGGTTTTAACCCTTGAAGGATCAAACCATTCGCCCTTTCTGCTTGCCCATTTGACTGCGGGTGCGCAACAGATGCGTAATCGACCTGAGTGCCTTGGGAAGCACAAAATGCTCTAAACTCATCAGAATCAAAGTTGGAGCCGTTATCTATGATAATGCTATGAGGGACTCCATATCTGAATATCAGCTCCCTGATGAAACTGATGGCAGTGCTTGAATCAAGGTTCTTGATAGGCTTGGCTTCGATCCATTTGGTGAATTTGTTGACTGCCACAAGCAAATGAGTGAAACCACTTTTGTCGGTCTTGAAGGGTCCAACCATATCCAACCCCCAAACAGCAAACGGCCATATGAGTGGAATAGTCTTCAAGGCAGATGCAGGCTTATGAGACATGTTTGAGTAGAATTGGCAGCCTTCGCACTTGTCAACTATATCTTTTGCCATCTCATTTGCACGCGGCCAGTAGAATCCTGCTCAGTATGCTTTGGCCACAATAGTGCGAGAGGACGCATGGTGACCACAGGTCCCCGAGTGAATATCATTTAGGATCATTCGACCTTCTTCTGGGGAGATGCAACGCTAAGCAACTCCAGTAACACTCTCTCTGTAAAGCTATCCACCTATCACTGTGAAGGCTTTGAATCGATGGACAATATGACGCGCCTCATCTTCATCTTCCGAAAGCTCCTTCCTGAGCAGGTACGCAATATATGGTACCGTCCAATCGGGGGTTATTACCAAAACTTCCATGATTAGGCCGACTACGGTCGGGACTTCAATCTCAGTCGGATCGGTTGAACTTATCGGTTGCGGGGGCTCCTCTGTGAAAGGTTCTTCTTGGACTGACGGGGTGTGGAGATGCTCCAAGAACACATTGCTGGGTATAGGCTTCCGAGTGGAACCTAACTTCGCCAGGTCATCTGCTGCTTGATTCTTGATCCAGGGTATGTGGTGGAGCTCTAACCCCTCAAACTTCTTCTCTAGCTTTCTTACTGCATTGCAATAACCAGACATTGCTAGACTCCTGATATCCCATTCCTTCATTATTTGATTGACCACCAAGTCTGAGTCTCCATAGACCATCAGGCGACGGACGCCGAGTGAGATGGCCATACGCAACCCATACAGAAGTGCCTGCTACCTCTTGAGCACTGCGTTGGTTTTCCCTTGAAGAGGAAAGGGTGATGCAGCAAAGTAGCATAAGTATTTCCCTCAGTTTTTGAGAACCAAGGTATCAATCCAGTAGGAGGCTACGCGCGAGTCCCTTGCACCTACACAAAACAAATAAATCCTTGCAACCAACGCGATAAGGGGTTGTCAATCCCTACATGGTCACTTACGAGAGTGAGATCTGATAGATATGATAAGATAATATTTTTGGTATTTTTATGATAGGGGGGCGCCCCCTACCCTCGTGAGCACCTCATGGATTTCTTGACGGAGGTTCCAAGTCTCCTGGATCTTATCTGATGAGAAAATCATGTTTCCGAAGGTTTCATTCCGTTTGGACTCCATTTGATATTCCTTTTCTTCGAAACCCTAAAACAGGCAAAAAACGACAATTCTGGGCTGGCCTCCGGTTAATAGGTTAGTCCCAAAAATAATATAAAAGTGAATAATAAATCCCAATAATGTCCAAAACAGAAGATAATATAGCATGGAGCAATCAAAAATTATAGATACGTTGGAGATGTATCAGTGCCTCATACTCAGCTTCATTGCTTGAAGAATCAAAGTGAATCTGGAGGACGTAGCTGAGCTTGTCACCTCTAGGGGATACCAGGACTACTCCAGCACCAGAACCATTCAGCATCTTGGACCCATCAAAGAACATAGTCCAATGTTCCGAGTGAATCTGAGTCGGTTGCTACCGTTCAATCCAATCGGCAAGGAAATTTGTTATTGCTTGGGACTTGATGGCTTTGTTTGCCTCGAACTTGATATCCAACGGAAGGAGTTCAATTGCCCACTTTGCCACTCGACCAGTTGCATCCCTATTGTTCAGAATTTCTGATAATGGAGCGTTGCTGACGACTAAAACAGAGTGGTGTGAGAAGTAGTGTGCAACTTTCTTCGTGGTCAAGTAAATTCCATAAACAAGCTTCTGATAATGTGGATATCTCTGCTTGGACGGAGTCAAGACTTCAGAAATATAATACACTAGGCATTGAACTTTGTAGGCTTTGCCTTCTTCTTCCCGCTCGACCATGAGAACTGTGCTGACAACTTATCTACTAGATGCGATGTACAGTAGTAGAGGCTCTTTGCTGATTGGAGCAGCAAGAACTGGTTGGGGGAAAGCAGGGCTTTGAGCTCTACAAACGCTGCTTTAGCTTCAGGAGTCCACTCGAATTTGTCAGACCTCTTCATCAGTCGGTAAAGAGGCAATGCCTTTTCACCGAGACAAGAGATGAATCCGCTCAATGCAACCAAACAACCAGTAAGCTTCTGAATGTTGTGCACACGCACAGGGCGTTTCATTTGGAGGATTGCTCCAACCTTTTCCGGGTTTGCGTCGATCCCTCGTTTGAAAACGAGGAAGCCGAGTAACTTTCCACCCGGGACTCCGAATGTGCACTTTGACGGGTTGAGCTTGATATCATATCTTCTCAAGTTGGCAAAGGTTTCAGCGAGGTCAGTCAGTAGGTCGGAACCTTTACGTGACTTGACCATGATGTCATCCATGCATGCTTCGACAATCCAACTGATTTGAGTGAGCAGGCACTTCTGAATCATGCACATGAATGTGGTGACAGCATTCTTGAGACCAAAAGGCATGGTAACATAGCAAAAACACCCGAATGGGGTGATGAAGGTTGTTTCTATTTCATCGGGCCCATACAGTCAGATCTAATGATACCTGGAATATGCGTCCAAAAAGGACAAACGCTCACATCCCGCAGTCGAGTCGACAATTTGGTCGATGCGGGGGAGAGGGAAATGATCTTTCGGGCAGGCCCGATTGATGTGTTTGAAATGATACACATACGAAGTGAATCATCTTTCTTGGGGACCATGACAACATTGGCGAGCCACTCGGAGTGGTATATCTCACGGATGAACTCAGCTGCCAGAAGTCGAGCCACCTCCTTGCCAATTGCCTTCCTCTTCTCCACGGTGGACCGACGGAGATGCTCTTTAACGGGTTTTGCTTTTAGGTCGACTCGCAAACGGTGCTCAACCAGTCCCCTGGGTACACCCGACATGTCAGATGGTTTCCATGCGAAGATGTCCCAGTTCTCACAGAGGAACTGGATGAGCGCTTCTTCCTATTTGTTGTCGAGTGTTGTTGAGATATGAGTCGGAGCAGCATTGGGATCGGTCGGGTGAATGTGAACTGACTCTATTTCACCGGACGACTGAAATGCGGACTCTGAAGCAGGCTTCTTAGTATGCAACAAATCACTTGGATCTGCATTCTTCTAGTATTCTTGCATCTCTACTGCTGCCATCTGTTCATCGGCAATCTTTGAGCCCTTCTAGAGGCACTCTTCTGCTCTCTGCCGATTTCTAGTGACTGTGATCACGCCTCTGGGGCCAGGCATCTTCAACTTGAGGTACACGTAACACGGTCGAGCCATGACACAAGCATATGCAGGCCTGCCCAAAATAGCATGATAGGCACTATGAAAATCCACGACCTCAAGTGTCAACTTTTCCTTGCGGTAATTATTTGAATCACCAAAAACCACATCAAGAGTGATCTGACCGAGTGAATCGGCCTTCTTCCTTGGTATGACTCCGTGGAATCGCATATTGCTTTCACTGAGCTTGGACATCGGAATGCCCATCCCTCGGAGGGTCTCAGCGTACAAAATGTTCAAACCACTGCCACCGTCCATCAAGATCTTGGTTAGTCGAGTGGCCCCAACTACTGGGTCGACCACTAACAGTTGCCGCCCGGGGGTAGCAATGTGTTCTGGGTGATCGGACTGGTCGAATGTGATGGGAGTTTTTGACCACTTCAGATACGTCGTCGTTGTCGGAGCAACCATGTTTACTTCTCTATTGATAACTTTCAGTCGACTTTTGCTCTCGATGTCAGCAAAAATCACTAAAGTGGCATTGACATTGGGGTAACCATCATACTCTTCTTTGTCCTCATCCTTATCAAATTCCTTTTCCTTTTCACTAGGCTGGCCCTCTCGGGAGCTCTGAATTAGGAGTCCACATTGTCGAGTGATATGCTTGGGGTAAATCAGGTTCCCCTCTTCATCTTTCTTGGTGTGTACGTGACACGACAAATCAAGCACATCATTTCCCGCTTGATCTTTCACTTTCTTGGGGATCCATGGCCTCTTAATTAGGCTTTCCATTGAATTTCCCTTGGTTCACAACTGCGGCCTCACCAGGACCTGCGGGTTCGGCTTTGCGCTTCGGCTTCCGATTGGAATTTCCTCCTCCGGTGTCCTGAGTGACTGGTTTGTTATTGCCACTACGGAGTTGGTCTTCTTCCTCGCCGTTAGCGTATCGAGTGTCTATTTTCATCATCCGAGCCAGGGACATGTCCCCTGTCTGACCGAATTTTAGGTTAAGCTCCCTATACCGAACGCCCTCCTTGAAGGCGCACACTGCCTGATGCTCTAACACATTCTCCACGGTATAATGAAGAGTGGTCCACCTCTGGATGTAATCTCTCAAAGTTTCATTCGTTTCTGGACACAATGCTACAATTCAGTCAGCCCTGCAGGTCATTTGCAAGTGCCCTCAAATGTCCTGACAAACACTCAAGCCAACTCTTCCAAATGAAGGTACTACCAGGAGCCAACTGATTCAACCAAGATCTGGCTGAACCCTCCAACATCAGGGGGAGATGCATGGCTACATCATCATTGCCACCACCAATCTGCACAACCACTCGGTAATCCTCTAGCCAAGTGTCTGACTTGACTCACCGGTGAACTTACTCACTCCCGTCGCCAACTTTAAGTTGGGAGGGATCTCAACGGCTCTGATGGCTCTGCCGAAACATTCAGGCCCAGAAAAATGCACTCTGCTTCCAATAGGACGATCTCTGTCGAGTCCTTCTCTGTGTGCCCGGTTTTTGTCGACTAGACCTTGCACAAGAATTGATCTTGCATCAAACCCGGGCTCTCTTGGGTCGGTTGGGATCCTTCGCACATGGCCATACGGGCGCCTGTCATCATACTGTCGGGGCACATACGATCCGCCCCTCGGAGGGGGCGTAGGCACTCGGTGGCGGTCATCACGTCCGAGTTGATGATCATACTGCTCATGGATCCGACCCAGATACTGCTCCTGGCGGTGCCCACAACCCTCACGCTGTAGAGGCGATCTTGGACTGTGAGCCGACTGGACTGTGTCCGCCACCACGGACCTGCTGTGGATCCTGTAGCGCGACTAGGAAACGGCTGAGTTTTGTTCCCCCGCCGCCCGAAGCAAAGCTCGAATTTGCATCAAGCCCTACCACCCTCTGAACGGGATGGCTGAATCAACTCTGCTATACGAGTTGTGGCTGCAAGATTCTGGACTGGTGTGCGATACACCTGAGGTTCAGGCGGAAACAACTGTCGGTGCCGTCAACTGGATTCAGGGATCTGCTGACGAGCGCGTTCGTCAAGTGAATGTTGGAGATTCTCCAGACGTGCGCGCTCAGCCAAGGTGGTCAGGCACGCAGCCTCCAAGGCCTGAGCCTCAGAGGTTTCCCCGATGATGGGGGTGTGGAGGACCTCCACATTGCGTCGATGCAGCTCTTCCCTCTGCTCCAAAGTGAGGGCTTCGGGATGATACTCATCATGACCGCGCGACGGACCACCGCCACCATCACCGCTGCCACTGCGACGGAAACCAGGCGGGCTACATGGCATGTCGACCATCAGGACCTCCGCCGCTGGGTCGCTGCTCCCGCACTCGGACAGAGTCTCAGCAGAACCAATCGACATGTCGAATAATCCGTAGAGAGATTCGTCGGGCTCGATTGCCCGCGACTTGAGGGGTGGCCGACTAGCGGGACACCGCATGCTTCACGCAGCGTTGGAGCCACGAATGACCAAATCTCTTGCGACGGCGTATAGCTGGAAGGATGGACGAGGCAAGAGTTGACCGATATTGGGTCGACGGCTGCCGTAGGAGGATGATGCAGGCACTCACGCGGAAGTGTGCCTCCCCGCGGACGGGAAGGTCTCAATGTCGAGGGGGGCCTCCTGGAGCCAGGCAGAGTCGTCGGCGATGAAGACGAGTGCGCCGAGTCGGATCTCGCGGCCCAAAGCCAGACCACCGCCGGAAACAATGTTGATGGAGATCATAAAAAATTGCAACCTCGCCGGAAGTCACTAAGACACCTGCCCCACGGTGGGCGCCAACTATCGTGGGAGTAAGTCTGGCAGTAAGAGTAGGGGGTACGTAGGAGGAGGCAAGATCCTAGCTACCGTGAGGTTGTGCACGCAAGGTTTACGAGTTCAGGCCCTTCTCGGAGGAAGTAACAGCCCTACGTCTCGGTGCCCGGAGGCTTGGTCGAATGGATTATGCGTGAGAGTTACAGGGGGTGCGAACCCTTATGCCAGTGGAAGGGGGGGCTTATATAGAGTGCTCCAGGACCCCAGTCGTCTCACGTTACACGGGGTTCAATGTACATTAAGACAGTGCGTTATTGGTAATGCTAGCTATAAAGAGCTATAAATGATCTTAAAGACTACAGAGTAAACGCCTGACCGTTGCCATCCTGAGTGGCTTTAGGCCTTCTGTCTCCGAGTGATCCTTCGTGTAGTCAAGTGGCTATTATATTGGTCGAGTGTAATTGGGATATCCGAGTGAGGTAGATGGTCGAGTGGATTGCACTCCTAGGTGAAGTCAATTGGTTTCTTCTGTTGCATTTCAAATGTCTTTGACTCTAGGGCAGTGTCCTTGGGTAGGGTGTCTAGGTCAGGCATATGACCCTACCCTAGGTACATGGCGTCTCTAGGTACAACTTCTATCACAGATCCGAGGCAAGATATTCGTTGCAAAAAATGGATCCTTGCTAGAGAAGGAGTTTCTCTCAAAAGAAGTGAGTGGGAGGAAAGTAGAACTTGATGAGGTAGTTGTACCTTCTCTTGAATTGGAAAATGGTTCATCACAAAAATCACCTCCAATGATGCCTACACCAATTAGTAAGGAAGCTAATGATGATGATCATGAAACTTCAGATCAAGTTACTACCAACCTCGTAGGTCAACCAGAGTACAGTCCGCACCAGAGTGGTATGGTAATCCTATTCTAGAAGTCATGTTACTAGACCATGACGAACCTGTGAACTATGAGGGAGCGATGATGAGCCCAGATTCTGCAAAATGGCTCGAGGCCAGGAAATCTGAGATGGGATCCATGTATATGAGAATAAAGTATGGACTTTGGTTGACTTGCCCGATGATCGGCAAGCCATAGAGAATAAATGGATCTTCAAGAAGAAGATTGACGCTGACGGTAATGTTACTGTCTACAAAGCTTGACTTGTTGCGAAAGGTTTTCGACAAGTTCAAGGAGTTGACTACAATGAGACCTTCTCACCCGTAGCGATGATTAAGTCTGTCTGAATCATGTTACAATTGTCGCATTTTATTATTATGAAATTTGGCAAATGGATGTCAAAACTGCATTCCTTAATGGATTTCTTAAAGAAGAGTTGTATATGATGCAACCAGAAGGTTTTGTCGATCCTAAAGGTGCTAACAAAGTGTGCAAGCTCCAGCAATCCATTTATGGACTGGTGCAAGCCTCTCAGAGTTGGAATATCCGCTTTGATAGTGTGTTCAAAGCATATGGTTTTATACAGACTTTTGGAGAAGCCTGTATTTACAAGAAAGTGAGTGGGAGCTCTGTAGCATTTCTAATATTATATGTGGATGACATATTGTTGATTGGAAATGATATAGAATTTCTGGATAGCATAAAAGGATACTTGAATAAGAGTTTTTCAATGAAAGACCTCGGTGAAGCTGCTTATATATTGGGCATCAAGATCTATAGAGATAGACCAAGACACTTAATTGGACTTTCACAAAGCACATACCTTGATAAAGTTTTGAAGAAGTTCAAAATGGATCAAGCTAAGAAAGGGTTCTTGCCTGTGTTACAAGGTGTGAAGTTGAGTAAGACTCAATGCCCGACCACTGCAGAAGATAGAGAGAAAATGAAAAATGTTCCCTATACTTCAGCCATAGGCTCTATCATGTATGCAATGCTGTGTGACAGACCTGATGTGTCCCTTGCTATTAGTTTAGCAGGGAGGTACCAAAGTAATCCAGGAGTGGATCACTGGACAGCGGTCAAGAACATCCTGAAATACCTGAAAAGGCTAAGGATATGTTTCTCGTTTATGGAGGTGACAAAGAGCTTGTTGTAAATGGTTACATTGATGCAAGCTTTGACACTGATCCGGATGACTCTAAGTCGCAAACCGGATACATATTTATATTGAATGGTGGAGCTGTCAGTTGGTGTAGTCCCAAGCAGAGCGTCGTGGCGGGATCTACGTGTGAAGCGGAGTACATAGCTGCTTCGGAAGCAGCAAATGAAGGAGTCTGGATGAAGGAGTTCATATCCGATCTAGGTGTAATACCTAGTGCATCGAGTCCAACAAAAATCTTTTGTGACAATACTGGAGCAATTGCCTTAGCGAAGAAATCCAGATTTCACAGAGAACCAAACACATCAAGAGACGCTTCAACTCCATCCGCGATCAAGTCAAGGAGGGAGACATAAAGATTTGCAAAATACATATGGATCTGAATGTTACAGACCTGTTGACTAAGCCTCTTCCACGAGCAAAACATGATCAATACCAAGACTCCATGGGCGTTAGAATCATTACTATGTAATCTAGATTATTGACTCTAGTGCAAGTGGGAGACTGAAGGAAATATGCCCTAGAGGCAATAATAAAGTTGTTATTTATATTTCCTTATATAATGATAAGTGTTTATTATTCATGCTAGAATTGTATTAACCGGAAACTTGATACATGTGTGAATACATAGACAAAACAAAGTGTCCCAGGTATGCCTCTACTAGACTAGCTCATTAATCAAAGATGGTTAAGTTTCCTGACCATAGACATGTGTTGTCATTTGATGAACGGGATCACATCATCAAGAGAATGATGTGATGGACAAGATGTTGGGGAACGTAGCAGAAATTCAAAAAATTTCCTACGAATCACCAAGATCTATCTATGGAGAGACCAGCAACGAGTAGAAAGAGAGTGCATCTACATACCCTTGTAGATCGCTAAGCGGAAGCGTTCAAGTGAACGGGGTTGATGGAGTCGTACTCGTCGTGATTCAGATCACCGATGATCCTAGTGCCGAACGGACGGCACCTCCGCGTTCAACACACGTACAGCTCGACGATGTCTCCCACGCCTTGATCCAGCAAGGACAGAGGGAGAGGTTGAGGAAGACTCCATCCAGCAGCAGCACAACGGCGTGGTGGTGATGGAGGAGCGTGGCAATCCTGCAGGGCTTCGCCAAGCACCTACGGGAGAGGAGGAGGTGTCACGGGAGGGAGGGAGGCGCCAAGGGCTCAGGTATGGATGCCCTCCCTCCCCTCCACTATATATAGGGGCAGGGGAGAGGGGGGAGGCGCAGCCTTGCCCCCTCCTCCAAGGAAGGGGTGCGGCTAAGGAGGGGGGAGGAGTCCATCCTCCCCAAGGCACCTCGGAGGTGCCTTCCCCCTTTAGGACTCTCCCCTTCTTCCTTTATCTTGGCGCATGGGCCTCTAGGGGCTGGTGCCCTTGGCCCATGTAGGCCAAGGCGCACCCCCTACAGCCCATGTGGCCCCCCGGGGCAGGTGGCCCCACCCGGTGGGCCCCCGGGACCCTTCCGGTGGTCCCGGTACAATACCGATGACCCCGAAACTTGTCCCGATGGCCGAAACAGGACTTCCTATATATAAATCTTTACCTCCAGACCATTCCGGAACTCCTCGTGACGTCCGGGATCTCATCCGGGACTCCGAACAACATTCGGTAACCACATACAAGCTTCCTTTATAACCCTAGCGTCATCGAACCTTAAGTGTGTAGACCCTACGGGTTCGGGAGACATGTAGACATGACTGAGATGTTCTCCGGTCAATAACCAACAGCGGGATCTGGATACCCATGTTGGCTCCCACATGTTCCACGATGATCTCATCGGATGAACCACGATGTCAAGGACTCAATCAATCCCGTATACAATTCCCTTTGTCTAGCGGTATGGTACTTGCCCGAGATTCGATCGTCGGTATACCGATACCTTGTTCAATCTCGTTACCGGCAAGTCTCTTTACTCGTTCCATAACACATCATCCCGTGATCAACCCCTTGGTCACATTGTGCACATTATGATGATGTCCTACCGAGTGGGCCCAGAGATACCTCTCCGTTTACACGGAGTGACAAAATCCCAATCTCGATTCGTGCCAACCCAACAGACACTTTCAGAGATACCCGTAGTGTACCTTTATAGCCACCCAGTTACGTTGTGACATTTGGCACACCCAAAGCACTCCTACGGTATCCGGGAGTTGCACAATCTCATGGTCTAAGGAAATGATACTTGACATTAGAAAAGCTTTAGCATACGAACTACATGATCTTGTGCTAGGCTTAGGATTGGGTCTTGTCCATCACATCATTCTCCTAATGATGTGATCCCGTTATCAATGACATCCAATGTCCATGGTCAGGAAACCATAACCATCTATTGATCAACGAGCTAGTCAACTAGAGGCTTACTAGGGACATGGTGTTGTCTATGTATCCACACATGTATCTGAGTTTCCTATCAATACAATTCTAGCATGGATAATAAACGATTATCATGAACAAGGAAATATAATAATAATCAATTTATTATTGCCTCTAGGGCATATTTCCAACAGTCTCCCACTTGCACTAGAGTCAATAATCTAGTTCACATCGATATGTGATTAACACTCAAGATCACATCCCCATGTGACTAACACCCAAAGAGTTTACTAGAGTCAATAATCTAGTTCACATTTACCATGTGATTAACACTCGATGAGTTCTGGGTTTGATCATGTTATGCTTGTGAGAGAGGTTATAGTCAACGGGTCTGAACCTTTCAGATCCGTGTGTGCTTTACAAATCTCTATGTCATCTCCTAGATGCAGCTACCACGTTCTATTTGGAGCTATTCCAAATAACTGTTCTACTTGGAGCTATTCTAAATTGTTGCTCCATTATACGTATCCGGTATCTCTACTCAGAGCTATCCGGATAGGTGTTAAGCTTGCATCGTCGTAACCCTTTACGACGAACTCTTTTACCACCTCCATAATTGAGAAAATTCCTTAGTCCACTAGTTACTAAGGATAACTTTGACCGCTGTCCTGTGATCCATTCTTGGATCACTCTTGTACCCCTTGACTGACTCATGGCAAGGCACACTTCAGGTGCGGTACACAGCATAGCATACTGAAGAGCCTACGTCTTAAGCATAGGGGACGACCTTCGTCCTTTCTCTCTATTCTGCCGTGGTCGAGCTTTAAGTCTTAACTTCGTACCTTACAACTCAGGCAAGAACTCCTTCTTTGACTGGTCCATCTTGAACACCTTCAAGATCATGTCAAGGTATGTGCTCATTTGAAAGTATTATTAAGCATTTTGATCTATCCTTATAGATCTTGATGCTCAATGTTCAAGTAGCTTAATCCAGGCTTTCTATTGAAAACACTTTCCAAATAACCCTATGCTTTCCAGAAATTCTACGTCATTTCCGATCATTAATATGTCAACAACATATACTCATCAGAAATTCTATAGTGCTCCCACTCACTTCTTTGGAAATACAAGTTTCTCATAAACTTTGTATACACCCAAAATCTTTGATCATCATCAAAGCATACATTCCAACTCCGAGATGCTCACTCCAGTCCTCAGAAGGATTGTTGGAGCTTTGCATACTTATTAGCATATTTCAGGATGGACAAAACCTTCCGGTTGTATCACATACAACCTTTCCTCAAAAATCGTCGAGGAAACAATGTTTTGACATCCTATCTGCAAGATTTCATAAATAATGCAGTAATTGCTAATATAATTCCAACAAACTCTTAGCATCGCTACGAGTGAGAAAGTCTCATCGTAGTCAACTCTTTGAACTTGTCGAAAAACATCTTAACGACAAGTCGAGCTTTCTCAATGGTGACACTTACCATCATTGTCTGTCTTCCTTTCAAAATCCATATGTACCTAACAGCCTTACGACCATCAAGTAGTTCTTCCAAAGTCTACACTTTGTTTTCATACATGGATCCTCTCTCGGGTTTTATGGCCTTGAGCCATTTATCAGAATCCGGGCCCACCATCACTTCTCCATAGCTCGTAGGTTCATTGTTGTCTAGCAACATGACTTCCAAGACAGGATTACGTACCACTCTGAAGTAGTACGCATCCTTGTCATCCCACGAGGTTTGGTAGTGACTCGATCCGAAGTTTCATGATCACTATCATAAGCTTCCACTTCAGTTGGTGTACGTGCCACAGGAACAACTTCCTGTGCCCTGCTACACACTTGTTGAAGTGACAGTTCAATAACCTCATCAAGTCTCCACCATCCTCCCACTCAACTTTTCGAGAGAAACTTTTTCCTCGAGAAAGGACCCGATTCTAGAAACAATCCCTTATTGCTTTCGAATCTGAGACAGGAGGTATACCCAACTGTTTTGGGTGTCCTATGAAGATGTATTTTATCCGCTTTGGGTTCGAGCTTATCAGCCTGAAACCTTTCCACATAAGCATCGCAGCCCCAAACTTCTAAGAAATGACAGCTTAGGTTTCTCTAAACCATAATTCATACGGTGTCATCTCAACGGAATTACGTGGTGCCCTATTTAAAGTGAATGTGGTTGTCTCTAATGCCTAACCCATGAACGATAGTGGTAACTCGATAAGAGACATCATGGTATGCACCATATCCAATAGGGTGCAACTATGACGTTTGGACACACCATCACACTATGGTGTTCCAGGCTGTATCAGTTGTGAAACAATTTCCACAATGTCTTAATTCTGTGCCAAACTCGTGATTCAGATATTCATCTCTATGATCATATCATAGATCTTTTATCCTCTTGTCACGACGATCTTTCAACTTCACACTGAAATTACTTGAACCTTTCAATAATTCAGACTCGTGATTCATCAAGTAAATATACTCAACATCTACTCGAATCATCTGTGAAGTAAGTACATAACGATATTCACTGCATGCCTCAGCACTCATTGGACTGCACACATCAAAATGTGTTACTTCCAACAAGTTGCTATCTTGTTCCATCTTACTGAAAACGAGGCTTTTCAGTCATCTTGCCCATGTGGTATGATTTGCATGTCCCAAGTGATTCAAAATCAAGTGAGTCAAAACGGTCCATTTGCATGGAGTTTCTTCATGCATATACACCAATAGACATGGTTCGCATGTCTCAAACTTTTCAAAAATGAGTGAGCCCAAAGATCCATCAATATGGAGCTTCTTCATGCGTTTTATACCGATATGACTTACGTGGCAGTGCCACAAGTAGGTGGTACTTTCATTACTATCTTTTGGCATGAACATGTGTATCACTACGATCGAGATTTAATAAACCATTCATTTTAGGTGCAAGAGCACTTATTCAGGTTTAATACTAATCTTGATGGTAGAGGGAGTGTGCGATGTTAGATCACATCAAACTTGGAAACATTTCCAACACATATCGTCAGCTCACCTTTAGCTAGTCTCCGTTTATTCCGTAGCCTTTTGTTTCGAGTTACTAACACTTAGCAACTGAACCGGTATCTAATACCCTGGTGCTACTAGGAGTACTAGTAAAGTACACATTAACATAATGTATATCCAATATACTTCTATCGACCTTGCCAGCCTTCTTATCTACCAAGTATCTAGGGTAATTCTGCTCTAGTGGTTGTTCCCCTTATTACAGAAGCACTTAGTCTCGGGTTTGGGTTTTACCTTGGGTTTCTTCACTAGAGCGGCAGCTGATTTGCCGTTTCATGAAGTATCCCTTCTTGCCCTTGCCCTTCTTGAAACTAGTGGTTTCACCAACCATCAACAATTGATGCTCCTTCTTGATTTCTACTTTCGCGGTGTCAAACAACGCGAATACCTCAAGGATCATCATATCTATCCCTGATATGTTATAGTTCATCACGAAGCTCTAACAGCTTGGTGGCAATGACTTTGGAGAACCATCACTGTCTTATCTGGAAGATCAACTCCCACTCGATTCAAATGATTGTTGTACTCAGACAATCTGAGCACAAGCTCAACAATTGAGCTTTTCTCCTTAGTTTGCAGGTTAAGAAAGTCATCGGAGGTCTTATACCTCTTGACATGGGCACGAGCCTGAAATCCCAATTTCAGCCCTCAAAACATCTCATATGTTTCGCGATGTTTCAAAAACGTCTTTGGTGCCTCAACTCTAAACCGTTTAACTGAACTATCACGTAGTTATCAAAACGTGTATGTCAGATGTTCGCAACAACCACAGACAACGTTCGAGGTTCAGCACACTGAGCGGTGCATTAAGGACATAAGCCTTCTATGAAGCAATGAGGACAATCCTCAGTTTACGGACCTAGTCCGCATAATTGCTACTATCAACTTTCAACTAATTTTTTCTCTAGGAAAATATCTAAACAGTAGAACTATAGCGTGAGCTACGACATAATTTGCAAAAACCTTTTGACTATGTTCAGGATAATTAAGTTCATCTTATGAACTCCCACTCAGATAGACATCCCTCTAGTCATCTAAGTGATTACATGATCCGAGTCAAACTAGGCCGTGTCCGATCATCACGTGAGACGGACTAGTCATCATCGGTGAACATCTTCATGTTGATCGTATCTTCTATACGACTCATGCTCGACCTTTCGGTCTCCATGTTCCGAGGCCATGTGTGTACATGCCAGGCTCGTCAAGTTAACCCTAAGTGTTTCGCGTGTGTTCCGAGGCCATGTCTGTACATGCTAGGCTCGTCAACACCCGTTGTATTTGAACGTCTGAATAAAACACCCGATCATCACGTGATGTTTTGAAACAGCGAACTGTCGCAACGGTGGACAGTTAGGGGAGAACACTTCTTGAAATTGTTGTAAGGGATCATCTTATTTACTACCGTCGTTCTAAGCAAATAAGATGTATAAACATGATAAACATCACATGCAATCAAATAGTGACATGATATGGCCATCATCACTTTGCTCCTTTTGATCTCCATCTTCGGGGCTCCATGATCATCATCGTCACCGGCATGACACCATGATCTCCATCATCATGATCTCCATCATCGTGTCTTCATGAAGTTGCCTCGCCAACTATTACTTCTACTACTATGGCTAACGGTTAGCAATAAAGTAAAGTAATTACATGACGTTTAAGTTGACACGCAGGTCACAAATAAATAAAGACAACTCCTATGGCTCCTGCCGGTTGTCATACTCATCGACATGCAAGTCGTGATTCCTATTACAAGAACATGATCAATCTCATACATCACATATATCATTCATCACATCCTTTGGCCATATCACATCACATAGCATACCCTGCAAAAACAAGTTAGACGTCCTCTAATTGTTGTTTGCATGTTTTACGTGGCTGCTATGGGTTTCTAGCAAGAACGTTTCTTACCTACGCATGAACCACAACATGATATGACAATTGCTATTTACCCTTCATAAGGACCCTTTTCATCGAATCCGATCCGACTAAAGTGGGAGAGACAGACACCCGCCAGCCACCTTATGCAACTAGTGCATGTTTGTCGGTGGAACCGGTCTCACGTAAGCGTACGTGTAAGGTTGGTCCGGGCCGCTTCATCCCACGATGCCGCCAAATCAAGATAAGACTAGTAACGGCAAGCATATTGAACAATATCGACGCCCACAACTACTTTGTGTTCTACTCGTGCAAATAATCTACGCAATAGACCTAGCTCATGATGCCACTGTTGGGGAACGTAGCAGAAATTCAAAAAATTTCCTACGAATCACCAAGATCTATCTATGGAGAGACCAGCAACGAGTAGAAAGAGAGTGCATCTACATACCCTTGTAGATCGCTAAGCGGAAGCGTTCAAGTGAACGGGGTTGATGGAGTCGTACTCGTCGTGATTCAGATCACCGATGATCCTAGTGCCGAACGGACGGCACCTCCGCGTTCAACACACGTACAGCTCGACGATGTCTCCCACGCCTTGATCCAGCAAGGACAGAGGGAGAGGTTGAGGAAGACTCCATCCAGCAGCAGCACAACGGCGTGGTGGTGATGGAGGAGCGTGGCAATCCTGCAGGGCTTCGCCAAGCACCTACGGGAGAGGAGGAGGTGTCACGGGAGGGAGGGAGGCGCCAAGGGCTCAGGTATGGATGCCCTCCCTCCCCTCCACTATATATAGGGGCAGGGGAGAGGGGGGAGGCGCAGCCTTGCCCCCTCCTCCAAGGAAGGGGTGCGGCTAAGGAGGGGGGAGGAGTCCATCCTCCCCAAGGCACCTCGGAGGTGCCTTCCCCCTTTAGGACTCTCCCCTTTTTCCTTTATCTTGGCGCATGGGCCTCTAGGGGCTGGTGCCCTTGGCCCATGTAGGCCAAGGCGCACCCCCTACAGCCCATGTGGCCCCCCGGGGCAGGTGGCCCCACCTGGTGGGCCCCCGGGACCCTTCCGGTGGTCCCGGTACAATACCGATGACCCCGAAACTTGTCCCGATGGCCGAAACAGGACTTCCTATATATAAATCTTTACCTCCGGACCATTCCGGAACTCCTCGTGACGTCCGGGATCTCATCCGGGACTCCGAACAACATTCGGTAACCACATACAAGCTTCCTTTATAACCCTAGCGTCATCGAACCTTAAGTGTGTAGACCCTACGGGTTCGGGAGACATGTAGACATGACCGAGATGTTCTCCGGTCAATAACCAACAGCAGGATCTGGATACCCATGTTGGCTCCCACATGTTCCACGATGATCTCATCGGATGAACCACGATGTCAAGGACTCAATCAATCCCGTATACAATTCCCTTTGTCTAGCGGTATGGTACTTGCCCGAGATTCGATCGTCGGTATACCGATACCTTGTTCAATCTCGTTACCGGCAAGTCTCTTTACTCGTTCCATAACACATCATCCCGTGATCAACCCCTTGGTCACATTGTGCACATTATGATGATGTCCTACCGAGTGGGCCCAGAGATACCTCTCCGTTTACACGGAGTGACAAAATCCCAATCTCGATTCGTGCCAACCCAACAGACACTTTCAGAGATACCCGTAGTGTACCTTTATAGCCACCCAGTTACGTTGTGACGTTTGGCACACCCAAAGCACTCCTACGGTATCCGGGAGTTGCACAATCTCATGGTCTAAGGAAATGATACTTGACATTAGAAAAGCTTTAGCATATGAACTACATGATCTTGTGCTAGGCTTAGGATTGGGTCTTGTCCATCACATCATTCTCCTAATGATGTGATCCCGTTATCAATGACATCCAATGTCCATGGTCAGGAAACCGTAACCATCTATTGATTAACGAGCTAGTCAACTAGAGGCTTACTAGGGACATGGTGTTGTCTATGTATCCACACATGTATCTGAGTTTCCTATCAATACAATTCTAGCATGGATAATAAACGATTATCATGAACAAGGAAATATAATAATAATCAATTTATTATTGCCTCTAGGGCATATTTCCAACACAAGACCCATCCATTAGCTTAGCATAATGATCGTTAAGTTTTATTGCTATTGCTTTCTTCATGACTTATACATATTCCTCTGACTATGAGATTATGCAACTGCCGAATACTGGAGGAACACCTTGTGTGCTATCAAACGTCACAACGTAACTGGGTGATTATAAAAATGATCTACAGGTGTCTCCGAAGGTGTTTGTTGGGTTGGCATAGTTCAAGATTAGGATTTGTCACTCCGAGTATCGGAGAGGTATCTCTGGGCCCTCTCGGTAATGCACATCACTATAAGCCTTGCAAGCAATGTGACTAATGAGTTAGTTGCGGGATGATGCATTACGGAACGAGTAAAGAGACTTGCCGGTAACGAGATTGAACTAGGTATGAGGATACCGACGATCGAATCTCGGGCAAGTAACATACCGATAACAAAGGAATAACATATGTTGTTATTGCGGTTTGACCGATAAAGATCTTTGTAGAATATGTAGGAACCAATATGAGCATCCAGGTTCCGCTATTGGTTATTGACCAGAGATGTGTCTTGGTCATGTCTACATAGTTCTCGAACCCGTAGGGTCCGCACACTTAACTTTCGATGACAATTTGTATTATGAGTTATGTGTTTTGGTGACCGAAGATTTTTCGGAGTCCCGAATGAGATCACAGACATGACGAGGATTCTCGAAATGGTCGAGAGGTAAAGATTGATATATTGGACAAAGGTATTCGAACATCGCAATGGTTTCGGGATGTTTCAGATATTTATCGGGGTACCGAGGGGTTACCGGAACCTCCTGGGGAAGTAATGGGCTTTCATGGGCCATAGGGGAGAGGGGAGGCAGCCCACAAGGGGTGGCCGCGCCCCCCTCCCATAGGGAGTCCGAATTGGACTAGGGGAGGGGGCACACCCCCTTTCCTTCTCGTCTTCCCTCTCCCTTCCCTCTTTCCTCTCCATGAGAAAGGAAAAAGGTGGGGCGAATCCTACTAGGAGTGGGGTCCTAGTAGGACTCGCCCCCCTTGGCGCGCCCCCTAGGGCCGGCCTCCTCCCTCTCCCTCCTTTATATACATGGGTAGGGCACCCCTTGGAGACACACCAATGCTCCAAGCCGTGTGCGGCGTCTCTCTTGAAAGTTTACTCCTCTGGTCATAGTGTCGTAGTGCTTAGGCGAAGCCCTGCGCGGATCACATCACCATCACCATCACCATGTCGTCGTGCTGATGAAACTCTCCCTCGACCCTCTACTGGATAAAGAGTTCGAGGGACGTCATTGAGCTGAACGTGTGTTGAACTTAGAGGTGCCGTACATTCGGTACTAGACCGGTTGGATCGCGAAGACGTTCGACTACATCAACCGCGTTATACTAACGCTTCCGCTTTCGGTCTACGAGGGTACATGGACACACTCTCCCCCTCTCTTTGTTATGCATCTCCTAGATAAATCTTGCATGATCGTAGGAATTTTTTTGAACTTGTATGCTACTTTCCCCAACAAAGAGTGTGTTACAGGGTATCACCCTCGGCAATCGATAGTAGCTCTGCAGAGTCGTACAACTAGGGGGTGCGGTGATGGGTCAGTCTCTGCACATCGATCATGTGGATTGAAACATCCGCTAACAAAGCGAGGGTGACAGGGACAAGGTGAGGGGGTCACTGATGGATCACTACTCAACCTAAACTGAGCATATAGGATAACAGGTAAAGTAACAATAGCAGGTTACAAAAGCAGGCTATGCATCAGATTAGGAGTTATCGAACAACAATAGCAAAATATAATGCAAGCATGAGAGGGAAGGAAAGGGCGATATAGGAATGATCAAGGGGGGTTTCCTTGTTTGTAAGCTCTGCGGAAAGGGACTGGTCGTAAGGTGTGTAGTCATACCCGGGAGCATCGTTGGTCTCGTGGTCTAACGGAGAGAAGAGGGGAAAGCAACAGTAAATATAAAGCAATCAAATGCATAACGATGCATGACATGGCTATGTTGTGCTAGGGGTGACCTAACGAAGTGCTACACATTACAGACGAAGCGGGAAAACATCTGGGAATGTTTTCCTGGCTTTCGGCGGCTATCTGACAGATGAAACAGAGGGGAAGGATCTATGTTCATCAAGTTAGAGGTATGTGACAGATGAGTGGATAGCATATTCGGATTCATCATAGTTTTCTGAGCAATTTTCATATACAAATTATTTTCATCCGAGTTATAGATTATTTTATATGATTTTCTAAAGTTTTAAACATTTTTGAAAATTCTATAATTAAATTAATTCAAAAATTACTAAAGGGCATTTACTATGGGTACATAGAAGTGTACCCAGGGGGTTGCTACTATGGCTGGCATGTGGGGCTAGTCAAATGATACATCTCCAATGTATCCAATGTATCTATAATTTTTTATTGTTCTATGTTGTTATATGATCAATATTCGATGTTTTATATACAGTTACTAGCAACTTCATATCATTTTTTGAGACTAACCTATTGACATAGTGCCCAGTGCCAGTTGTTGTTTTTTGTTTGTTTTTTACTTTGCAGAATATCAATACCAAACGAAGTCCAAATGTCACGAAAATTTTTGGAGGTTTTTTTTTGGCAGGAAGACACCCAGGAAGCTTCTGGATGGCACGAAGGGATGCTCGTGGGGCCCACTAGGCACGCCAGGGGCCTCCGACGCGCCCTGGTGGGTAGTGGGGCCCACGGGCACCCCCTTGACATACCTCCACCTCTACAAATACTCTAAAATCCCCAAAACCCTAGGGGAGTAGAAGAAATACTTTTTCTGCCACCGCAAGTTCCAGAACCACGAGATCCTATCTAGAGGCCTTCTCCAGCACTCTGCCGGAGGGGGCAACGATCGCAGAGGGGTTCTTCATCATCCTTGCTGCCCCTTCGATGATGCATGAGTAGTTTACCAAAGACCTACGGGTCCGTAGTTAGTAGCTAGATGGCTTCTTCTCTTCTTTTGTTCTTCAATACAATGTTCTCCACGATGTTCGTGGAGATCTATTTGATGTAACTCCTTTTTTGCGGTGTGTTTTTTGGGATCCAATGAATTGTGAGTTTATGATCAGCTCTATCCATGAATATTATTTGAGCCTTTGCTGAACTCTTTTATGCATGATTGTTATAGCCTCATATTTCTTCTCCAATTTATTGGTTTGGTTTGGCCAGCTAGATTGATTTATCTTGCCATGGGAAGAGGTGCTTTGTGATGGATTCGATCTTGTGGTGCTCAATCTTAGTGACAGAAAGAGACATGACACACATGTATCATTGCTATTAAGGATAACAATATGGGGTTTATTCATGCGTGAGTTTATCTTGTCTACATCATGTCATTGTTCTTATTGCATTACTCCATTTTTCCATGAACTTAATACACTAAATGCTGATGTCGCTTGAACTATGTCGGCATTTCCCCAAAGAGGAAGGGATGATGCAGCACAACTACGGTAGGTATTTCGCTCAGTTATGAAACCAATGTATCAATCCAGTAGGAGAACCAAGCAACACTATGTAAATGGTACCTACACACAAAGAACAAATACTTGCAACCCTACGCTTATGAGGGGTTGTCAATCCCTCTACGGGTAACGACGCCAGAAATTGTCAAGTTGATGGGATAAAACTTGTGATAGATTGGATAAATAGATCTCGATAAAACGCAAAATAAAATAAATAGTAAAAAAGTGCAGCAAGGTATTTTTGGGTTTTTGGAATAATAGATCTGAAAATAAAAGTGAATAAAAATAGATCTCAAAGCAAATATGATAAAAAATAGACCCGGGAGCTGTAGATTTCACTAGTGGCTTCTCTCGAGAAAATAGCATACGGTGGGTAAACAAATTACTGTTGGACAATTGATAGAACATCGAATAATTATGATGATATCCAGGCAATGATCATTATATAGGCATCACGTCCAAGATTAGTAGACCGACTCCAGCCTGCATCTACTACTATTACTCCACATATCGACCGCTATCCAGGATGCATGTAGTGTATTAAGTTCATGGAGAAATAGAGTAATGCAATCAGAACAATGACATGATGTAGACGAGATCTATTCATGTAGGAATAGCCCCATATTGTTATCCCTAATAGCAACGGTACATGCGTGTCTTGCTGCCCCTTTTTCTCACTGGGAAAGAACATCGCATGATCGAACCCATCACAAAGCACCTCTTCCCATGGCAAGAAAAATCGATCTAGTTGGCCTAACTAAACAAAAGATTCGAAGAAGAAATACAAGGCTATAAGTAATCATGCATATAAGAGATCAAAGAAGAATCAAATAACTTTCATGGATATAAATCTGATCATAAACTCAAAGTTCATCGGATCCCAACAAACACACCACAAAAAGAGTTACATCAAATAGATCTCCAAGAGACCACTGTATTGAGAGTCAAAAAGAGAGAAGAAGCCATCTAGCTATTGGGGAACGTAGCAGAAATTTAAAATTTTCTACGCATCACCAAGATCAATTTATGGAGTAATCTAGCAACGAGGGAGAGGAGTGCATCTTCATACCCTTGAAGATCGCAATGTGGAAGCGTTACAAGAAAGCGGTTGGTGGAGTCGTACACGCAGCGATTCAGATCGCGGTCGATTCCTATCTAAGCGCCGAACAATGGCGCCTCCGCGTTCAACACACGTACAGCCCGGTGACGTCTCCCACGCCTTGATCCAGCAAGGAGAGAGGGAGAGGTCGGGGGAAGACTCCGTCCAGCAGCAGCACAACGGCGTGGTGATCGTGGAGGAGCGCGGTACTCCAGCAGGGCTTCACCAAGCACTACGAGAGACGAGCAGGGAGAGAGGTAGGGTTGCGTCAAGAGAGAGATCAAATCCCATATGTTGGGCAGCCCCATACCTCAAGTATATATAGGGGAGGGGAGGGGATGCACCCCCTCTAGGGTTCCCTCCCCAAGGGGGGGCGGCAGCCCTAGATCCCACCTAGGGTGGCGGCTAGAGGGGAGAGGGAGAGAGGGGGCGCCCTAGGGTGGGCCTTAAGGCCCATCTGGACCTAGGGTTTGCCCCCTCCCACTCTCCCTGCGCCTTGGGCCTTGGTGGGGGGCGAACCAGCCTACCTGGGACTGGTCCCCTCCCACACTTGGCCCACGCAGCCTTCTGGGGCTGGTGGCCCCACCTGGTGGACCCCCAGGACCCTCCCGGTGGTCCCGGTACGTTATCGATAGCACCCGAAACTTTTCCGGTGACCAAAACGGGACTTCCCATATATAAATCTTTACCTCCAGACCATTCCGGAACTCCTCATGACGTCCGGGATCTCATCCGGGACTCCGAACAACATTCGGTAACCACGTACATACTTTCCCTATAACCCTAGCATCATCGAACCTTAAGTGTGTAGACCCTACGGGTTCGGGAACCATGTAGACATGACCGAGACAACTCTCCGGCTAATAACCAACAGCGGGATCTGGATACCCATGTTGGCTCCCACATGTTCCATGATGATCTCATCGGATGAACCACGATGTCAAGGATTCAATCAACCCCGTATACAATTCCCTTTGTCTATCGGTATGATACTTGCCCAAGATTCGATCGTCGGTATCCCGATACCTCATTCAATCTCGTTACCGGCAAGTCTCTTTACTCGTTCCGTAATACATCATCCCGTGATCAACTCCTTGGTCACATTGTGCACATTATGATGATGTCCTACCGAGTGGGCCCAGAGATACCTCTCCGTTACACGGAGTGACAAATCCCAGTCTCGATTCGTGCCAACCCAACAGACACTTTCGGAGATACCCGCAGTGCACCTTTATAGCCACCCAATTACGTTGTGACGTTTGGTACACCCAAAGCATTCCTACGGTATCTGGGAGTTGCACAATCTCATGGTCTAAGGAAACGATACTTGACATTAGAAAAGCTTTAGCATACGAACTACATGATCTTGTGCTAGGCTTAGGATTGGGTCTTGTCCATCACATCATTCTCCTAATGATGTGATCCCGTTATCAATGACATCCAATGTCCATGGTCAGGAAACCATGACCATCTATTGATCAACGAGCTAGTCAACTAGAGGCTTACTAGGGACATGTTGTGGTCTATGTATTCACACATGTATTACGGTTTCCAGTTAATACAATTATAGCATGAACAATAGACGATTATCATGAACAAGGAAATATAATAATAACTAATTTATTATTGCCTCTAGGGCATATTTCGAACAGTCTCCCACTTGCACTAGAGTCAATAATCCAGTTCACATCGCTATGTGATTAACACTCAAGGTCACATCCCCATGTGACTAACGCCCAAAGAGTTTACTAGAGTCAATAATCTAGTTCACATTACCATGTGATTAACACTCAATGAGTTCTGGGTTTGATCATGTTATGCTTGTGAGAGATGTTATAGTCAACAGGTCTGAACCTTTCAGATCCGTGTGTGCTTTACACATCTCTATGTCATCTTGTAGATGTAGCTACCATGCTCTATTTGGAGCTATTCCAAATAACTGTTCTACTATACGAATCCGGTTTACTACTCAAAATCATCCAGATTAGTGTCAAAGATTGCATCGGCGTAACCCTTTACGACGAACTCTTTTACCACCTCCATAATCGAGAAAATTCCTTAGTCCACTAGTTACTAAGGATAACCTTGACCGTTGTCCCGTGATCCATTCCTAGATCACACTTGTACCCCTTGACTGACTCATGGCTTGGCACACTTCAGGTGTGGTACACAGCATAGCATACTATAGAGCCTATGTCTAAAGCATAGGGGACGACCTTCGTCCTTTCTCTCTCTTCTGCCGTGGCAGGTCTTGAGTCTTACTCAGTACTCACACCTTGTAACACAGCCAAGAACTCCTTCTTTGCTGATCTATTTTGAACTCCTTCAAAATCTTGTCACAGTATGTATTCATTTGAAAGTACTATTAAGCATTTTTTATCTATCCTTATAGATCTTGATGCTCAATATTCAAGTAGTTTAATCCAGGTTTTCCATCGAAAAACACTTTTCAAATAACCCTGCATGCTTTCCAGAAATTCTTCATCATTTTTTGATCAACAATATGTTAACAACATATACTCATCAAAAATTCTGTAGTGCTCCCACTCGCTTCTTTGGAAATACAAGTTTCTCATAAACTTTGTATAAACCCAAAATATTTGACCATCTCATCAAAGCGTACATTCCAATTCCGAGATGCTTACTCCAGTCCTTAGAAGGATAGCTGGAGCTTTGCATACTTGTTAGCATCTTTCAGGATTGACAAAAACCTTCTGGTTGTATCACATACAACCTTTCCTCAAGAAAACGTCGAGGAAACAATGTTTTGACATCCTATCTGCAAGATTTCATAAATAATGCAGTAACTGCTAACATAATTCCAACAGACTCTTAGCATCGCTACGAGTGAGAAAGTCTCATCGTAGTCAACTCCTTGAACTTGTCGGGAAACATCTTAATGACAAGTCGAGCTTTCTTAATGGTGACACTTACCATCATTGTCCATCTTCCTTTTAAAATCCATCTGCACCCAACAGCCTTACGACCATCAAGTAGTTCTTTTCAAAGTCTATACTTTGTTTTATACATAGATCCTCTCTTGGATTTTATGGCCTCGAGCCATTCATCGGAATCCGGGCCCACCATCACTTCTCCATAGCTCATAGGTTCATTGTTGTCTAGCAACATGACTTCCAAGACAGGATTATGTACCACTCTGATGTAGTATACATCCTTGTCGACCTATGAGGTTTGGTAGTGACTTGATCCGAAGTTTCATGATCACTATCATAAGCTTCCACTTCAATTGGTGTAGGTGCCACAGGAACAACTTTATGTGCCCTGCTACACACTAGTTGAAGTGACGGTTCAATAACCTCATCAAGTCTCCACCATCCTCCCACTCAATTCTTTCGAGAGAAACTTTTCCTCGAGAAAGGACCCGTTTCTAGAAACAATCACTTTTGCTTCCAGATATGAAATATGAGGTATACCCAACTGTTTTTGGGTATTCTACGAAGATGCATTCATCTGCCTTGGATTCGAGCTTATCAGCCTGAAACCTTTTCACATAAGCATCGCAGCCCCAAACTTTTAAGAAATGACGGCTTAGGTTTCTCTAAACCATAGTTCACATGGTGTCGTCTCAACGGAATTGTGTGGTGCCCTATTTAAAGTGAGTGCGGTTGTCCCTAATGCCTGACCCATAAACGATAGTGGAAATTCGATAAGAGACATCATGGTATGCACCATATCCAATAGGGTGCAGTTGTGATGTTCGGACACACCATAACAGTATGGTGGTCCAAGCGGTATTAGTTGTGAAACAATTTCCACAATGTCTTAATTATGTGCCAAACTCGTAACTCAGATATTCATCTCTATGATCATATCATAGACATTTCATCATCTTGTCACAATGATCTTCAACTTCACTCTGAAATTACTTGAACCTTTCAATAATTCAGACTTGTGTTTCATCAAGTAAATATACTCAACATCTACTCAAATCATCTGTGAAGTAAGAACATAACGATATCCACTACGTGCCTCAGCACTCATTGGACTGCACACATCAAAATGTATTACTTCCAACAAGTTGCTTTCTTGTTCCATCTTACTGAAAATGAGGCCTTTCAGTCATCTTGCGCATGTGGTATGATTTGCATGTCTCAAGTGATTCAAAATCAAGTGAGTCCAAACGATCCATCTGTAGGGAGTTTCTTCATGCATATCTACCAATAGACATGGTTCGCATGTCTCAATCTTTTCAAAAATGAGTGAGTCCAAAGATCCATCAACATGGAGCTTCTTCATGCGTTTTACACCAACATGACTCAAATGGCAGTGCCACAAGTATGTGGTACTATCATTACTATCTTATATCTTTTGGCATGAACATGTGTATCACTACGATCGAGATTCAATAAACCATTTATTTTAGGTGCAAGACCATTGAAGGTATTATTCAAGTAAACAGAGTAACCATTATTCTCCTTAAATGAATAACCGTATGGCAATAAACATAATCCAATCATGTCTATGCTCATCGCAAACACCAAATAACAAGTATTTAGGTTTAACACCAATCTCGATGGTAGAGGGAGTGTGCGATGTTTGATCACATCAACCTTGGAAACACTTCCAACATATCGTCATCTCACCTTTAGCTAGTCTCCGTAGCCTTTTATTTTGAGTTACTAACACTTAGCAACCGAACCAGTATTTATTACCCTGGTGCTACTAGGAGTACTAGTAAAGTACACAATAATATAATGTATATTCAAAATACTTCTGTTGACCTTGCCAGCCTTCTCATCTACCAAGTATCTAGGGTAGTTCTGCTTCAGTGACCGTTCCCCTCATTATAGAAGCACTTAGTCTCGGGTTTGGTTCAACCTTGGGTTTCTTCACCAGGGCAGCAACTGATTTGCCGTCTCATGAAGTATCCCTTCTATCCCTTGCCCTTCTTGAAACTAGTGGTTTAACCATCAACAATTGATGCTCCTACTTGATTTCTACTTTCGCGGTGTCAAACATCGCGAGTTGCTCAAGGATCATCATGTCTATCCCTGATATGTTATAGTTCATCACTAAGCTCTAATAGCTTGGTGGCAGTGACTATGGAGAACTATCACTATCTCATCTGGAAGATTAACTCCCACTTGATTCAAGCGATTGCAGTACTCAGACAACCTGAGCACATGCTCAACGATTGAGTTTTTCTCCCTTAGTTTGCAGGCTTAAGAAACTTGTCAGAGATCTCATACCTCTTGACGTGGGCACTAGTCTGAAATTCCAATTTCAGTCTTTGGAACATCTCATATGTTCTGCGACGTTTCAAAACATCGCTGGTGCCACAATTCTAAACCGTTAGTATTACGTACTGAACTATCACGTAGTCATCAAAACGTGTATGTCAGATGTTTCCCAACATCTACAGATGATGCTCGAGGATCAGCACACAGAGCGGTGCATTAAGGACATAATCCTTCTGTGCAGCAATGAGGACAATCCTCAGTTTACAGACCCAATCTGCATATTTGCTACTGTCAACTCTCAACTAAATTTTCTCTAGGAACATATCTAAAACAGTAGAACTATAGTGCAAGCTATGACATAATATGCAAAGACCTTTTGACTATGTTCATGATAATTAAGTTCATCTAATCAAATTATTTAATGAACTCCCACTCAGATAGACATCCCTCTAGTCATCTAAGTGATACATGATCCGAGTCAACTAGGCCGTGTCCGATCATCACGTGAGACGGACTAGTCATCATCGGTGAACATCTTCATGTTGATCGTATCTTCTATATGACTCATGTTCGACCTTTCGGTCTTCCGTGTTCCGAGGCCATGTCTGTACATGATAGGCTCGTCAAGTTAACCTAAGTGTATTGCGTGTGTAAATCTGGCTTACACCCGTTGTATGCGAACGTTAGAACCTATCACACCCGATCATCACGTGGTGCTTCGGAACAACGGACCTTAGCAACAGTGCACAGTTAGGGGGAACACTTTCTTGAAATTTTAGTGAGGGATCATCTTATTTATGCTACCGTCGTTCTAAGCAAATAAGATGTAAAACATGATAAACATCACATGCAATCAAATAGTGACATGATATGGCCAATATCAATTTGCTCCTTTTGATCTACATCTTCGGGGCGCCATGATCATCATTGTCACCGGCATGACACCATGACCTCCATCATCATGATCTCCATCATCATGTCTTCATGAAGTTGTCTCGCCAACTATTACTTATACTACTATGGCTAACTGTTAGCAATAAAGTAAAGTAATTACATGACGTTTATGTTGACACGCAGGTCATAAATAAATTAAGACAACTCCTATGGCTCCTGTCGGTTGTCATACTCATCGACATGCAAGTCGTGATTCCTATTACAAGAACATGATCAATCTCATACATCACATATATCATTCATCACATCCTTTTGGCCATATCACATCACACGACATATGCTGCAAAAACAAGTTAGGCGTCCTCTAATTGTTGTTGCAAGTTTTTACGTGGCTGCTATAGGTTTCTAGCAAGAACGTTTCTTACCTACGCCAAAACCACAACGTGATATGCCAATTTATATTTACCCTTCATAAGGACCCTTTTCATCGAATCTGATCCGACTAAAGTGGGAGAGACAGACACCCGCTAGCCACCTTATGCAACTAGTGCATGTCAGTCGGTAGAACCAGTCTCACGTAAGCGTACGTGTAAGGTCGGTCCGGGCCGCTTCATCCCACGATGCCGCCGAATCAAGATAAGACTAGTAACGGCAAGTAAATTGACAAAATCGACGCCCACAACAACTTGTGTTCTACTCGTGCATAGAAACTACGCATAAACCTGGCTCATGATGCCATTGTTGGGGAACGTAGCAGAAATTTAAAATTTTCTACGCATCACCAAGATCAATTTATGGATTAATCTAGCAACGAGGGAGAGGAGTGCATCTTCATACCCTTGAAGATCGCAATGCGGAAGCGTTACAAGAACGCGGTCGGTGGAGTCGTACACGCAGCGATTTAGATCGTGGTCGATTCCGATCTAAGCGTCGAACAACGGCGCCTCCGCGTTCAACACACGTACAGCCCGGTGATGTCTCCCACGCCTTGATCCAGCAAGGAGAGAGAGAGAGAGGTTGGGGAAGACTCCATCCAGCAGCAGCACAACGGCGTGGTGATGGTGGAGGAGCGCGGTACTCCAGCAGGGCTTCGCCAAGCACTACGAGAGACGAGGAGGGAGAGAGGTAGGGCTGCGCCAAGAGAGAGATCAAATCACATATGTTGGGCAGCCCCATACCTCAAGTATATATAGGGGAGGGAAGGGGCTGCGCCCCCTCTAGAGTTCCCTCCCCAAGGGGGGGCGGCAGCCCTAGATCCCATCTAGGGTGGCGGCTAGAGGGGAGAGGGAGAGAGGGGGGCGCCCTAGGGTGGGCCTTAAGGCCCATCTGGACCTAGGGTTTGCCCCCTCCCACTCTCCCCGCGCCTTGGGCCTTGGTGGGGGGGCGCACCAGCCTACCTGGGACTGGTCCCCTCCCACACTTGGCCCACGCAGCCTTCTGGGGCTAGTGGCCCCACCTGGTGGACCCCCGGGACCCTCCCGGTGGTCCCGGTACGTTATCGATAGCACCCGAAACTTTTCCGGTGACCAAAACGGGACTTCCCATATATAAATCTTTACCTTCGGACCATTCTGGAACTCCTCGTGACGTCCGGGATCTCATCCGGGACTCCGAACAACATTCGGTAACCACGTACATACTTTCCCTATAACCCTAGCGTCATCGAACCTTAAGTGTGTAGACCCTACGGGTTCGGGAACCATGTAGACATGACCAAGACAACTCTCTGGCCAATAACCAATAGCGGGATCTGGATACCCATGTTGGCTCCCACATGTTCCACGATGATCTCATCGAATGAACCACGATGTCAAGGATTCAATCAATCCCGTATACAATTCCCTTTGTCTATCGGTATGATACTTGCCCGAGATTCGATCGTCGGTATCCCGATACCTCGTTCAATCTTGTTACCGGCAAGTCTCTTTACTCGTTCCGTAATACATCATCCCGTGATCAACTCCTTGGTCACATTGTGCACATTATGATGATGTCCTACCGAGTGGGCCCAGAGATACCTCTCTGTTACACGGAGTGACAAATCCCAGTCTCGATTCGTGCCAACCCAACAGACACTTTCGGAGATACCTGCAGTGCACCTTTATAGCCACCCAGTTACGTTCTGACATTTGGTACACCCAAAGCATTCCTACGGTATCCGGGAGTTGCACAATCTCATGGTCTAAGGAAACGATACTTGACATTAGAAAAGCTTTAGCATACGAACTACACGATCTTGTGCTAGGCTTAGGATTGGGTCTTGTCCATCACATCATTCTCCTAATGATGTGATCCCGTTATCAATGACATCCAATGTCCATGGTCAGGAAACCATGACCATCTATTGATCAACGAGCTAGTCAACTAGAGGCTTACTAGGGACATGTTGTGGTCTATGTATTCACACATGTATTACGGTTTCTGGTTAATACAATTATAGCATGAACAATAGACGATTATCATGAACAAGGAAATATAATAATAACTAATTTATTATTTCCTCTAGGGCATATTTCCAACACTAGCTATTGCCTACGGACCCGTAGGTCTATGATGATTCACGCATCATCGGAGAGGCGCCAATGAGGATGATGAACCCCTCCGTGATGGTGTCTAGATTGGATCTCATGGAACTGGAACTTGCGGCGGCTGGAATTGTGTTTCGTCGACTCCCCTAGGGTTTCTGGAATATTTGGGTATTTAAAGGGAAAAGAGGCAGTGCGAGGGGTCACCGAGGTGGGCACAACCCACCAGGGCACGCCTGGGCTCCTGGGCGTGCCCTAGGGGGTTGTGCTCCCCTCGGGCCTCCCCTATGGTATTTCTTTGGCCCATCGTGTGTCTTCTGGTAAAAAAAATCTCCAAAAAGTTTCGCTGCGTTTGGATTTTGTTTGGTACTGATATTCTGCAAAGTATAAAACAAGCAAAAAAGCAACTAGCACTGGGAAAACTATGTCAATAGGTTAGTCCCAAAAATGTTATAAAGTTGCTATAAAATGATTATAGAACATCCAAGAATGATAATATAACAACATGGAACAATAAAAAATTATAGCTACGTTGGAGACGTATCAGCATCCCCAAGCTTAATTCCTGCTCGTCCTCGAGTAGGTAAATGATAAAAATAAAATTTTTGATGTGGAATGTTGCCTAACATGTTCATCACATATTGTTTTCTTTTGTAGCATAGACATTTGGACTTTTATATGGTTCAAAGTAATAGTCTAGTTTTGACATGAAGATTTCAATACTCAAGCGTATCAACAAGCAACCATGTCTTTCAAAATATCAACACCAAAGAAAGTTATCCCCAGCCCATCATGCTCAATCATTGATCCATTCATAAAATACACTCGCATATTAGCTACATCCAATACTCAAGTATGATCATAGTGCCCCTTAGTTGGTGTTTTATATGAGAAGATGGAGACTCAAATAAAAATAAAAATTACATAAAGTGAATAGATAGGCCCTTCGCAGAGGGAAGTATGGATTTGTAGAGGTGCTATGAATTATGAAGTGATCTTTGATAGCACATAAAGTATTCCTCCGGTATCTGGGAGTGGTATGATCTCATGGTCTAAGGAACTTATACTTGACATGAAGAAAGTTGTAGCAAATAACTAAACGATCTGATGCTAAACGGTCTGTCCATCACATCATTCTCCTAATAATGTAATCCCGTTATCAAATGAAAACTCATGTCTATGGTTAGGAATCCTTAATCATCTTTGATCAACGAGCTAGTCTAATAGAGGCTTACTAGGGACACAATGTAGTTTATGTATTCACACATGTATTTAAGTTTCTGGTCAATACAATTATAGCATGAATAATAAATATTTACCATGAACAAGGAAATATGATAATAACCAATTTATTATTGCCTCTAGGGCATATATACAACACATTGAACGTCATTTGTAGTCGCTAATTTAGTAATGCGACGTATTTTGTCCTCTGTTATAGTTTTATGGTATGTAATGTGACAAACTTTGGAATTTATCATGTTTTTTAGGGTAAGTTGTTGCTTTATTTAACTAGAAAGAATAGTGTGGGATCTCATCAGAGACCACCTCTAAGATAAAATCTGGTGGCACCATCAACCACACCTTACATAATACTTCCCCTATGCCTACCTTTGCTAATTTATGAGCAGCAACATTTGTCGAACGACTAATCCATGTCACCCTCGCCTCCTAGAAAGAAAGAAGTAAACTTTTGATTTCTTCAGTCATTGGTCCCGCCGCTGCCAAGTTCTTCCCTGGGTCGCTAAGCATACCTGTTATAGACTTGTTGTCTGTCTATAAATGAAGCTTTTGAACATTGATTTCGGCAGCCAATTGCACAAACGCGTTTGTAAGATTTCCGCCACCTCCGTGTCAGTTGCATGTTGAAAAACATGTCATGCAGCAGCTCTAAAATCCCAATCCTTTTCTCGCAAAATCACCCTGCCATCGCCTCTTTCACCATGTTTGGAGATGGCTATGTCAGAGTTGGCCTTAACCTAGCCTTCTTCTGGCACAGCCCATTGCTGCTGCACCTTGGTATTGACAATCGGCGGGGTCTTCTTATGCACTGTCCACCACTCTTGTAGATAGGCCACGGCCGTGTTCATTATTTCATGTGGTTCAACAATCCTCTTTCCATTCTTTGTCTCATTTCAGGCCAGATAGAGCCCATAGCATGCTTGTACCATCGCCTCCCTATCCTTCGCTGTAGCATCCACAAACCACTCTAGCAGCCAACTCGAAAGTGCACTCGAGGAGTCAGCCGTGCACGGTGGGATCGCCACTGAAACTCCCTTTTTCGAACGCAACAATTTCCAGAATAAAACCGAGTGTGGGCATGCCCAAAAGCGATGATAGAGTGATTCCTCTCATCTATCATGTTGGAACATGCGTTTGGTTGAGATTAATTTGCCCCTGCATTAGTGAAAAGATATGGAGGCTGCAATATGACGACTCTGTGTTTGCTCACAGCCGCCATGGTCTGCATATCGATATGAAACACGCTTCATAACTCATATGGTAACCGTCCATACAACGAATCCACTAGAATTGCCCTAATTGCGGTGTTGATTTTGGTTAAATACTAAAATGGGAGCTTGTGACATCCTAGTCGAACATAAAAGAAGAAGAAGAAAAGAACCAATCAATCCAGGCTCCCATTGGCCGAACCAACCATCATATTCACGAGAATCTAAGCAGCACATCGCACAACACGGACCAGAAGTTTCCACCTCCCCCCCCCTCCCGGACCAAACCCTCCTCCAAGTTGAAGGAGGAGCCAGAGGACGTCGTCCCCACTGGACGCCTCATCCGGCTCAACGTCGCCGCCCCGTCACGACCCAACCGGAACTGAAGGCGGTACCCCAGTCCCTGATCCACGCGGTGATTGAGCTCACTGCCATCCAGGCTTGCAAAAGGCGCAGATCATCCGTGAGTATGACGTTGCACGCACTAAGGAGGAGGAGGCGCTACAGTCGCTTGTGTGTCCAACCCCTACGCTTGGATAGAGGATATCTCCTCGACGAAGGAGGGGGAGGAGGACGATTAGGAGAAGGATGAGGGTGACAACTAGACGACGTCGGGCATCTAGGAGTGTAGGCGTCGATGTAGATAGCATGGGTTGAAAACGTCGTTAAATGTCATTTGTAGTCACTAATTATAGTGATGCGACAAATTTTGTTCCCGGTGATAGTTTTATAGTATGTAATGAAGCGGATTTTGGTTCCTTTTATAGTTTTATTATAGTTTATCGTAATTTATCATGTTGAAACATGCGTTCGGTTGGGTTTAATCTGCCCCTTCATTATTAAAGAAATGAAAGAAATAAAAAAACAAATGAACGAAAATATATGGAGGCCGTGATATAGCGACTCTGTATTTGCTCACTGCCGCCGTCAGTGGTCTGCATATCAATATGAAACGCGCTCATAGCTCGTACATCGGTCGTCCATATGACGAATCCGCTAGAGTTGCCCTAATTGCGGTGTTTGTTTTGGCTAAATACTCAAATGAGAGCTTTTCTTTTTTGACAAACACTCAAATGAGAGCTAGTGACATCCTAGTCGAACACAAAAGAAGAAGAAGAAAAGAGCCAATCAATCCGGGCTCCCTTTGGCCGACCCAACCAATCTATTCACGGAGAGCCTGAGCGGCGCACAGCGCAACAGCGGCCAGAAGTATCATAAACCCGGGCATCTCTCGGGCCGGGCCGGGGTTCGGGCCGGGCTCAAAAAAGCCCGATGCTGAGATGTGAAGCCCGAGCCCGAAAAAAAGCCCGAGAAAATTCGCGTTCACAAGCCCGAGCCCGGCCCGGCTGAAAAGCCCGAAGCCCGAAGCCCGACAACTCTTGATCCTGATGTACAACAAGTTACAGAATCAACATCATATGCACAAAACAGCAGCATATGCACACAAAACAGTAGCATATACATATTTCACAAAAGAGCTCTGCATTGCACAAAACAGCAGCATATGCATATACATATACATGTAATGCATTCATTACATAACAGCAGCATATTTCTCAAGCCAAAGACATAAGCAACATAGTTCAACAAGTCCGCAACATACTTTCGAAGTTTCGATAAGCCCACAACAGCACAACATAGTTCAACAAGTCTGATTACATAACAGCATATCAAATAACAAGTCCATTACATAATAAAGATATCAAATAGCAAGTTCAAACTTCAAAGCCACAAGTTGATGACTCTTTTGAATCCATCTCTTCCTTATTCCATCAAGCTATCTCAACTTCATCATTTTCCTGGATGAAAGCACAAGTTGAAAATAAGGAAGATAGGAATGGCATGAAGCAGGAAAGCAAGTTTGATATCAACAAACAGGACAATATACTAAAGGAGTGCATGAATGAATACAAACCGAATCTGAAGATAACTCATTTGCATGAGAACTTGAAGGTCCACCTCCTGTAGTGCTCATTTCTACAAAACAAACAATACAAGAATCAATGGTAATGTGTGCAATGGTGATGTTAATATGAAACAACAATAGACGTTTAATTGTACCTTCACTCTGAGACATCTTCCAACGATACCAATCTTGGAGACACATTAAAGCCTCGATGGTCTTAGGCTTAAGTGAAGCTCGGTTAGGTGTTATAACTTTGCGACTCATGCTAAAGGCTTGTTCCGAAGCAACACTAGAAATGGGGACAGCAAGAATATCCCGAGCCATTGATGCAAGCTCAGGGTATCGCATAGATGATTTGCTCCAAAATTCCAAGACATTCAACTCGTCATTCAATTTTCTAGGAGTTTCTTCCAAATAAAGATCCAATTGAGACCTCTCTACATTTGTCCGTTGAGATTGAATGTAACTCTCGTAGTCATCGAACATATCGGAACCATCTCCCCTACTTCCCCTACTGTTTGTAGCACCATCTGATGGTGTTTGACTAACAGCAGCACCACTATATTCAGCAAACAAACTCTCCAAAGTTTTCTTAACTTCATGCATCCGACGTTGTGCCTCGTCAGGGGCATAAAGTTTTCCATAACAGTAGCTAACAAAACCAAGCTTGCAACGGGGATCAAGGACAGCAGCACAAGACAAGAAGACATTATAATCAGCCCAATATTTATCAAACTTCTCTTTCATTGGAACTAACATTGGTGCCATGAACTCATGTCCTTCACTAAATGCCTTCAAGACACATGATTGAACCAAGAACACACACTGGAAATACAAATTGGAGGTAGGATACTTTGTCCCAGACAATGTGCACGTCACTTTATAAAATGTTTTCAAGAAATCATGCATGATACGAACCTTTTCCCATTCATCATGAGTAAGAGAGAAGTTTGACTTGAATATGCCATCCCTATTACCAAACCACAGTAATGCATCCTTGAAATACAAAGCATTCTCAAGCATTGTGTATGTTGAATTCCAACGGACGGGCATATCTACTCTCCCAAGCTGTGGGCCGTAAAGTGGAAATGGTTGCAGGCCAAAGCTGTCCCCCTTTGCCACTAAGACTTGAATCTTTAACCATCGGAATACCCGGTACTCTCTCTACCAAACAGGCAAGATAGTCTTATCTTGAACTCTGTCCCTTCTCTAATGATTGACAGGTTTAGTGCCTGGTAGTAAGGGTATTTTGTGGTCTATTGTCCTCCTAGGAGGTCACTCTGTAGGCTCAGCAAACAATTCACTGAAGCCATTCAAGACCGGTTGCAGGGCAGACAGACCATTGACTTGACATGACCGTAATACATACAGAATAGGAAGGATAAGCTATAAGATAGAGATCCGGATTGTTGTGCTCCGGAATAAAGAAGAATACCATATTGTCTAATCAAATACGAATACCATCGCCTTTTATCTTCATTCAAATGGTAAATGTTCTTGGCAGTTTCATATAACTTGTGAATACGATTGCTAGATATTTTGATATATTGAATGCCCTCTCTAATCTTGTCAACAGATTTATCAATAAGTTTCAAACCAGCTTGGACAATCAGATTTAAAATGTGTGCACAACATCGGACTTGAAAGAAAGTTCCAAACAATGGTAACACACCTTTAGGCAGCAATGTAGTTCTCAAAGTGTTGATCATCGAATCATTGTATGCAGCATTATCAAGAGTCATGCACATTATTTTGGTATCAACCTTCCACTCACGAAAACATAAATGGACTTCATCAGCAATTGTAGCCCCATCATAAGGTGGATTCAACTTTTTAAACCATATTATCCTTTTGTTCAGTCTCCAAGCATCATCAACATAATGACAAGTAATACAAATATAACTAAACTTTGTCACATCTGATTTCCAATTGTCCGTGGTGAAGCTAACTCTACCACGGCTATTGCTTATAGTTTCTCTCAATTCAGTCCTCTCTCTTTCAAACATTGCCATGATATCCCTTTTAATTGTGTACCGACTAACAATCTTAAACTGAGGACAAGCAGCACCAATCATTTTTTTGAACCCCACTTCTTCTATGACACTAAATGCATGTGAACCCCCAACTAGGAACATAGAGATTGCAACTCTAATAGTTTCCATGTCCAACTTTGTGTTCCTAACTGAATGTGAGCCATCCGCATTCTTTTCAGTTTTCAGAAAAAAGCTGTTCACTTCATGAGTATTATGTGGATGCACGTTAGCAGTATGCCTTAACAAATGAGATGTTCCATTTTTCGAACTTGCTCTAAGTATGGCTTTACAAGTTTTGCACTGAGCAAATACTTGATCAGGATCAGGTTGTTCAATCAAAGTGAAGTTATCCCATGCTTTTGACCTTAATTTTGGCGCAGGATTAACCTGTGGTCCGGGTGGTGGCGGTGGTGGTGGCGGTGGCTGCTGATTCGCTTCATCTCCATCGGATGGCTCATTAGTTCTTGCACGCCGTCCGTTACGTCCTGCTGGAGCCTGTTGATTCAACCTTGCCCGCTTGCTGCGAGTGCGAGGTGCCGCGGCAGTACGAGCAGGGGCAGCCGGACAAGGAACGGGAGCAGCTACAACGATCTGGTCCGATCTTGCACTTGTAGCAATATTCTCCTGATCACCATCGGCTTCATAATCCACGTCTTCCTCCTCGTGATATTCCTCACTTAGACTCCACAAACTAGTCATGGCTGCCAAAAAACACAATAAATATGCTCAGACTAGCACTTACACAGATCATTCAGAGAAGGAGAATACTACACATTAAGGAGACAGAAGATTCAGAGAAGGAGAAGAAGTACAGGAGATCTCATACCTGATGGTCACACGCCGACCAGTGAGCGCCGATGCAGTGAGTCGCGGAGCAGTGGACGTGGTCGCCGTCGGGTCCAGGAAGGTGCGGCGCCGTCGGGTCGAGGAAGGTGCGGCGCTGTCAGGTGGGTGCGGCGCCGTCGGGACGAGGAAGCTGCGCCGCCGCTCGTTAGATCGGGATGGGGAGGGAACAAAGCTCGTCAGGTTGGGGTAGGGAGAGAGCACCACGGCCGCGCCATAGCAGGATCTGGCCGCCGCCGGTGGAGCAGTGTGGGACTCGGGGTTGGGGAGGGTTGGGGACGGCCGGACGGGGTAGTCGTCTCTCGTCTGGGACTCGGGGAGGGTTGAGGACGGCCGGACAGGGCTGTGTGTGCGGGTGCGGGGAGGGGATAGGAGTTAGGGTTTGTGTATTGGGCTGGGGGCGCTGGGCTTTCGGTTGGGCTGGGGGTGTCTAGTGTGCATTCAAGTTTTTCAGCGAAGGTTCAGGCGGGGCCGGGCTTTGCTTCGGGCTAATTTTGGAGCCCGAGCCCGGCCCGAAAATACAAACCTGTCTATTTTTGAAGCCCGAGCCCGGCCCGAGACAGAAGCCCGGCCCGGCCCGGCCCGGGTTTTTCGGGCCGGGCTCGGGCCGGGCTGCCCACGCCCGGGTTTCCCATCCCACCCACGCGGACCAAACCCTCCTCCAAGCTGAAGGAAGGCACGCCAAGCCCAAG
>NC_041392.1:571682348-571698994 GCF_002162155.2 Triticum dicoccoides
CCCCCCTCCCCTTTCCCTTCCCCCGCAAGCAACGACGGGCGGAGAGCGGCGCGGGGATCGACGTCCGGCGGCGGCGATGAGGTCGACGGACTCCTCGTCGCGGTTCGTGCAGGAGCTGGTGCTGTACGCGGCGAGCGCGGCGCTCAGCTGCCTCGTCCTCTTCGCCGGCCTCCGCCAGCTCGACCCCAACCGCGAGTCCTCCAAGAAGGCGCTCCAGCACAAGAAGGAGATCGCCAAGCGCCTCGGCAGGCCCCTCATCTCCACCACCCCCTACGAGGTAGTATCACCGCCCTCCACCCATTCCAATCCAACCCAATCCAGTCCAGTCCAGGGTTCGCCGCCTCGCACGCGCACGCGCGCCCGAATTTAATCCCCGGATTGCTCGCAGGATGTGATTGCGTGCGACGTCATCAACCCCGACGAGATCGACGTCGAGTTCGAGTCCGTCGGCGGCCTCGACGAGGTCAAGCAGGCGCTCTACGAGCTCGTCATCCTGCCCCTGCGCCGCCCGGAGCTCTTCGTCTACGGCAAGCTCCTCAGCCCGCAGAAGGGGGTGCTCCTCTACGGCCCGCCCGGGACCGGCAAGACCATGCTGGCCAAGGCCATCGCCAAGGAGTCGGGCGCCGTCTTCATCAACGTCAGGATATCCAATCTCATGAGCAAGTGGTTCGGCGACGCCCAGAAGCTCGGTAAGCCACCTCCAAGATTGTGCCCTGTTTGCTGGAATTGATCCTTCCTGCTTCTAACCTTTGCTCTGTGTATATATCTGTTGTAAAGACGCTCATTTTGTGTAACTCTGTGCCAGTGTCTGCCGTGTTTAGTCTCGCCAACAAGCTCCAGCCCGCCATTATCTTCATCGACGAGGTTGATAGTTTCTTGGGACAGCGCCGGAACACAGACCATGAAGCTTTGACTAATATGAAGACAGAGTTCATGTCTCTATGGGACGGTTTCACCACCGATCGTGAGCACTCTCCCTTGTTGCTTTCATAACATACTATATATTTATAATACAGGCTCATATCTACGAACAACGTTGTAAAGTAGTACGTAGTATCTTGGCCTCTTAGAGTAGCAGTCTGCATGCAGATAACAATTAGACACGTACCACTATCCAAGGACTTTAACATATTGATCTGTACTGAAAAGTAATGTCGTCAAAATTGCACTATAAAAGTATGTATTAACAAATGACAATCATAACGCGCTGACGTGCGCAACCATGTGATCGGCCGTGCGCGCGCACGCTCAATGATGAATCGATGACACATAGCTCATGTGTGTTGCATCCAGCACGTGTCACACGTTTTGTCCTGTCAGGCCATAGAGCAGCCCATTAACAAAATGTACTCCTGATAATTTGCAACTTACAGACATCTGTTATTTTGGATCATTAGGATTTATATACAATTTACTTCAATGTTCCCCTGAACTCGATAGTCAGCCGATGATTTACATGATTTCATCTCTATCAAGTATATCACCCCATTAGAACCATCCCTTGAACAATAATTTTGGAATGGAGGGAGTAGTATTGTGGCCTAGAGTAGCAGTCTGCATGCAGATAACAATTAGACATATGCCACTATCCGAGGACTTTACATATTGGTCTGTACTGAAAAGTAATGTCATCAAAATTGCACTATAAATGTATGTATTAACGAACGACAATTATAACGCGCTGACTTGTGCAACCAAGTCCTATGGCGCGACACAGTCCGCACGTGATCGGCCGTGCACGCACACGCTCGATGATGAGTCGATGACGTATAGCTGATGCGTGTTACATCCAGCGCGTGTTGCACATTTGTCCTGTCACACCATAGAGTATAGTCCATTAACAAAAGGTACTCCTGATAATTTGCACCTTACAGACATCTTACTTTGGATTATTAGGATTTATATACAGTTTACTTTGGATTGTTAGGATTTATATACAATTTACTTCAATGTTCCGTTGAACTCAATAGTCGGTCGAGGATTTACATGATTTCATCTTTATCAAATATACATTACCCCATTAGAACCATGCTGGCGAAAAAAACATTTTCTCTATATGTTCACACTACGTAAACAATTTTCATTCTCGTATTTTTAGGAAGTATGTAAAAATTTACATATATCCGCTTGACCTCAGTCCAATACATGTCAATTTGATGATCTTACATGATTTCATCCCATAAAAGCATGTATCAACAAAATTCATTTTTTGGTCATTTAAACCATGCATTTTTTTTGTTTGTGTTAATAATTTACATGGTAATTTAATTCTTTGTTCTGTTCAGCTAAGCCTAACAAATGTATGTTAGACCTTTCAGCCTGAGCATTGATAGTTGTGGATGACACTAGGAGAGTTGGGACAATTTTCGTTGGTTTATTTCTCACACAATGCCATGCCAACCTGAGGGGTTGGGGATACATATTTATAGGCTGCTAGCCAGCCAAGGCATATGCTAAGATGCTGCTAAGATGCCAGTCTAAGATGCTAGTCTAAGATGCGAGTCTAAGATGCTAACTGACAGTCCTTGATGGTCAAGAACAGAACTCTATCCTAACAGCCAGTCCTTGATGGTCCAGGACTTTATCCTCCTAACTGCCACAAGGACCATGTGCTGCAGCCCCACAAGGACCCTAGTACACAGACTTATCCATCATTCTCCCCCTAAGTCTTGTACGTCGTCTTGTGGGAGAGTTGAATCATCCCAATCCTGGAGCAAAGTTCGAGGAACTTGACCCTCCCAAGGGGCTTGGTGAGCAGGTCTGCGAGCTGATCCTTGGTGTTGATGTAGCTCGCCTCGATGCTCCCTTCTTCCACACAGCTGCGGATGAAGTGATACCTCAGTCGGATGTGCTTGCTCCGTTTGTGGAACACGGGGTTCTTTGCCAGGGCCAGGGCGGACTTGCTGTCCACCAGGAGCTGCACCGTTCTGGTGTCTTGAACGAGAAGATCACCAAGCAGTCGAGCAAGCCAGAGCGCCTGAGTACAGGCGGTGGAGGCCGCTATGTACTCAGCCTCACAGCTGGACAGGGCCACCACCTGCTGCTTGACTGATTGCCAGCTCACGAGACACTTGCCGAGGAAGAGGAGGATCCCGCTCGTGCTCTTGCTGGTGTCGATGTCGCCGGCGTGGTCGCTGTCGCTGTACCCGACGAAGTGTGCCGCCCCAGGGCACCTAGGGTAATGGAGGCCGTGGTCGAGGGTCCCTGCTATGTAGCGGACGATCCTCTTCACTGCCTGCTGGTGTTCCGACGTTGGTCGCTCCATGAACCGACTGACATAGCCGACGGAGAATGCCAAGTCCGGCCGTGTGTGAGTGAGGTAGCGAAGGCTCCCCACAAGGCGTCGGTACTGCGTAGCATCCACTTCCTCCGTCGTGCTGTCGCGACTTAGTTTCAGCCTCTCCTCCATCAGAGTGAGAGCTGGATGGCAGTCGGTGAGCCCAGCTAGCTCAACGATGCGCTTGGCGTAGGCGGACTGTCGAAGCGCGATCCCGGAGTGGTCCTGGTGCACCTCAATCCCTAGATAGAAGGAGAGGAGCCCCAGGTCACTCATCTGGAACGTGGCCTTCATGTCTTCCTTGAACGCCGCCACCTCTGCATCTTTGGTGCCGGTGATCACCAGGTCGTCAACGTAGACGCCCACCAGCAGGGCATTTCCTCCACTCCCCCGTCGGTAGACGGCAGCCTCATGCGGGCTCTGCTCGAAACCCATCTTCTTCAGCGTGGAGTCCAGCTTGGCGTTCCACGCCCTGGGTGCCTGCCGCAGGCCATAGAGAGCCTTGCGCAGGCGGAGCACCTTGCCCTCCTGGCCGGGAATCGTAAACCCCGGTGGCTGATGCACGTAGACTTCCTCCTTCAAGTCGCCATTGAGGAACGCTGACTTAACGTCCATGTGGTGGACACGCCAGCCCTCCTGGGCAGCCAGCGCAAGGAGAAGTCGCACGGACTCCATCCGTGCCACGGGAGCGAAAGCGTCGTCGAAGTCGACTCCTTCCTGCTGCAAGAAGCCTCGGGCCACCAAACGAGCCTTGTGCTTGATGATGGCGCCGACTCCATCCCTCTTCAGCTTGAACACCCACTTAAGGGTGATTGCGCGGTGACCTCGAGGGAGATCAGCAAGCTCCCAGGTGCGGTTTTGCTCGACCGCATCCATCTCCAACTTCATCGCGGCGCGCCATGCCGTGTCTCTCTCGGCCTCTGCAAAGGACCGTGGTTCGCCGTCTTCACACACGAGCTGTAGCTGCGCCTCCAGGTCACGTGGCACCAGTCCTGGCACCGGCTGGTCGCCGAGCACATTATCCATCGTACGGTACCGCAGCGGTTCGCCTCCATACCATGCGTCGACCCGCTCCTCGTCGTGAGTGAGCGGGGAAGTGAACTTCATCGGGTTGTGCTCTGCGTGAGCTGGTGCTGATGAAGACGAGCCCGGAGTGGCGACCGCCGGGGCTGGAGTATGCGGCGTCGCTGGTTGTGGTGTCGTCGGTGTAGCAGGCGCCGGAGTCGATGTAGTTTTGGGGGCCGGGGTAGACGTGCCCGGTGAAGAGGAGCTGCTTGCTCCCCCAGCTTCCTTGAAGTGAGCGTACTCGACAATGAAGTCGTCATACGTCGGCGTCGAGCCGTCGTCCACCGCCTTGTCCCATTGCCACCCTCGCCCTTCGTTGAACACGACGTCTCGCGCTGTGCGCACACGTTGTGTCTTTGGGTCGAGGATGCGGTAGGCCTTTGAGCCCTCCGCGTAGCCGATGAAGACTCCCGGAGTGCTCCTGTCGTCGAGCTTGCCGATGTGGCCGAGCTCCTTGGCGAACGCAAGGCAGCCAAAGACCCGCAAATGAGAGACCGCCGGCTTCCGCCCATGCCAGGCCTCGTACGGAGTTCTGCCGTCGAGTGCCTTAGTAGGAGAGCGGTTGAGGATGTAGACGGCCGTTAGCACCGCCTCTCCCCAGAAGACAGCCGGCATCCCTCTCTGCTTGAGGAGAGCCCGAGCCATCCCCACAACCGTCTGGTTGCGCCGCTCGACGACGCCGTTTTGCTGTGGGCTGTACGGCGCGGAGTAGTGGCGCTGGATGCCCTCATCGGCGCAGTACGACGCGAATTCAGCCGCCGTGAACTCGCCGCCGTTGTCAGTGCGCAACACGCGCAATTTGCGGCCGCTCTCCGCCTCCACACCAACCTGCGCGCGCCTGATGGCGTCCGCCGCTTCTCCCTTACTGCCGAGGATCATCACCCACATGTAGCGGGAGAGATCGTCGACGAGCAGCAGGAAGTAGCGTCGACCTCCTGGTGTGGCTGGCGTCACCGGGCCGCACAGGTCTCCGTGCACGAGCTCCAGCTTCTCCTTAGCCCGAAAACTCGCCTGTTGGGGAAAGGGGAGTCGTCTCTGCTTTGTCAGTACGCAGATGTCGCAGAACTGCTCCACATGGTCGAGGCATGGCAGGCCTCGCACCATCTCCTTGGCACTTAGACGCTTCAGGGCCTCAAAGTGAAGGTGCCCAAAGCGCTCATGCCACTGCCACGCCTCGTCGTCTCGACGGACAGCGAGACAGACCGGTTGTGCCACCTGCACATCAAGGACGTAGAGTCGATTTTCACCTCTGGGCACCTTGGCGAGAAGGCGACGCTGGCGATCCCAGATGCGTAGGACCCCATGCTCAATCAGCACGCGTGAGCCGTTCTCATCCAGCTGTCCCAAGCTGATGATGGAATTCCTTAGCGCGGGGATGTAGAGCCGGTGCTCTCCCATCTTGGTGGTGAAGATGACGGAGCCGACGCCCTTTATCTCCACAGCGGAGGCATCCCCGAACTTGACGGAGCCTCGCGCATCGGAGTCGAGCTCGGCGAAGAATTCCCTTCGACCGGTCATGTGGTGGGTGGCGCCGGTGTCGAGGCACCACCCCGTAGCCTTGTCCTTCCCGGAGCCATCACCGAGAAGAGCGTGTGCTTTTGGCTCATCGAGGTGGATGAAAGCCTTTGCGACTGGAGTCGCCGAGGGTAGCTCAATGCTTGCATGCGCCATGAACAGAGCCGTCTCCTCCTCCTTCGCCTGTGCGACGTGAGCCTGGCCTTGTCATGGTTGCCGACACTCATTGGCCCAATGGCCAAACCGGCCACAGTTGTGGCAACTGTTGTCTTGTGCCGGCCTGGGCTTGCCAGCGGCGCCGTCCTTGGCGCCTCCGCGGGCGTCACCTTCGGCACGTCCTTGTGCCCTGCCCGGGGGGCCTCTTCGCGCCTTACGCTGCTTGCCACGCTTGCGGCCGCCCGTCGAGGAGGAAGGCTCCCCCTTCTTCTTGTCACCAAGGCTGGGATCCCACTGCTCCCGAGTTAGGAGCAGCTTCCCGCCGGTGGTGACGGGCCCCGAGGGGGGCTGTGGCTCGTCGGTGTCGACGACCTTGAGTCGACCTATCGCCTCCTCGATCGTCATCGTGGAGAGGTCCAGCAACGACTCGATCGAGCGAGCCATCTGCTTGTACTTCTCGGGAATGCACCGAAAAAGCTTCTCGACAGCTCTCTCCTCGGTGTAGGTGGCATCGCCAAACTTCACCATCTTCTGCAGCAGAGTGTTGAGACGGAGAGCAAAGTCATCAACGTCCTCACCTGGCTTGAAGCCCAGGTTCTCCCACTCCTTACGAAGTGCCTGCAGGGTGGACTTGCGAGCACGGTCGCTGCCGATGCGTGCTGCGGCGATGGCGTCCCAAGCCTCCTTGGCAGTCCGCTTGTTGGAAAGCGAGAACTGCATCTCGGGCGGGACTGCGGCGATGAGGCCGTCCAGTGCCCGTCGATCCTCTAGGTGGTCGACGTTGCTGTCCTGGACTGCCTCCCACATGCGCCGCACCTGGAGCCTGACCTTCATGATCCCGGCCCACTCGACGTAGTTGGTTTTAGTGAGGGTAGGCCACCCAACACTGGAACCAACATCCCTGACCACAGTCCGGACCTCGTAGAGGCCGCGGTCCTGGTCGTTGCAGCCGCCGTCGCGGTGCGCGCCTCCACCTGGAGCGCGGGCGTGCTCGGCTGCCCACTGCGCCATCCGCTCCTGCGCCACTTTGGCGCGATCTGCGTCGGCGCCGTCGTCCGCAGGCGCGGAGCTGCTGGAGCTGCCGGGGAGTGCCTTGGCATCCGCCGTAGCCTCACGGGCTGCTTCTGCTGCTGCTGCTGCTTCTACCTCCGCCCTGGCTGCTTCTACCTCCGCTCTGGCTGCTGCCAGCTCCGCTGCAGCCAGCCTCGACACTCTTGCCGCCGCAGCAGCCGCTCGCTCACGCTCCTCTGCCACGGCGCGCTCGGCCTCTTGCCGGCGCCGCATGCTCGAGGTAGCCGTGTGCTGAGAGCGACCTGCAGACATGGCTCGCTGCAGGGGGGCTGTTGCGTGAAGAGGAGGCTGATGAAGACGAGCTGCTGCTCGACAGTCCGGAGGGAGGAAGGTAACCAGAGGCAGACGGAGCAGCTGCTGCTACCGACTTGGGCTGCTCACAGGAAATGCTCAGGGTGCAGGTTAACGAGGCTCTGATACCACTTGTTAGACCTTTCAGCCTGAGCATTGATAGTTGTGGATGACACTAGGAGAGTTGGGACAATTTTCGTTGGTTTATTTCTCACACAATGCCATGCCAACCTGAGGGGTTGGGGATACATATTTATAGGCTGCTAGCCAGCCAAGGCATATGCTAAGATGCTGCTAAGATGCCAGTCTAAGATGCTAACTGACAGTCCTTGATGGTCAAGAACAGAACTCTATCCTAACAGCCAGTCCTTGATGGTCCAGGACTTTATCCTCCTAACTGCCACAAGGACCATGTGCTGCAGCCCCACAAGGACCCTAGTACACAGACTTATCCATCAATGTACTCCCTCTGATCCATACTAATTGATGTTGCCTTAGTACAAATTTTAGTACTGTACAAAGCTGTACTAAAGCAGCGTCAATTAATATGGATCGGAGGGAGTACTAGCAGTAAATACAACAACTTTCATGTCCAAGTTTATGGGAAATTGACTTCACAGAAGTGTTGTTCATGTAATTACGCTAAATAAATACTTGGTTTACTGCCTACTTTTGTCTTGCTTAGGAATCTACTGGTTTCGGTTTTTAGTGCCAACGATATTCTCATGATCATATAATTTGTATGACACCTGGATTATTGTTTTATTTGAGTGAAAATGTTTTCAACCATGCCATTTTGTTCAGAGTACTCTCCCTTGACCTTACACCTTGGTTTAGAAATCTCAAGTTAAAATTAGATAGTATGACATTTTATGTCACAAAGGTATTTCTGTAAGAATGAAATGAGCAGACTGGAGTCTGTTAGTAGTTTACTTCATGATACACTTGTTGTTGCTAGTCATATGAGGTGAGGTGCTTTTAACAAACATGGGGCAACTAATGTACAGCAATCAGACGAACAACCTAACGCAAAACTGACACTCAGAATCTACCTTTGTGTACATGTAAATTTTTTTGTTGCTTTTATGTGGTTAGTGTTATTTATGTGAACTTCAGGTGTTCATGTATCATGCTTGTATGTGATCTGTGATGCTAACTTTAAGCTGTAGTAGTACAGCAATTTTAAGTTAGTAAATATCCTTTTTATTTCGGAATATCAAATGCAGAAAGGATGTTGCAATCTTAACAGAAGATAAAATGATATGATAATAAGTGGTCATGGTTATACGTCTAAACTTTTGATCTCTAAGGTGGACATGAGATAGTTTTTTTTTTCCTGGAGAATGAATGATCAAGCAGATTTGTTCTGATGCCCAGTTGGTTACCCACATGAGATTTGCTTGGCCTATGATACATCTGTAAATAATGAATGTGCAAGTTACAATAGAAACTTCCATATGAAGTAATATCTCCTGACAATTATTATGGTTGTGTAGAGAATGCTCGTGTGATGGTGCTTGCTGCTACAAACAGACCTTCTGAGCTAGATGAGGCCATCCTCAGGCGCTTCACGCAGATATTTGAAATTGGGGTTCCTTCTCGCAGTGAAAGAAGCAAGATACTTGAGGTTATATTGAAGGGAGAAAATATCGAGTCTAACATTGATTACGATTACATTGCCAGTTTATGTGAGGGCTTTACTGGGTCAGACATCCTAGAACTGTGCAAGCAGGCTGCATTCTATCCTATCAGGGAGATTTTGAACAGCGAGAAAGATGGGACAAGAGCAAATGTGAGTATTCAGTACTTTCTCTACAGTGAATTAACTTCCCTTTGGTATTCTACCCTATCAGGGAAGTTCCCTTTTGTTTGGGAAACCTGCATTTATGTCTGGATAGCGAAATAGGACCATAAAGCTATTAACTGTTAACGTAAGTTCCTCATTATGCATTCGTTGGTTCTGACCTTTTTGCTTGTAACTGCCGCCTCAGAGTCCAAGACCCTTGAGGCAATCGGACCTGGAGAAAGCTTTGTCAACATCTAGAAAGGGAAAGAAGGCCGCAAGCAGTGCGGCGTCAGGTCTCCAGTCGCCTGAGTGGATCCGGCCGTCGGATCCTGAAGATGACCAGGTACAGAGCGCAATCTTTGAGATATCTAAGCTGATGTCTCGAATAGTTCAGAACAGTCAGTCGGAACCGCAGGAGCCGTCTTCACCTTAATCTAAAAACAGAAGGTTTTCCTTTTGCTAGATCTCTGAAAAATCCGCAGTGGAGTAAGCGCTGGCATTACCTACCTAGATTCAGCATATGTATTGGTTCGGTCGGTTAGCGTGGTGGGGCCGCTCTCTGGTTTTTGAAGTTTATTGCAGCTGGCAAAGCCCCGCACTGATGTTTTGAGTCCCATCGTTCTCTGTGTGGAAAAATCAGAATCCTAATAGTTCTGTGGAACACTTGTTCTGGTCTGCTCATCTTGTAATTTTCGTTTTGGAACTTGACTATTGTAGGGTAGACAGACTCCTATACATACTGAAGAAATGTGCCCTTCCATCACCATTCCATTCCATGGTTCAATCATACCATTCGTTCTTTTCATATCATCTGAACATTATTTACAACCCTGTCTCTGTTTTGATTCTTCGCTTTCGCCTCGGATGAAGCCAGCATCAATAACATAAACGATCAGTGACGCTTGTATTTTCAGCAAGAGATGCTGAATCTGTCAGCCATGAGCTGCGCGATTGGTGTCTTCACGGCGCTGGTTTCATGAACGATTTGAGACGCTTGTATTTCCAGCCAAGAATTAATTAATCGCTGAATACATCATATGGCATCGTATCGTATTCGTATCACGTCGAGCATGAAGAGCACCTGCTTGGTGTCTTCATGGCGCTGGTTTCCATCATGGACAGCTCCTGCGACAGAGAAATGCCCTTGAGCACCAGGACGTCGTCGTCGCCGTCACCGTTGCCTCTGGCCGCCTCCAGCGGCTTCCTGGACACGGCGGCGTGGATCTCCTCGAGCAGGCCGAGGAAGGCGGCCTCGACGTTGTCGCCGCTGAGCGCGGACGCCTCGTAGAAGAAGAGCCCCTGCTCCTCGGCGAAGGCCTCGGCCTCGTCGGCCTCCACCTCCCGACGCCCTGGGACGGCGGCGAGGTCGGCCTTGTTGCCGACGAGCGCGACGACGATGGACTTGTCGGCGTGGGCGCGGAGCTCGGCGACCCAGCGCGCGGCGTGGGCGAAGGAGTCCCGGCGCGTGACGTCGTAGACGAGCATGGCGCCCAGCGCGCCCCGGTAGTAGGCGCTGGTGACGGCCCGGTAGCGCTCCTGGCCGGCGGTGTCCCATATCTGGGCCTTGACGCGGCGGCCGGCGATGTCGGCGGCGCGCGTCTGGAACTCGATGCCGATGGTGGACTTGGAGTCGAGGCAGAAGTCGCCCCAGCAGCTGCGTCTTGCCCACCCCCGAGTCGCCGGTCACCACCACCTTGAACACGTAGTCCTCCTCCATCGGGCTGCCTCCGGCGATCGGTCTGAACTCAAACTCCGGCGGCTGGCTAGCTCGGCTGCACCTATATATGGCGGCCTGTATCAGACGGACACTGGCTAGCTCATGCGCGTATGTCGTCTCTGCGTGTATATAAATATGTGGGTGACATAGCCACATAGGGGAGCGAGAGAGTGGTTGAAACTTGAAAGGCCACTATAGTGATGGAGGCGCTGCTAGTATTTGATTGAATTTTTTTGCCAATTTTTCCCGTTCTATTTTATTAGCTATCCTGCCAATTCTACAACTGCAAGATCAAAGTGTTGTTCTTGGTTCATTATAGCCAGTAGTGATGTCCAACTGCTTACGTACAGGTAGCCGGGTACGTACCGCCTGCCTGCCTGCCTGCCGCCGGCGCCTTTCTCTTTCGGCACTCATTGTAGAGTACGCAGGACGCGTCCAGTACGTACAGTAGTACGTAGCTCCATCATTCCTCTTTCTTTCAGTAAGTATTCCTTCCTCCACAAAGTTGATTAGGCAGAAAGCCGATCGTCATGCATGATCATTCATCCATTCATCCATATATTCGAAACCCACATAAGTCCATCCGTGCGTGTCCACTCCATTCCAACCCTATGTGTTCATCATCCTTTGACACAGAAGAATTCGACGGTGAAAACAAAAACAGTACCGTCACATGTCAACATGTGGCTACAGAATATATAGATCCACGGCACGGCAGTTGAGGATTAGCGTGCAAGTCATATATACAATCACCAGGATCGACGTCGCCGGATGTCACGGCCTCGTGTGTCACGCGGTGCCTAACCTAGTCACTCGTCCACGTTCATTGGTCGGCCCGAGCGACCCATCGACGGAGATGGACTTCCACTGCATGGTGTGATTAATTCAACTTCATGCCATGCCAACCCTTCCTCAACTGCTATGCTTACGTCTTATTTCAGGCTGCCGATCGATTATTGCGTAAGCCTCAGCTCTTACTTAAGCCTTTCAGTTAACTGGTCTCTTCTACGCGACAGCTCGAGTATTTATTACATTGGGGACATGTCAGGATTGTCACTATGCATCTGTAATGTTTCGCGGGGCACCTCTCAATAATGGATTGTTTTAGTTTCAAGCGGTTGAATGGCGAAGAAACAAGGCTAGAAACATCTGGGTTCCATGGACTACAAAATATGATCATGGTGGCGAGCAGTTGGGACAGAAGACTTGTGATGCTGTGCGTACGCGCATGGATAGTGCTCACAGTTAATCATACAATCATAAAAATATAGACTAGTGCTGTAGCAAGCAGTTGGGCCGGCGCTACGTACTCCTCAAGTGCAAACCGAAAAGCTAGCATGGCACGTACGTGCATCAGGCGCTAGTGGGCGTGGGCGTGGGCGCGCTTGCTGGAGGTCGAGGACGGCGGCGGGGCGAGCAGGTGGTCGCAGAGGGCGGCGAACTCGGCCAAGACGTCGGCGACCATGCCGGCCCTGCCCTTGCCGACGAGCAGCCGCACCAGCGCGCCCACCCGCGCGTCGGGCTCCTCCAGGCGCTGCCCGCGGGGAGGCTCCTGGAGGCGCCGGAGCAGGGCGCGCGCGTGGCGGGCGGCCCCGGGCAGCGTGCCCGCGCGGAGCGACGCGTCGGCCAGCGCGGCCGCGTAGCCCGTGGCGGCGCGGCTGCTGGTGATGGTGCTGGTGCTTGCACGCGCCTGGCGCGCCGGCGGGGCGGCGGAGACCGACGATGACGAGGAGGAGCGCCGGGGCGGCGCGGTCACGGTCAGGCGCGCGGAGATGGAGGAGGAGTGACGCGGGTGCCTGAGGTGGAGCGCGCGGTGGTGGTGGTGGGGCTGGAGGGAGGCGGCGGCGGCGGGGAGCGCCCCGTGGTGGTGCAGGGACACGGCCGCGTCCATGGCGCCGGGTGTGGAACGGAGCGACCGAACGAGTGGCGGCGGTGGCTTATGCTTACGCTGGCTGATCTGCGCCCCGTTCTCGGATTGGGTTGGGTTTGGCGTTTGGTTGGGCGACGTGGACGCACGCGCGCACGGCGGACGGACGGTGAACCGGGCGCACCCGGCGACGTGGCCACGGCCACGCAGCAAGAGCAAGTGGCCGGCGTGGGCCAGAGCGGGAAAAGACACCGGGGATTATTTTTTCCGAAATCTCTCTAACTTTATTAAACTTCAGTGATCTTCATCGGTAAGACCAACCAAATGTGACTGCCTACTTCTAAAGTACAAGCATATTTATTCTCAAATGATAACACCCATACATGTGACATATCTGCACTTCATCCACACGTTTTGATCTCCGTTTGTTATGTTTTGCACGAATCTTAAAGAAAAAAAAAATGAAACTCCATGGACACTAGCACCCACGGATTTATTGATATAGAAGAAGCATCCCTCATGAGAATTCCAGAAATTCGTCCCCGACGTGGATCGAACTCTGGTCGTTAGGTTTACAATCATGCGCCCCCAACCACTGGGCTATGCCCACGTCCTCTGCACGAATCTTAAAGAAACATGTTGAAATTTCAGAACCACGTAGGCATAGCATGTTGTGTGGGCGTTAGAGCGCTCGCTCATATGATCAGCGGGGCGTGGTTGACAGCTGCGCTGTGTGGGCGAATCAGTTTTCGTCCACACAGTCATTATCTAGTCCACACGCGTGTGCTGAAACTGCACACAGAAACTCCCTCATGCGTCCTTTAACTTCCGCGATAATTTGCGCGCCGGGGATTTATTTTATGTTCGTTGTTTCGTGGGCTCGTCAGCTTATCCTGGGCCTTTTCCACGCAAGTTGCGCGACAGCTACGGCACTGGACTGGACCAATTAGCCCGCTTTATGACTTGCTTGTTGTGTCCGGCTGCGCGGGCAGAGGAGAAGAGATAGCCCACGGAAACTACAGGTCCCGCCGGACCGCCCATTGATTCTCCGCGGTGTAAAGCGATTCCGGCCTGCCCGGGGCCAGGAAACAGGAAGGGTGTTCGTTCCGGTGAGCTCTCGCATGCCACCCATGCTGCATTTTGAACGGGGGGACAGAACCGGCGTGCTACGTTTCAGGTACGATATTTTTTGTTATGTTAGTCACCTTTTTTCTTCTATCGCGGGGCGCAAGATGGGGAGGTCGGACCTCGATAGAAAAGAAGCAACCTCGTCGAAGAAGAAAAAAAGTTAGATCAACCCAAGGGCTAACCCTCGTTGGCCTTTTTTATAGAAGAAACTCCGCAAGCGCCGCGTGTTAGAGCCAAGGCTTGCACCCGGGCAGACTGGCAACTACCTCAACTGCCCAGCCAACGGGTCGACACCCCGTCCTCACCTTGCCGGAGAAGAAGCAACCCCACTATCTATCTTAGGGATGTGGGGTGCATATTCACTAGGGAGCAACCTCAGTATTTATCTTAGAGGTGCGGGGTGCGGGCGAATCGTCGGAGTAGTTCACTGGTGCAGAGCTTAGGGGGATGGTCAGGGCGATGGCCAACAACGACGGTGGGGGGAGGTTGAGGAGAGGGCGGGCGGCGAGGTGATGCGCGATAGCGCCCGTCAGTCGCGGGTGGTGGAGGCCGGCCATTGCGATAGGGCGGGCAGAAGGAAGAAGAGAGGAGGAAGGTTCTATTTTGGACCGTTGGATTAAGAGCTAGTGGTGACTGATAGATGAATCGCTTTCAGGTACTTGACGTGTAGTATGTCCCTAATAATATCGAGAAGATATCAATTACTTCCGACTTTCGAAATGATATGATTCAAAAGCTACATACAAAGAATACATGCAACCAAATTATTACAAAAGAAAGAAAGAAAATGACGAGAACAACCGCAGCAAACGACAACAACCATTAATGATCACCACCATCATATTTAGGTAAGAAAATGGAACGAAAATGAACGGAACTGATTGCTGGCACATTTTTCTTGAAAGTGGCAGGGTTTTCACAGCAGAGCCGACGGCCAGCGAGGTGAGATTTTGTCCCAACAACATGAGTTACTAGGTATTGGTGTTATGGTTACTATGCCATTACATGACTTTTATCGAGTGCTGGACTGACCCACATAGACATAGAAAATGGAAAGTTCCATACACGAAAAATGTTGTTCCACTTTTGTTTCCGTGTAAGAAATTCCGTTTATGTTTTCGTTTCACAATATTAAGTTTTTTCTTGAAACAGAAGCAAACTATTTGCCTCATATATTAAACAAGAAGTGAATAAAGTTAGTGTTACAATTACCCCTTACAAACAAAAGGATGACTCTGCCGTCATCAAATTCCCTAAATGGTTAGTCCCCGCAGTGATCCACAGCTTCATCTCGTCAACCACCGTGTTAAGAAGAACTGTCGGTGGGGTACACTTATAACGGAAGACTCTAGTGTTTTTCTCATTCCAAATTGACCAAGAAACCAACAAGATTGAAGATGCCATGGCCTTCCTATTTGGGATACTAGAGCCGGAACGACTAGACCACCAATCCTTGACGGAGCATTGGAGGTGCCAAAGGGACGTGTCAATGTTGGTTAGATGAAGCTTGTTAATCACCATGTTCCATAGGCGTAACGTGGACTGACACTTGAAGAACAGGTGATCACCGGATTCTTGGACTCTCTTGAAAAGTGGGCATAGCCCACAATTCGGTCATCCACGCTTTGCCAACCTATCGTTCATACAAATTAGATCTTGGAGAGCCAATCAAGCGACAAAAATCGTTTTTGGCGGTGCCAAAGCCTTCCATACCATGCGATCCATCATAGAGAGGGTCATTCCTAGGAATTGTGCTTTACGCGGAAGCCGCCGAATAGTGCCCCGAGGCCGTGTGCTTCCAAATGATATCATCTTTGGTTTGGTCATCAAGGTTAACATCTGAGGAGCATCCGAAGCATGAAAAATTCACATGTGTGCTAGGCGGAAACTATATTAGAAGCTTTGATTTTGAATATTCATGCATTACCATGAAGTGACTCTCGAACTTTCCATTTTTTTCTTGAGGAAGCCTCAAAGATAAGAGGTGCAATATCCATGTTCTTTCGCCCAAGAAGCCAAGGCAAGCTCCAAAATGGTGTTTTTGCACAATTGCAGATGGTGATGGTGGAAAAAGCATAGAAGAATTTGAGATCATACTCATCACATGGGTTCCGCATCTCCACAAAAAGCTTGGAAGGCTCTTTCCATTCATACCAAGGCCAAGGTAACCTAAGAACACGTGTGAATTTATCGGTATTGAGCACGCGTAATCCACCATACTCCGAAGGACGACAAACCGCCTCCCAGTTGACCTTGCATTTTGCCCCGGTCGTCTTGTCCAAAGCGGCCCAAATGAAAGCTTATTCGAGCTTGTTGATGTCGTGGAGTATGCCCGACGAAACCACAAGCGGTGTGATAAAGTAGATGGCTTGGGAGGTGATCACCGACTTGACGAGGGCCGGGCGACCAATGGAGGTTATGTTATGACCCTCCCAAGTGACTAGCTTTCCTGCAACCTTGTCCACACGGTACTGCTGATCCACCTCTTTAAGGCAAAAAACGGATAGGAGCAACCCCAAATAAGGCATTGCGAAGGAGGCTCTTGTGGCCGGCAAGCTTCGCAAAATTTTCTCAAGATTGATATGATCGCATCGAATAGGCACCACCGAGCTCTTGTGAAGTGCATAAGCTCGTGACACTCTCAATTCCTCTCAAGATGGCCATGCAGTTATCAATGTCGCCCTTGATGGGGGCCATAAAGATTGCCGCGTCATCGCATATAGCGAGGTACGCACCACAGCGCCCCTCCCATGAATCTTGTGTAGGATGCCAT
>NC_041392.1:571699324-571729343 GCF_002162155.2 Triticum dicoccoides
GTCAATCGTCAGGACAAAGATTCATTTCCACATTTCCTCTTCATTTTCATTTTCCCACGCAAAACACACACACAAAAACGCTTCGTTTTTCATCCCTAATCACATTCTAGTTAGTTACCCGCTCCGGTCATGATCACCGCCACAATGCTCGGCGTAGACCTGCTTCATTTTAATTCCCGTTGCGCAGATTCTAGGCGGACGACGGAGAAACCAACGAGAGTGATCTAAACGCTCTTATATTTTTTTACGAAGGGAGTGCTAATCTAGCCGCGATGTCCGTCCACCGCCACCAGACCCAGAGAGCTGGATTTCACAGACAAGATGCCAGACCAAAATTGAGAATCACCATGCTTATATTTTATACCAGAAAGAGAAGCACCTTTAGCATATTTATTTAACAACATGGATTGCCATAGTCCTTCCTCTCTTTCCAGTTTCTAAATTCATTTGGCTAATAAGGCTTTATTGAAGATATCTAGATTAATTATCCCCAAGCCTTGGGCTGGCACACCTCGCCCCATTTGACAAGATGATACTGCTTCTTATCTTTATCTCATTGCTAAGTAATCCTAGCTCTGAAAATCAGCCCTTTTCTCACTCTTTCTCAAACTAGATTGCACCAAAGCAATTCCGCTAGCAATATTTAGCATCCTACTTTATCAACAGGCACATTTATTTGCAATTATTTTTTCTCAGCAGGCTTACAATCTTTATTTCTAATCAAAGACCAATATGTGATGTGGATAATTAAAGAAAAGGCACCTGGCTCACACATTTCGAGGTGGCCGCGCTTGTTTTCAAAGAAGTAAAACAACAAGAAATGGCGTTTAATTAGCTGCTCTATGGCAAGCGGGGGCATCGGTTAGGTTTTGTGTGTTGTGAGCTCACCTGGTTTCGTCGAGCTTTCAGCATCTCTATACTCCCTCCATTCTTAAATATAAGTCTTTTTAGATATTCCAATGCGGACTACATACGAAGCAAAATAAGTGAATCTACATTCTAAAATACATCTATATACATTTGTATGTACTTCCTCAATTCCTAAATATAAGTCTTTTTAAAGATTCCACTATCTATATAGACACCTTTTAGAGTATATGTTCAATCATTTTGCTCCGTATATATGCTATAGTGAATTCTCATAAAAGATTTATATTTAGGAACGCGGGAGGTAGCTCGTATTGAAATCTCTAAAAAGACTTATATTTAGAAATGGAGGAGTACGCGTCACTCTTTTTGGTCTAATATGAAAGTGCAGTGCTCCTGCCGTTTTCTTGATAAAAGAAAAGTAGCAGCTCATCGCCAAAGCTCACACGAGATCCAGACGTGACGGAGGTGGCTTCCCACCGCGCGCGCCGCCCCCAGAGAGCTGGATTTCATACGGCGCCAGAAGATCGCACCACCAGGCCACCACCCTGGAAAGATTCTACCCTTCCACCGGAAGAAGAATTCAGGGATCGTTACTTAACCATGCACGTGCGCCGGGATCCAAAACCAAGGTTAACAAAGCATTTTGATCACTGCGGCCTGCCTGCGGGTCAGATAAAAACGCTTGTTAACTGACGGACGGAGAGTTTCATCAGGAGTGAAAGAAAGGTTGCCGGCCAGGTATCCGGACCCTCTCCACGGCTGCATGATTGATTTGATTCGATCCGGCCATCGACTTCCCGGCCCGCCAACGGGTTCCCTCGCGCTCCTCTCCTACCACCCATGGTTTCGTCACGGAGCACAACCAACGGCACGCATGCAAACGGCCCTCCGTCGTATAGTATATAACCCCGGCCCGGTCGCCTCCATCCGCACCCGAGCGAGCACGCACGCACGCATCACTCTCCTCTCCGGAGCAGCGGCGGCCGTGCCTGCCACGCGCGCGCGAGCGTACGTACACATGGGAGAAGAGGTCGCCTCCACCGCTGCGGCGCCGTCCTCGCTGATGGCCGCGGCGGCCGTCAAGGGGGACGAGGAGCGGTACGCCATGGTGGCGTCGCGGTTCTTCCGAGTGAAGCCCGGCGCCGGCGGCGCCGCTGCCCTCCGCCCCCACTTCCTCGACTCCTGCTTCCTCTGCAAGAGGAGCATCTCCCGCGACGGCGACATCTTCATGTACAGGTACGAGCAAGCTAAACTCATCTAACGCTACCGCTGCAACCGCAGTTGATTCTCTTTTATTTCTTTTTTTTTTGCGGGTGGATTCTCTTTTATTTCCACTGGGAGAAGATCACGGGTGATGATTCTTGGTGCTGATGCGGGCGTTGGTTAATGGTTCGTGCAGGGGTGACGCGGCGTTCTGCGGCGAGGAGTGCAGGCAGGACCAGATGGCCATGGACGAGGCGCTCAACGCGGCGGCGCGCCGGCACCGCAAGCAGGCCGCGGCCGAGCAGGCCGCCGGCACCGCGCGCCGCGAGGAGGCGGGCGCGACGGCGGCGTCGATGATGCACCGCCGGCCGACCATCGCCAACCTCGGCGCGGTGGCGCGCACCCCCGTGGCCGCCAGCTAGCAACCTATGCTCGTCGGCGCGGCGCGTGCACCATGGATCGATCTTCCTTAGCTAGATCGCTAGGAGGCTAAAAAGTAAAAACGGACTGATCATAAGTTCATAACGGAGGGTCGGCCGAATGCTAGCAAGCAAGAGCGGATAGATGTATAGTTAAGAAGACATGGATCTCAAAATGTTTTCCTGCATGTTATTGCTGCGTACGCTAAAGTAAAGTGGATCATCAGCTCTAGCTGGAGTTCATCAGTCTAGCTCTCGAGTCTTCTTTGGTGCAAGTTAATCTGAGCGTGTGTTCTTCTTCTCAATGATATGACACCCTTCTTCAACCTATGTAAACTAATCATCTTCTGCATCAAGACTAGACGTATCCTTCTCCGAGATCAGCTTATGTTACAAGAAGAATCTTACAGGACCGGAACCATATAGTAATTGGCACCAATGTGTTTTTATAATTTTCTTAAAAAACTTCAGAGTGCCTCTCACGATGCCTTGTAGGCTCTCATACATGTTCGCAATGAGACTTTTCTTGAAACAAAACTGCATAAATGTTTACATAAAAGCATCCATCATGTCGCTCTCTGATCGTAGATTCTTCACAAGATATTTACAGGAATTTAGTTCTTAGAAAGAAAACATCTACCTAGATTTTCTAAATCGTGGGAGCCGTGAACCAAAATTCCCGTAAATCAATCATTTTCATTCGGTTTGCATGAAAGTTGTTTCTTTTTGTGCCTTTACTGTGTTCTGCCAAATGGCTACTATATTACTTCATTATGTTTCAGGCTCATGCGCCAGGGAACATCTTACGTGAGTTAACTACTCCGGTCTCAGTGATCAGATCACTGAAGCAACACATCTTTCCATCTCACTTTCAGTTCTTATTACAAAGGAAAATCCGGAGGTGTAACTTTTTTCCTAGATTTGCGCCCGTCAGCATCTCAATTGGAAAACAGACATGAATGACCACCCTACTTGCCCTTTTATACAGGAGGACAACAGGAACAAGTGGCAGTAACTATCGGCGACACCCGAGCACGCCTATTGGCAAACTTTTTCCCAAGACAAAATTAAATCTTACTCCCTCCGTTCCAAAATAAGTGTCTCAACTTTAGTATAAATCTGTACTAAAGTTAGTACAAAATTGAAACACTTATTTTAGGACGGAGGGAGTACAAAGTACAAACTAATCATGCAGCATCCAGATTCAGCTACTTAAGATATTCCTGGAACCAATGACCAGAGAGAATGGGAACACATAGAAAAATAATGAACAAACACATAAATAAAGGCCATGATGGTTGATTCAATTCTACTTTAAGATATGATGGAGATAAAATCAACGGGCCATTAACAATTTCACACGCGACCTAATAAATAATCAGTAGCGACATGCCACTGGAGATATTCCAAGAGCTGGAGTGTGACAGCAAGTAAAGAGCAAAGTCATAGGGCCCTCCAAGGCATCAAGCTCACGCATGAGAAGGACAGGAGAGCCTATGAATGTTGGAACAAGTGCTTGCAAAGGAGAGGGGCAACCAGTGAGAGCGCTACGACAGCAGATTCTTCTACTACTTGACAGCAAGGTGCACTTTATTCTATTCTACCTTCTCTTATGCAGCAGCAGTTGATCTTATCACTTGTGAGTGTTCTCCATTTTGGTTTTCGACTCTGGACTCAATGACACCTTATGCACAGACAGATTTCGATGATCCTATCATACCAGTACTTTCTCAACTCCGGCGGCATATATGTAACTCTTTTTGTTAGAGCACTTGCAAATAATGCACGTGTGCAAGATGTTCAAAACCATATGGCAAATGAACTAGAAACACAATGGTAACAGAGAAAGGATGAAACAAATAAGTGCGGAGCATGGCAATCATGTCGATTCAGGATCATGACAGGGCATAAAAGAAAAAAGGGAAACGGAGAGAGCACAACAATCTCCAGCCCAGATGGAAAGATGATAAGACACAATCTGTTCAGTCATAATCGTCCACTTCAGATTTGTCCAAAAGTGCATTTAATCTAATCATAAAACTTGATATTATTCAAGCACATGGAAGATTGCTCCACAAAATGGTTGTTTTCTTGGATGTTTGTATGAATATAGACTGAAGTGAATAAGCAATATGTACCTCAGTAGATCTTATAACATAAAGGCCCGGTCAAGCTGCTTCCTTGTTCAAGCTAGTTTCAAGCAGGTTCAAAAAACTGGCATGGAAGAATTATACTACTTCCTCCGATCCAAATTAACTGTCGCAGCTCTAGTACAACTCAAAGTTGTACTGGAGCTGCGACAGTAAATTTGGATCAGAGGGAGTATTAGATCTGCAACTTTGCGTCCTATGCCTGGCCCGTGAGGTTTCATTAGAAAAGATAGCTTGGATATGACAATGCTTGAATGGGCATGGTGTCTTTTCCTCTTACCTCCTAGTCGACCAGCTGCTAACATGCATCCTACAACATGTCTAATTCGCTAAAACAAGAATATGCATAACAGGTCAGAAAATTAGATGCCAAAAGGTACTTCAGAATGGAACTTCAAAGCTCTACCAGCTACAAAGACAACTGGCTTGCAAGAATGAATTATAGTAGTGCTGAGAATGACATATGCATTATAAAGAGCTCATGGCACATAGAAAAGGACTACAGATATTTCAAAAATATCTCTCAGTGTACAGATGGTTCATATCAAAATCATCCCTGTGCAGGTGGTCACGCGCAAATGGAACATCAAGGAAATGAAAACATACCATATAAGCCTATTTTTCTTCCAGTTTTTCAGACTATTCAAACCAGGAGTTCAATAATTTCATCGCATGCAAATCTGATCATAGTCAGCAGTAGAACACATCACTAACTCTGGCAGGAGATGGATAGATCGACCTATGGGCGAATTGTTGAAGAGGCCAAGGGTTTGATGAAGCAGATTTCGATGATCCTACCATACCAGTAGTTTCTCAACTTCCGGCGGCATGTATATAACTCTTTTTGTTAGAGCACTTGCAAATAATACACATGTGCAAGATGTTCACAACCATATGGCAAATGAACTAGAAACACAATGGTAACAGAGAAAGGAGGAAACAAATAAGTGCGGAGCATGGCAATCATGTAGATTCAGGATCATAACAGGGCATGAAAGAAAAAAGGGAAACGGAAAGAGCACAGCAATCTATCCAATTGTGAGCCTGTCTTGTGCCTGTCCAGCCCAGAATGAAAGATGATAAGACACAATCTGTTCAGTCATAATCGTCCACTTCAGATTTGTTTAAAAGTGCATCTAATCTAATCATAAAACTTTCTATTATTCAAGTGTCAGGACCCCGACTCAATGCCACATCGATCTAGCATGTAACACCTCATATCACTTTGCGGCCTCACGCACGGTATTCCCACGGGTGTCGCCTTACCTTTGCCCGGGACTGTTTGCGCCTTTTGGCACACGTATATGACAGTGTCGCTAGCATCCATATGATAAGGAGCCCGGGGCTGACATGGCTAGTCGTAAACCCAAAGTGGCACAGACTTACAGGGACAGGCATCCATGACCCAGCATCGAACGTGTCGGTCATCAGCGAGTGAATCCAGGCTGTAGCACTGGGCTAGCAGGACTCCGGTGAACCGGGCTGTAGCGGGCTAACAGGACTCCGGTATTCATCGCGTGACATTTCCCCGAAGGGACAGACACAGGAACGAAGAAGGACACATGCCGGCCAGCCTAAGTGTTCCGGAGCAGTAGCAAGCTACCATGGCTCGGTGGAAACACTAGGAGACATTTCCCGATAAGAGAGGCTACTAAAGATAAACAACTAGATAGTCAGATCTCACACATACCAAGCATTTCAATAACATATACACAATATGCTCGATATGTGCAAACACAACATGGCATCACAACATGACTCTACGACTCAAGTAATTTATTCAATAGGCTCCGAGGAGCGAGATATTACAAACAGGGGTCTCATGACCCAACATTCAGAGCATACAAATCAAAGCACAAGCGGAAGCTATCATGTCTGGGTACAGACATCTATAAATGAAAAAGGCTGAGAAGCCTGACTATCTATCAGATCCTGCCGAGGGCACAAGACCGTAGCTGAGATAACAAGCTAAACGTTGAAGTCCACGTGGAACTACTAGAGAGACCGAAGTCTCTCTGCAAAAACATAAAATAGGCAAACGTGAGTACAAATGTACCCAGCAAGACTTACATCAGAACTAACTACATATGCATCATTATCAACAAGGGGATGGTGGGGTTTAACTGCAGCAGGCCAGCTTTGACTCGGTGGCTATCCTAAACTACGACTGCAAGCAACTCTTTTGAGGTGGCGCACACGAGTCCACATATTCACCATATCAATACACCACTATGGATCCGCTCCCGTCTCCCTACGAGAACGCCATCCATAGCACTCACGCTTATCTTGCGTATTTTAGAGTAACCACTTTCACTTGTCTATGAACTGATATAAGCAACCCAGAAGTCCTTTACCGCGGACACGGCTATTCGAATAGATGATGTTAACCCTGCAGGGGTGTACTTCTTCATACATGTTTCCACCACTTAGCGTCTGCACACGACATGTGCTCGGCAGACTTCAAGCGAAAGCCGACGTGGGTGTAGACCACGACCTACCTAAACAAGTCTCTAGTCCAGGTTTATCGCCTATTCGGGTTCCATCCATGAGGAGATCCGGCCGGAGTTTCGCTCACAGCCCCAAACGATGTGAACAGGGTTCCCGAGATACCAAACGGGCATCCGGTACACCGTGCCACGTACCTACCGCATCACAGCCCACCCCTACGGTCAGCGCTGTCCACGGCCTCCAGTAAGCTACAAACACCAGAAACTACTTGCAACTCCTGGACAGAGGACTAGGGTGAATAAGAAGTCGAGCGGGGTCATATTTCAGGGCCCAATGCATGGTAGTAGCTGAATCATGGATCACAAACACAGAACTCAGTTCCTAAGGACGGCTTCAATGAGACAACCCACCATGTACTCCTACATGGCCTCTCACCGACACCTTTTACCAAATCGTGTTCACACACTTAGCTCACACATAGTAGGACATGTTCACACACCTCTGATTCATCCTCGATGAATCAGACTTGACTCAACTCTAAGCAGTAGCAGGCATGACAAACAAGCATGAATGAGTAGGCACATCAGGGCTCAAACAACTCCTACTCATGCTAGTGGGTTTCATCTATTTACTGTGGCAATGACAAGTCATGCAAAGGATAAAGGGGTTCAGCTACCGCAGCAAGTAACAGATGAATCGGTGTTGTCCTAATGCAGTAAAAGAGAGCAGGAGCGAGAGAGTAGGATTGTATCGGAATGAACAAGGGGGTTTTGCTTGCCTGGCACTTCTGAAGATAACATTGAGTCTTCATCAGTGTCAACGATCACATCATCGGTATCACGTCTATCGAGAGGGGACAAATACCGGCAACACAGAAGGGAACACAATCAATGCAATGCACAATATGATGCATGATCATGACATGGCAAAATGAATGTGTTTTGGGCTAATGCAACTAGCAACAGATTAAATGAAGTTGGTTTGAATACAAGATTCAAATTCAAACTCCATATGTGATTATTCAAATGCCATTTAATTGATTTGTGCTAAACAGCAGCTATAAGTTGTTCTAACATGCATGAAAATGGTACAGATGGATTCCTTGAATTTTTCTGATAATTTTTCATATATAAATTATCTAATTTGGAGTTACGGTTGAATTTCTATGATTTTTAGAAGTTTTTACAAATTTCTGGAATTTCCTGAATATTTATAAAATGAACTAAATTCCAGAAAAGGAATATTGCGTCAGCATGGCGTAAGGCTGAGGTCAGCAGGTCAACTGGGTCGCCCAGAGTCAAACCTGACATGTGGGGGCCACACATCAGTGACACAGGTTAGACAGGGGGGGTTAGTTTAGTTTAATTAAAGATTAGGGGCACTAGGGCCCACATGTCAGTGTCAGGGGGTTAGCTTAGGTGGTGATTAGCTTAAACTAATCACCTGATGGCGGGGGCCCACCTGTCATAGACCCAGGGGAGGTCAAACCCCTGGTCAAACGACTCAATCCCGCCGGCGTTGAGTCGCCGGCGAGGCCGAGGCGGCGGAGGCCTTCGGGTTTCTTGCTCCGGCGACCAAATGGCCGGCGGAGGGCATCTACGGAATGCCCAGGCTCGCGCGCATCTAACAGGGCAAACGGGAGAAGCTAGGGCGGCCGTAATCCTCGCCGGCGTCGAGCTCAGCGGCTGCCGGACCTCGGGCGTTGGCGGGAACGGCGCTACGGTGCACAAGAGGGGAAACGGAAGGGCGCTGTGAGCACGACGGTGGGCTCGGGAGCGAGCTGCGGTGGCTGTGGCCACAGCCACGCCATGGCCGGCGGCGAGAAGCTCTCGGCCGCGGTGGATAACCTAGCTACGGCGCGCGAACGACGAAACAGAGAGGGGGAAACGGACGGAGAGCTCACGTAGACCCTGTAGAGGTGGACGGCGAGCTTGAGGGAGGCCGGACGGGGTCGGATTTGACGGCGGCGATCCGCGGTGGCCGAGGAGGGGAACGGCGAAGCTGGCAGCATCCAGGGCTTCCGGAGGGCCGTGGATCGGTGGGGAGGAAGAGGGGGTCGAGGCGGAGCCTTTGAGCGCATCGGCGAGGCTAGGGGGTGGCGGTGGCCGCGAGGGAGCTCGTCGGTGGCGGCGGCTCCGTTCGGGCGAGTGAGGGAGAGAGGAAGCAGAGGAGGGGGGAGAGTTCGGGAGAGTGAGGGAGTTCCAGGGGGGTGGCGTGGCACGCATGGAGGCGTCCGGGGTGTCGAGGTGGAGCGGCAAGCAGGAGGTGGCCGGGGCGTGCGCCGGCGTGCGTCGGCCACGCGCCTGTGCCTACTGGCGCGAGAAGGAAGGCGACAGGGGGGGGAAGTGGAGATGGGCTGGGCCGCACAGGAGCTGGGCCGGCTGGCTACCGGGTGAGCGCCAGATAAGTCCTTCTCTCTCTCTCTTTCATTTCTATTTAATTCTGTTTTCTATTTTCGGTAGTTTGTTTTGATTTAGTTTTAGACACTAAACCATTTTATAAAATCCTGGAAATAGTTATGTGGCTAGGACTAAAATATACCAAACCACATAAAATGTTCCAGTAATTATTGGACATATATTATTTATATATCAAATATATATCCAATGCAAATAGCTATTTATTTAATTCAAAGGCCCAAAATAATTAACTCTGAGATACCAAAAATATTGTTTTGAGTTTTACCTCTTTGCAATATTTTCAGAGACTAAGAGGAACATTTTCTTGGACTTCTTTGAGGAGATTTTAATGTTGATCATTTTTAGAAGGTTTCTGAGGCTTTAAAAATTCCTCAATTCAAATTTCATTTGAATTAAAACATGATACTCACATGAGGTCTAGCCTAGTGCATAACAGGACCAGGGATGTGACAACTCACCCCCACTAAACAAAAATCTCGTCCCGAGATTCAAGCGTAGGGTAGGGTGAAGGGGAAACGCAAACTAGCACAATCTTCACGATCCAGGGTGCACTTTATCAAAGCGTTGATTCGATCACCATCTTTGTCTCGAAGTCTTGCTCTGAGAACTCCAACTAACATGACAACGAGAGGAAAGGAAAGATCCTAAAAGAATGGTTATTCTCGAAGGTCGAACAACTCAGGATTAACTCACGGAATGAGACATAGCAACATCTCTCGAGCTGAGAGGCGAAGCACACATCCATAGGAATGGAGTGAAGCAGATGACGAAGGTTCACTAGGTAGACCACAATTTCACGCTTAAGAAGGTGGTAATCGATTGTCAACGTAGCGAGGAGTTGAGTTGCCATGATACCATAACGATACACCTTAGGGAAGGTGACTCGTAGAGATATCCCCTTAAGTGGCAAAAAGAATTACTTTTGATTCAGAGATCATTGAAACTCTTTAAACCAGCCTAAGGCAATTCTCGAGCGATCATTTGGAGGGGGTCGGTAGAATGGCATACTCGGACTTGGATGATGTGGATTACCTTGTTGAAGACAACGTAATGGATGAATTTGCTTACCACCGGAAATGGAAGAGACCCGTGGTAGAATGGCACACTGGCGGTGCAGCTGGGAACAAAATGCAAATGCTGGGAATGATTCTGGTAACTGGGGAAGAACCCAACAATAGAGAGTGAATCCACTGTTGAGAAGTTATAGCATAACCGAGGAAGTTGAGAGCAAACCTAGCTAGTGCCGATGGTAACACCTAACGCTTGTGCGTGCTCTCAAGAACTTGAGCATTTCCATAATCATCAAGGTTTTACCAATATCCGTGTCAAGGATTCTGGCAACACAACTTACTACCATGATGAATACCGGTGGAAGATGCCGATGCAAAGGAAGATAACACCTTCTTAGATTTCACCTTGGCGAGGCCAAGGAAACAAAATCTGGATGATCGACCGAGAGACATTTAGCACTCCGCTTCTAATGTTCTCCTTGATGTGCTAGCGTAACCCATTCATAGATATGGTTTGATATCTAGAACATCAAGTAAAAGGTCGGACTTCGGGATCTCAAAATCCATAGGGGCAACTAGGGAGTAAATCCTACGAAATCCCTATGGGGAGGTGGCCAACTTCATCAATCAAGATATTATAATAACAGGTCTTCCGGCTGGGTGTGTTGGCCACGACATCCACTTTACCGGTTATCGCGCGACCAATATTATAATTCTTGGGAAATATTCCAACCATCATATCTGCCTGAGATTCAGATCTGGTTGGTGTCAGGATATTCCAGACTCATCGAGTCTAGGAAGAAAAACGGAAGTTTGCAACACAAATCGACGAGATGACGTTGCGGGATTCTCGGGAGATGAACTACGATAGCAAGCTCCAAAACATGAGTTGGTTCTGCTACAAACACGTGAACACGTTGTCCTAGACAAAACATTATCACATGGTAGTCTTACAACAAAACACTACCGAGTTCAGGTGGGGAACCATAATCGAGGATATTGAAGTCCTTGCATAAGGCATGCTCTTAATAAGAAACTTCTTCTCCTTGAACAAATCAATCAGTGGCTTGGTGTGCTCGGAACACATACGGAATGAAGGTTGCAAGTCTCCAAACCATAGAATACTTCGCACATATGCATGACTGACTCGGGATGATACCAGAGGAAGCAAAACTAACTTTCCCAAATTCACGGCGGCAACTTTCACCAAATGCACGTGTATAAGAGGAAGTCACTCCTTTCATCAAACAAATACTTCATGAGCTAGCATGAAGAAAATGCTTCAAAAGTTTCCAACACTAACTTAATGTTCAACAAAATCATGGAGGGGATAAGGATGTTGTCAATGGGCTCAACAACAATTCATCTGGGTTTCCTTTTAAAAGGAATTCCATAGTTAAGTGAACAAGTGATAGCATGGGTCAGACCCAAAAGGTATAATGGTGTATACTCGAGGGATCAACCACGAGTAAGACAACATTACGAATATCGTTGGTTCTGGTCTGATTGGATGATAGCCCATACTCCAATCAAAGGTTGGATAAAATGATAGGTCCATTAACTGATCACGAGGTTCAGTCGATGAAAATATCAACTTTCTTCAACACACATACAAGACATCCCTTATAATGAACTATATCGGACAAGCTTCTATCTTCCAACTCTCCAAGTTGATGCATAGCTTAACCAACTAGCTCAGGGGTATCCAACACGGATTCTTGGAGAAAGGGTGGTTTACAGGATAAACCAACTTGATCACGAGCTTAACATAACAGTCAGGTGACAACCTGGTGATACTTTCGAGAAGATATTCGGAAAATCACGAACCACCGATATGTTACTAAGATCGAGAACAATCTTGCTTTTCAGGGCAATATGATATGATCAAATGAGTGAGGACTTGACACAATCCTAACTCATTGATCGAAGGGTGCACCGGAAATAAGGACTAGATAGCACGATCAGTCTTAGAATGATGATTCAAGAACCAACACGCTAAGAATGAAATTATTATCCTTTAACTACCAAGCAACAGAGTTGCTAGCAGTATTGATTTCACACGCCATGATTCATTTGTCGGCATTCCGGTTACAATAACACAGGAACCGAGGAATGAACAATGATGGCAAAAGTATCACTGTACCAAGAGTTCATAGGATGGTGTGCAATTCCTATAACAATCCCGATATAAAAGATGGTAATACTCCAAGGTAGAACAGAGCAAAAGCTGGATTGGCATTTTGATCTGCGGAGTACAATTGTTTTGACCCAATCCTAGATATGGAAGAGGTACTGGAGTTTGTTTCTCCTAGTCATTCCGTGATAGAATGGCTTGACGGACCACAAGAGTAATAGGCATCGATAAACGAACGCACGCATACTCTTGACTATCAATTGATAGACGAAGGTCAGTAGACAACTAAAGAGGGACAACTCAAAGGAACATATAACTTTCTGAGTTGTGGATGCATAGACTAGTATGTCGAACCAAGTTCAACATAATTCTTCCGGATAACCCATGCAGAAGGGTTGAGCTGGCAGAGTCACAATATAGCATGGAGAACTCATCGAGAGCACTCTTGTTGTCATCTTTTGGTTCAGAAGAACTCCTGCCAAGAATGGTTCATGGTAATTGGAAGAAGGATGTACCACGAACCTCGAGGACTATCGCAAAGGTTACTAATATCCTAAAGGCACTAGCAATTACTATCAACATGAAGTAGGTAGAGTGAATCTCGGGTTCAAGAACCCAGGAACAGAATACCTACTACTAAGTAGCATCACGGGATGCTTTCGAGAATGATGGCCAGAATCATCACACTGGGAACACAAATCATGGCTAAATTACTAGATGATCCCCTAAGACACCTAGGGTCATAATAATATCTCCAACATATATGTCAAGGTAACGGAGTACCTCAACTCACTGATTAGTGTGGTTAATCTGGCCCATGGGAACATTGAAACGGGAAGAAAGGATTTGCAAATGCATCAGACTACTTAGAAACCTGGGATGACTCGGACAGCATAACGGCTGTAAATGCTCAGAAAAGATTTGAGACATTCACAAAAATGGTGGCATAACCACTCAGAAGCACAATATCACGGTTTCGAGATCAACAATTAACATACGGAAGCAGTAAAAACTGAACAGAGGCTTAAGTCCAAAAATCTTATAAGTCTACGGATTAGTAACACGTGATCCTGATAGAAAGAAGAGATAGCCTAGTTCTTAATCCCCGTAGAAGAGATGATGATGACTCAGATCAGAAGGCATAAGGTGTAAGGAGTAAAAAGAGCCTTACGTTCCATCCCACAATCAATTCCCTTATATAACTAAAGAATTTCTAGACTCAACTTCGATCAGTTTGGCTTGGTAATCCTATAGGCAGTCAAGCTCTGATACCAACGCTGTCAGGACCCCGACTCAATGCCACATCGATCTAGCATGTAACACCTCATATCACTTTGCGGCCTCACGCACGGTATTCCCACGGGTGTCGCCTTACCTTTGCCCGGGACCGTTTGCGCCTTTTGGCACACGTATATGACAGTGTCGCTAGCATCCATATGATAAGGAGCCCGGGGCTGACATGGCTAGTCGTAAACCCAAAGTGGCACAGACTTACAGGGACAGGCATCCATGACCCAGCATCGAACGTGTCGGTCATCAGCGAGTGAATCCAGGCTGTAGCACTGGGCTAGCAGGACTCCGGTGAACCGGGCTGTAGCGGGCTAACAGGACTCCGGTATTCATCGCGTGACATTTCCCCGAAGGGACAGACACAGGAACGAAGAAGGACACATGCCGGCCAGCCTAAGTGTTCCGGAGCAGTAGCAAGCTACCATGGCTCGGTTGAAACACTAGGAGACATTTCCCGATAAGAGAGGCTACTAAAGATAAACAACTAGATAGTCAGATCCCACACATACCAAGCATTTCAATAACATACACACAATATGCTCGATATGTGCAAACACAACATGGCATCACAACATGACTCTACGACTCAAGTAATTTATTCAATAGGCTCCGAGGAGCGAGATATTACAAACAGGGGTCTCATGACCCAACATTCAGAGCATACAAATCAAAGCACAAGCGGAAGCTATCATGTCTGGGTACAGACATCTATAAATGAAAAAGGCTGAGAAGCCTGACTATCTATCAGATCCTGCCGAGGGCACAAGACCGTAGCTGAGGTAACAAGCTAAACGTCGAAGTCCACGTGGAACTACTAGAGAGACCGAAGTCTCTCTGCAAAAACATAAAATAGGCAAACGTGAGTACAAATGTACCCAGCAAGACTTACATCAGAACTAACTACATATGCATCATTATCAACAAGGGGATGGTGGGGTTTAACTGCAGCAGGCCAGCTTTGACTCGGTGGCTATCCTAAACTACGACTGCAAGCAACTCTTTTGAGGTGGCGCACACGAGTCCACATATTCACCATATCAATACACCACTATGGATCCGCTCCCGTCTCCCTACGAGAACGCCATCCATAGCACTCACGCTTATCTTGCGTATTTTAGAGTAACCACTTTCACTTGTCTATGAACTGATATAAGCAACCCAGAAGTCCTTTACCGCGGACACGGCTATTCGAATAGATGATGTTAACCCTGCAGGGGTGTACTTCTTCATACATGTTTCCACCACTTAGCGTCTGCACACGACATGTGCTCGGCAGACTTCAAGCGAAAGCCGACGTGGGTGTAGACCACGACCTACCTAAACAAGTCTCTAGTCCAGGTTTATCGCCTATTCGGGTTCCATCCATGAGGAGATCCGGCCGGAGTTTCGCTCACAGCCCCAAACGATGTGAACAGGGTTCCCGAGATACCAAACGGGCATCCGGTACACCGTGCCACGTACCTACCGCATCACAGCCCACCCCTACGGTCAGCGCTGTCCACGGCCTCCAGTAAGCTACAAACACCAGAAACTACTTGCAACTCCTGGACAGAGGACTAGGGTGAATAAGAAGTCGAGCGGGGTCATATTTCAGGGCCCAATGCATGGTAGTAGCTGAATCATGGATCACAAACACAGAACTCAGTTCCTAAGGACGGCTTCAATGAGACAACCCACCATGTACTCCTACATGGCCTCTCACCGACACCTTTTACCAAATCGTGTTCACACACTTAGCTCACACATAGTAGGACATGTTCACACACCTCTGATTCATCCTCGATGAATCAGACCTGACTCAACTCTAAGCAGTAGCAGGCATGACAAACAAGCATGAATGAGTAGGCACATCAGGGCTCAAACAACTCCTACTCATGCTAGTGGGTTTCATCTATTTACTGTGGCAATGACAGGTCATGCAAAGGATAAAGGGGTTCAGCTACCGCAGCAAGTAACAGATGAATCGGTATTGTCCTAATGCAGTAAAAGAGAGCAGGAGCGAGAGAGTAGGATTGTATCGGAATGAACAAGGGGGTTTTGCTTGCCTGGCACTTCTGAAGATAACATTGAGTCTTCATCAGTGTCAACGATCACATCATCGGTATCACGTCTATCGAGAGGGGACAAATACCGGCAACACAGAAGGGAACACAATCAATGCAATGCACAATATGATGCATGATCATGACATGGCAAAATGAATGTGTTTTGGGCTAATGCAACTAGCAACAGATTAAATGAAGTTGGTTTGAATACAAGATTCAAATTCAAACTCCATATGTGATTATTCAAATGCCATTTAATTGATTTGTGCTAAACAGCAGCTATAAGTTGTTCTAACATGCATGAAAATGGTACAGATGGATTCCTTGAATTTTTCTGATAATTTTTCATATATAAATTATCTAATTTGGAGTTACGGTTGAATTTCTATGATTTTTAGAAGTTTTTACAAATTTCTGGAATTTCCTGAATATTTATAAAATGAACTAAATTCCAGAAAAGGAATATTGCGGCAGCATGGCGTAAGGCTGAGGTCAGCAGGTCAACTGGGTCGCCCAGAGTCAAACCTAACGTGTGGGGGCCACACGTTAGTGACACAGGTTAGACAGGGGGGGTTAGTTTAGTTTAATTAAAGATTAGGGGCACTAGGGCCCACATGTCAGTGTCAGGGGGTTAGCTTAGGTGGTGATTAGCTTAAACTACTCACCTGATGGGGGGGCCCACCTGTCATAGACCCAGGGGAGGTCAAACCCCTGGTCAAACGACTCAATCCCGCCGGCGTTGAGTCGCCGGCGAGGCCGAGGCGGCGGAGGCCTTCGGGTTTCTTGCTCCGGCGACCAAATGGCCGGCGGAGGGCATCTACGGAATGCCCAGGCTCGCGCGCATCTAACAGGGCAAACGGGAGAAGCTAGGGCGGCCGTAATCCTCGCCGGCGTCGAGCTCAGCGGCTGCCGGACCTCGGTCGTTGGCGGGAACGGCGCTACGGTGCACAAGAGGGGAAACGGAAGGGCGCTGCGGCCTCCTGGGGTTGCGGTGAGCACGACGGTGGGCTCGGGAGCGAGCTGCGGTGGCTGTGGCCACGGCCACGCCATGGCCGGCGGCGAGAAGCTCTCGGCCGCGGTGGATAACCTAGCTACGGCGCGCGAACGACGAAACAGAGAGGGGGAAACGGACGGAGAGCTCACGTAGACCCTGTAGAGGTGGACGGCGAGCTTGAGGGAGGCCGGACGGGGGCAGATTTGACGGCGGCGATCCGCGGTGGCCGAGGAGGGGAACAGCGAAGCTGGCAGCATCCAGGGCTTCCGGAGGGCCGTGGATCGGTGGGGAGGAAGAGGGGGTCGAGGCGGAGCCTTTGAGCGCATCGGCGAGGCTAGGGGGTGGCGGTGGCCGCGAGGGAGCTCGTCGGTGGCGGCGGCTCCGTTCGGGCGAGTGAGGGAGAGAGGAAGCAGAGGAGGGGGGGGAGAGTTCGGGAGAGTGAGGGAGTTCCAGGGGGGTGGCGTGGCACGCATGGAGGCGTCCGGGGTGTCGAGGTGGAGCGGCAAGCAGGAGGTGGCCGGGGCGTGCGCCGGCGTGCGTCGGCCACGCGCATGTGCCTACTGGCGCGAGGAGGAAGGCGACAGGGGGGGGGAGTGGAGATGGGCTGGGCCGCACAGGAGCTGGGCCGGCTGGCTACCGGGTGAGCGCCAGATAAGTCCTTCTCTCTCTCTCTTTCATTTCTATTTAATTCTGTTTTCTATTTTCTGTAGTTTGTTTTGATTTAGTTTTAGACACTAAACCATTTTATAAAATCCTGGAAATAGTTATGTGGCTAGGACTAAAATATACCAAACCACATAAAATGTTCCAGTAATTATTGGACATATATTATTTATATATCAAATATATATCCAATGCAAATAGCTATTTATTTAATTCAAAGGCCCAAAATAATTAACTCTGAGATACCAAAAATATTGTTTTGAGTTTTACCTCTTTGCAATATTTTCAGAGACTAAGAGGAACATTTTCTTGGACTTCTTTGAGGAGATTTTAATGTTGATCATTTTTAGAAGGTTTCTGAGGCTTTAAAAATTCCTCAATTCAAATTTCATTTGAATTAAAACATGATACTCACATGAGGTCTAGCCTAGTGCATAACAGGACCAGGGATGTGACATCAAGCACGTGGAAGATTGCGCCACAAAATGGTTATTTCTTGGATGTTTATATGAATATAGACTGAAGTGAATAAGCAATATGTACTTCAGTAGATGTTATAGTTATAACCCAAAGGCCAGGTTTTGGAAAAAGAAACTTCGCGGGAACAAGATGCTTCCTTGTCCAACCTAGTTTCAAGCAGGTTCAAAAAACTAGCAAGGAAGAATTCTAGTATTAACAATTGCACTAATTCTGCCACTTTGCGTCTACGCTAGTACAAGTAGCATTGACAAATGTTCTCAATTCCATGTTTGAAATGCCTATGGCCCGTGAGGTTTCATTAGAAAAGATAGCTCGGGTATGACAATGCTTGAATGGACATGGTGCCTTTTCCTCTTGCCTCCTAGTCGACCAGCTGCTAAGTGCTAACATGCATCCCAAAACATGTCTAATTCGCTAAAGCAAGAATATGCATAACAGGTCAGAAAATTAGATGCCAAAAGGTACTTCAGAATGGAACTCCAAAGCTCTGCCAGCTACAAAGACAACTGGCTTGCAAGAATGAATTATAGTGCTGAGAGTGACATATGCATTGTAAAGAGCTCATGACACATAGAAAAGGACTACAGATATTTCGAAAATATCTCTCAGCGTACAGACCGTTCATATCAAAATCATCCGTGTGCAGGTGGTCACGCGCAAATGGAACATCAAGGAAATGAAAACATACCATATAAGACTATTTTCTTCCAGGTTTTCAGACTATTCGAACCAGGAGTTCAATAATTTCATCGCATGCAAATCTGATCATAGTCAGCAGTAGAACGCATCACTAACTCTGGCAGGAGATGGATAGATCGGCCTATGAGCGAATTGTTGAAGAGGCCAAGGGTTTGATGAAGCAGACTGAGGAGTTTAAAGTGTGTTGGGTTTGGCTACTGCAAACGGAGCGGCTCAAAATCTTGCAGGGATGGCTGCACTCATAAACTTTGTAAAACGTGGTTGCATGTACCTCCAGGGTCTATTTCGGACTTGGTTATCTAGGAGTTTGCCGAGCATGGTGAATAAATAAATGCAGCGATTTTTCCCTAAAATAAACTCTTGTGCACCAACAGAGCGGATGCACAACATTGTTATACAAGGCAAGAAAATGTATTGATGACCAAATCAAACTGTAGAATAATTAGTTTGCGTAAAACTATAGAATAATTGACAGCAGAGTGCACTTTATTCTACCCTCTCTTATGCAGTAGTAGTTGAACTTATCACCCTAACAGAGGGACTTATGATGAGTAATCTCCATTGGCGGCTAGCCCATTCTACTAGTACTATGTGGAGGAGCTACAAGTTTTAGACTCTGGTTCGCTGAACCCTTCTTCACAGAAACTTCAATGACCTAACTCTCTTTGTTAGATCACTTGCAAATGATGCATTTAGAAAGTATAATTAATCAATCATGAACCATGTGGCAAAATATTACATAGAATGAACAAAACACACCACGGTAGAAGAGAAAGGAGCAAACAAATAAGTATAGAGCATGACAATCATGTAGATTCAGGATAATTGTGAGCCTGTTGTGTGCCTCTCCAACCCAGAATGAAAGATGATAAGACACACTCTTTTTGGTCATAATCGTCCACTTCAGATATGTCCAGCTCTTTTGATTTTTCCAAAAAGTGCATCTAATCTAATCATAAAATTTACTGTTATTCATGCACATGGAAGATTGCTGCACAAAATGGTTATTTTCTTGGATGTTTGTATGAATATAGACTAAAGTGAAAAATCAATGTGTACTTCACTCCATGTTTACAGTACATCTTATAACCCAAAGGCCAGGTTTGGAGGAAGGAACTTCGAGTGAACAAGATGATTCCTCCTTCAAGCTGGTTTCAAGCAGGTTGAAAAAGCTGGCACGGAAGAATTCGTGCTAAAGCAAGTAGCATTGACATGGGTTCTCAATTCCATGCTTGAACATGCCTATGGCCCATGCAGTTTCATTAGAAAAGATAGCTCACATATGAAGGTGTTTGAATGGACATGGTGTGTCTTCTCCTCTTACATCCTAGTCGACCAGCTGCTAACATGCATCATCCAACATGTCTTAACTCATTCGTGCTAAAGCAAAAGGTGCAGCACCAGTCAAGAAGATATTTCTGAATGGAACATGTGCAGCACCGGTCAAGAAGATATTTCTGAATGGAACTTCAAAGCTCCACCAGCTAGACAGAAAACTGGCTTGCAAGAATGAATTATTACGCTGAGAGTGACGCATGCATTTTAAAGGGCTCATATCACACATAAAAGGACTACAGATATTTCAAAAAAAATCTCTCGACGTATAGCCGGTTCTTATCAAAATCATCCATGTGCAGGCCACAAGCAAATGAAACATCGAGGAAATGAAAACAGACCATAAGAATTTTTTCTTCAAGTTTTCTAGAACATTCAAACCAGGTGTTCAATAATTTCATGGCATGAAAACCTGATCGCAGTCATCAGTAAAATGCATCACTTATTCTGGTGCGGTGGAAATGGATCGGATAGTGCTCTTCCCACTTCCGGTTTTCATATTTTCAAAACAAATACAAATGCGAATACGGATGTTATCGGATATGAATGCAGAGCGGATGTTACTCAAATACGGATACATGCCGAGTGTTTACTCAATTCAGAACGTGTACTACTAATAGCGACATGTTGGTTAAGGAAAATAATTCAATAGCTATGTGACACAAAATAATCAACTTGCAACATACAATAAGACATTGACAGATAGTTTTATGAATAAATATTACTCCCTCCGTAAAGAAATATAAGAGCATTTAAATAACTAAAGTAGTGACCTAAACACTCTTATATTTATTTACAGAGGGAGTACTTTAATGCATAACAATTTCCAAGTTTAACCGCAGAAAAGGTAAAATGTGACCACTTCTTAGGCATTTTATGTTGGACAATTGGCATATTAGAGCTAGAACTGCTACAATTAGCTCATGTAATTTTATTCGGCTACGGGTATATCCACTTCCATATCCATATCTGTGTCAAAATCTCATACTACTACCATATTTGTATTAGTATTTGTAATAAAATAGATCCGGATACCTTCCATTTACATTTTAATTCGGGTGCGGATATTTCAGATACGGATAGTCATTTTCCCGCATACGGATATCGGATATTTCGGATTATCCACTGCCACTTTCCAGCTTAGGTGCGCCAGGAGAGCGAATGTACACCATTGTTATACAGTGGAAGAATTGATGACCAAATCACACTGTAACATAATTTGTTTGCGTAAGAAAAGCACAAAAGGAAACCTGCTAAACATAGGTCTACTAATTGCTTAGACTTCATCTGAAAATGTTTCTTTTTTACCAGAACTGTTTGGCAACTCTTCTAATACCCACCTCCTTAGAGCAGGATCTGTAAACATCATAAGAATGCTCGATCAGTCTTTTCTGTACAGTTAACTTGATTACTAGCTGTACCACTTCATTATAGAAGAAATATGGTGTAAGGTTCCACCAAACATAATTAAACAAACTATTTACAAACTTTAGATCTCAGACTCAGAGTAAACTCCATATTGAGTGCTAGAACGCAGATAACGACCATTGGCTTTGTTCAAGCTTTTAACCCTCCTTGTACGTTCTTGATAGTTGCCCTGAACAACACTCTTATACCAAACTTAATCCCCCCCGGTACTTAGTATTATCAACCATCTCTATGGACTCCACAGTCCACACCCCTTGCAGATGCTACACAAGTAACTAAAGTCACTATTGACAAAGAAATTACTCGATGAACAGAAGCCAGCTGACTTGGTTACTGTCTTATTCGATGAGGCACCATCGCAGGGAATATTGCGACTATGGCTCAAGACAAACGATGGGATGAACAAAACCGGTCGATCGCATACATCAACAGACATGCCAAAAATTACCATCTCCCCTTTCTTTCAAGATAGCACCATAAATCAATGTATTTACAGCTTTACATCCAAGCAACTTACTAACTACGGTTTAAGCACATTAGCCGCATCATCATCATCTTGTTTTTCAGTTGAGCATTCTAAGCAGATGTGGAAAAAGAAGGAAGGGAAACAGCATTACCGCACTATGGTTTGGTGTGAGCGTGGGAGTCGGGGGAGGGCGCGGCAGAGGTGGCCGTGGAGCCGCTGCGAAGGTCGTCGATGATGCCGCCAAGCTCGCGCCGCGCGGACTCCCTCCCAAACATGAAGCCGTACCTGCAGAACAAGGGAGGTCGAAAACCTTAGGAACAATTATTTGGCTGGCTGGGGGGATACGGGAACCGGATCAGACTGCACGTTACCAGAAGGAGACGGCTGAGAAGACTCCGGCGGCAGCCACCGTCTGCAGGAGCGTCAGCTTCTTGGCCTGCATCTTCCGCTGGGATTTGGGGCTGGTGGGAGTTCTTCGTCAGCGGATAAGCAGCAGTGCGGAAAACCGTTGCTCAGACAGGCCTCGGCTAGCCCTGGCTTCGGGGGTTGGACCCTGGCCCGTACGTGTAGGCGGCAGCGGCGGCGGCGGAGGGAGTCAAAGGAGGAGAGGAAAGGAGAACCGGCGGCGCCTAGAGGAGAGAGAGGTGGAGGAGGGGGATCCGCTACAGCGCCGTGCGTTACGTTACGTGCAGGCCTCTGCCGTCCGATCGAATTCCAGATCTGGCTCTTCCACTTTCCCATTTTTAGGAAACCATAGCCCAAAAGAGAATAGAGAATTGACCGGTTAATCAACTGAAAACCGAATGAAGAACATGTCCACAAAACAGGACACCCAAGCAAACTGGCTACCCACAATTTTTTCGGAAAATAAAATGCCTACACACATCACCAAAGAGATAAACTTCGTCGAGGTTGCCAGTACGGTGTCATCGCTTCTCCCTGACCAACCGACTTCGACTTCACCGCAGACGACCAACCAACTCTTCCACTTTTACCTGCATGAATATTATGTTATCCTCACGCTTCGTTTCTGTAGGGAAGATGAAAGGTGTGCTTCGACGGCGATGGATATCCAGCAAGTGGATGTGGAAGCGGCAAGGGAGAAACAAGAAGTAGTCGTGATGGAATTTTTCATGTAAATAATAAGAAGTGTAAAAGGTAGCTTAGGCTACGTGTAGCCGCTCTGGGTTGTGGATTGACAATTGGTCTAGTTTAGCTATTTGTTCCAACATTAAAATATTTTTATCAAAAGTTGGTTCCTAAAGACCTGACAAGAGCAATCTAAGGTGCCCAGCTGTACAAAGCATGTGTGGGGAAATTGTTATGCAATCTGTGTGTGTCGAAAACATACTTTACAGATTCATAAAAGGATTTAGAGTGTATAGGCATACCATGCGTCTAACATGAAACAAAATTTAGATAATAAATTCAACTCATAACTTGGGGAATAAAAATAACAAATTCAACAATGGTATGCTATGTATGAAAAAACAGTTGTATGTTGGATACGAAAACACTATGTTAACGGGCCTAATTCGTAGCTCGATTCGAATTCACTATTGTTCGTAACATGATTTGTCATTTTCATTTCTCAAACTGCGAGCTCGTTACCAAAATTTTGCGGCATAGTAGATGTTTATTGTTTCAATCTATTATGACTATGTCCAGAATTATCAATGCATTTTTCTTAGATTCTCAATTTATAGTGAAAAGGGTCAAAGCCCATACATTAAGTAGTACGACGATGGATTAGTGAGTGACGACAGCACATGACGATGTCGACTAGGTGGTGTTCTTTGAGTGCATGGGTTCGAGTTACAAGGATGAAAACTTTAGGTCCGACTTTCATTAATTAAACCTGGCAATGACATCGTTCACGCACCACTTCTTTGTTGAAGGCATTGCATAGAGCCTATTCATACCCCTCTTCACGGTGAAAACTCATGATTTGGCCTCAGTGGTTGGGTCAAACCACAGCGATGCTCATGTATCATTCCCTTCTTCGAGGTGTCGTTATTGGAGCACCTAACCCATTGCCCGGTGTTGCCATCATGGAAGGTTCTTGTTTGCTATAGTAGTCCAGTTGGTCATTATTTTTATCTTTTTAATAATTTGGTCATATGCATCCTCGATGTATTGACTAGCTCTTCAGATTATACTGATGCAGAGACCGCATGTGATTGGTATTCTCAATATTAATATAATCCCTTTGTCGGACCCTCAAGAAACACCCTTACATGAATTAAAAGGTACATCCAAGTACTTGGGATATTGAAGTCATTTTCCTCCTGTATCCACCCACGCCGGAGCATTGCGTGCAAAACTTGTTGCCGCCTCTAGGCCTCCGTATCAGTAGATCAAATTTGTTGAAATCCATGAGCTTGTAGAAGCCACCATTGGAAAGTCATCAATGTAGACAAGAAGATACTTGCAACCATGATCCATGTACCAAATATAATAGTCATCCCGGAGAAGAAAACACAAGAGAAGGTGTAAATAAGGCACTAGGTACGCCGTCAAAACTAAAGCTGGAGAGACGCACAACTGTGTCATCTGCTCTGTAAGACAGCGCCATCCGAGCCAAACTACCCAGAGAACCAGATTTGGGGACACACCACTCTCCACATGCCTTTCAACGATGCTAAGAAACACCGACAGAATGAGGACGAGATGAAGAAGACTTATTTCATGCTAACGGCGATGCTCACCACCTATGACTAGAGACTGAAATCTACCCTAAAATCCTCATCCTACCACCATTGGTCTGAAACAGCGGGGGTGCCTGCGCCCCTTCCCTCACCTAAGCGGTGGGCGGAGGGAGAAGGGGTCATGATCCCACCGGGGAGGAGGTAGGTCGCCGCTGCCGCCGCCCTAGCTCCTAGGGTTTCACGGGAGCGAGGGATGCTATCTACTCCCTCCGTTCCTAAATACTTGTCTTTCTAGGCATTTCAACAAATGACTACATATGAAGTAAAATGAGTGAATCTACACTCTAAAATATGTCTACATACATCCGTATGTAGTAGTCATTTGAAATGTCTATCTCTACTACTATAAAATTCTCAGTTGGTGGTGATGGTGTGCCTGCCATCCATCAGTTTAGACCATCAGATCTTCATCCAACGTACATGAGGCAACCCACTTCAGCCGGGTGATTCTCTCCTCCCCCTGCTACAGTATAAAGGTGAAAAGGAAGCGACCGGGAGGCGACTTCAGTTCTTCCGCCGACGATCTCGTCGCTCCTCTTCGCCTCCGATGGCCGTCTGACCTCGTGAGGCGTGGGGGGAGCTCCAGCACTCTGCCTGCGTGTAGATACGGGTTGGTTGGGCGGCGCTCGGATGGTGGCGGCGCGTCGCGTCCAATAAAGCGGTCCTGGCTCCTACCCCATCTCGCCGGTGATGGCGAGGAGCCTATGGGCCTGTGTGGTCTGGCGGTTCTGCTGAGGCGACAGTTACACCATCGACTCTGGTATTTTTTCCTCTAGCCCTGTCCCCGCCTCGATGGTTCACGCGCTAGAGCTGCCGACGGGGTGTGTGAGTAGTTGTACAGGTGATGTGGCGGTGATGGCCGCCTAAGATTTGGTTTGCGGCGACTTACAGAGGCGGCTGTTCTGGAGACCAGTTTGTAGCTAGCTGGACAGAGGATCTGGTGGCCCTTCTCGCCGGAGGAGATCCAGAGGCGGTGGAGCGCAGGGTGTGTCCTCCCCGATCGATGGCCTTCATCAGTTTGGTGCCTCCGTTCATGTTGACTTCTGTTCCGTATCACAACCCAGATTCTTGCCAGGCGCTTCTCCTGCTCACAAATGGATTCGTCCACGGTCATCTCGGTGGCGGCGGCCAGAGGCGTGCGGGCTCTCTTTGGGGCCTTCAGGGATGTGGTTCTATTCTTCTTTGTTTGGAGGTCCTTTCTTCAAGTTTTCAGCTGGTTCTGGTGTCTTCGCGTGACGGCGTGAGTGTGTACGTGTTTATTTTTTACTTTTGAGGGAAAAATGTCAGCGCACGCCATGAGCAAGCCAACAATAACAAATATTGGGAGGAGGAGTCCGGCTGCTGGATGCGCCATGCGTGTGCTGTTGTAAACTTGTAATGCGTTGAGAGGATTCACCATTGTCTTGCGTGGAGCAGGTTCTAGAGCTAAGGCGAAAGACACAACTTTTGGGAATGGGTCGTGTGCCTGGACTGCATGTATTGTAGGTTGTGTTATATGCTTTAAGGTACTTGTGTTTTTTTTTAAATCATGAAAGTGGTTTAGAATGTTACAACATCAATTTTTCGGATGCGTGATTTACCATTGGCATTACATTTTTTCCATGGATGGCATGGTGCATCATATAATGCTCATACCTCATAGACAAGCATAGATGATCAGATGACTCGACATGAGCAGGTGGAGGAATGAGATAATGTGCTAACATGTTGAGCCCATCGACTTGAGCCGAAGGATAGTAGTCACCGTACTTCCATTGCGCATATTTGCGGGGACCACTATTGATATTTCTGCATTGTTGTTCTTCCATTATTGATACTAAAGTTAGGTACGCAGTATAACTGAGATGCTTAATGTGTCCTCTTTTCTAGCGGAGAAGGTGTAGACTGCAGGTGAAGCCCGTGCTAAGAAAAGAGGAGCCGAAGAGATAGATTGATTTGGACTCGGAAATAAAGTTGGTCGAGTATAATCATAATTACCAAATGAGTGTGGATGGATTTCTATTTGCCTCATGCTCTCTACCACTCAATATTAGGATAAAGTAAGCGTTGAGAAACCCGAGTAGGAAGAATACCAAGTCTTCTTGCAAGGTGAAAATGAAGGAGAAAATATTTGTCTTGGACTATGGGGTTATCGATTGGAAACCGTATATCGGTTGTGGGCCTATTAACAATATAAGGTCATTTTGATAAATGTCGAGTAAAGTAAAAAAAATTGTTCTGTGGCGACGCACGGGTATCTTAATTATAACTTAATAAGTAAACAAATGTTCTATTGATCATTTCTTACCCCGTAGCATAGCATGGGCATCTTACTAGTAAAGACAAATATTTAGGAACGGAGGGAGTAGAATTGAGGTGCATGAAACCGCATTCACCTTGATCGTAGGTACCGGCAATGGTGCATAACCAAATGCAATGACACCTTAATCGGTGGCGCACCAACCGTACGCCTTCGTGTCTCGCGGTATCTCTATAGTCTATACAACTCTCACTCGGTCAGCGTCCATCGAGTACACCTGCGGATGCAGCAGAGAAACTGTGCGAGTCCTCACTGATCCATCGAGTACATCTCGGTCACCTCTTGGGTGTCGCCGGAGCCGGAGGCGGGGCCGGCTCCATCCGCAGCACCCGCTCGAGCTCCTCCACGACCTCCGCCATGGCCGGCCGCTCCTTGGGGTTCTTGCCGAGGCAGCGGTCGGCCAGCCTCGCCGCGTCGCGCGCGGCGGCCAGCGGGTACCGCCCGCCCAGCCGCGGGTCCATGATGGTCCTGAAGCTGTCCCCTCCGGGCGGGTGCCGGCGCACCCACCCCAGCAGCTTCTGCTCCTCCGCCGGCCGGCTGCGCTCCACCGACCGCCGCCCCGTCAGGATCTCGTACAGCACCACCCCGAACCCCCACACGTCGCTCTTCACCGTGAGGTGCCCCGTCTCGATGTAGTCCGGCGCCGCGTAGCCGTGCGTGCCCACCACCGCCGTCGACACGTGCGTCCGCCCCTCCGTCGGGCCCTCCCGCGCCAGCCCGAAGTCCGACAGCTTCGGCCGGAACTCGCCGTCCAGCAGCACGTTCGACGCCTTGAAGTCCCTGTATATCACCTGCCACACTAAAACACCGCCGGATCAGCCTCGCCGGACCGGCTCAGACCCAAAGAACTCGACTGGCCGGCGCTCTCGACGGCGAAATTAACCTGGACTTCCGGGAGGCCGCGGTGGAGGTAGTCGAGGCCGCGCGCGGCGCCGGCCATGACCTGCAGCCTCGTCCTCCAGGGGAGCGGCGGGTGGGCTCGGCTGAAGAGGTGGTCGTCCAGGGTCTTGTTGGGCATGAACTCGTACACCAGCAGCCGGTGCTTGCCCGCCTCCGAGTCCACCGCGCAGTAGCCCACGAGCTTCACCAGGTTCGGGTGCTCCAGGACGCCCAGGAACTGCACCTCGGCAAGCCACTGCTTGTGCCCCTGGAATCATCATCACAAATCCCCATAAAAGATTACAAGATGCATGGTTGATTATGCATGATTCATGAATGAATTCTACAGCAATTTAATACGAGTAGCGTTCACGTGGTGGTTGAGCGGTGCGAATTCTCATTGAAGGTGACATGAGTGGATGTCCTCGTCCCGGTGGATATGTTTATTGTTATGACTTATGTTAAGATTCTGAGTTCATCATGGAGCTCGGGATTTGTGGGAGCGATTCTCGAAGAATCTGCTGGCTTTCTGACCTGCAGGCTGCGCTGGTTGAGGCGCTTGACGGCGAGGACGACGCGGCCGCCGGCGGCGGAGCGGAAGAAGGCGCGGTAGACGGAGCCGAAGCCGCCCTCGCCGATCTTGAGCGCGCGGCTGAAGCCGTTGGTGGCGCTGCCGAGCTCCTCCAGCCCGAACACGCGCAGCCGCGCCGCGCCCCGCTCCTCCGACAGCTCCTGGATGCTCCTCGTCGGCGTCGACGCCGACGACGAGGACGCCTTGCTCCGCTTCGGCCCGTCCGGCTTCGGCTCCGCCGGAGGCTTGCCGCCGCCAGCCGGCCGCCGACGGCCCTTGCCGCTCTTGAAGGCGAAGCACCCCATCAATCCGCAGGGCTCTCACGGCAGGACGAGCTAGCTGTCCATGGAGGCGAAGCAGTCCAAGAAGAACAGGTTCAGAGGGAACCGAGGAAGCCCAAACCGAATTCCGGCACGGCGAAACGGAGGGAGACGAAGAGAAAGGAGGAGACTGAATCAAGAGCAAGCGGAATTAGGCAAGCGGGTGCGTGGAAACGCGCGGCATGGGACGGGAGACGCATCGACATATATAAAAACCGCCATGGATCATGCGGGGGAATCGAGACGAGATACGTACGTCGACGGTCAAACGACCCGGCCGCCCTCGTGGTGACGCCCTTGCCTGCGTTGGCGTGCGGTTGCGCCGCGAACGCAAAGATATATGCCCACACCGCCACGTCAGACACACACGGCTCCTGCTCAGCCGACTGTACGCAAAATTGGCAAATTTGATCTCGGAGCGAAACTATTTCACAAACTAAACTGTTTTTGAAAAAAATTCACACCGCTGATCCTTCTATGCATAGCCCGATAGCTAGGCGACGCAATCTACTGTGCAACTCCTTACAGCTAGGCGCTGCACAGGTGTAGCGCCTGAGTGTTACTAGTGTACAGTGCCTTGCTGTCAGGCGCTGCACATTAAAGGTCAGTTGGGAGAAATATTTTTAAAAACAGTTTAATTTGTGATATAGTTTCGTCTTGAGGTCAAATTTGTGTCTTTTGCCCTGCTTGTACCAGCGCTTCTGCTAGTAGCCTAGTACTAGTATGTACTGTACATCAGCTGCTGCGTGGTCGTTTCTTTTTTTAAGCGAAATATGCAAGGGATCGGGCATGCATAAAATAAAATTAGAGGCGGTGTCAACTAGAGAAAAAAAATTGAGGAATTTTTTTTGCAACACTATATAACAAATACTCCCTCTGTAAACTAGTATAAAAGCGTTTAGATCAAATCTAGACGTTTTTATATTGGTTTACGAAGGGAGTGCATTTTAATCTAGTGTCAAATGAGGAATTCCCTCTTACATATCTATACATGTTTGGGAGCTCCACTTAGATGAATGCCTCTTTGGTTGGTACTGTAGATTTTTATATTTTGTAGAAAATGGGTATGGCGTTTTATCAATCCCAGATGCTGAACCGTCGAGAACGCTGGTGCTACATACAGAGGATCAGGTATTTGTTTCCCTTATTTCCACCACTTCTGTTTTGAAACCAATTCTAATCCGTTGG